>NW_025964223.1:14548173-15005673 GCF_023055435.1 Haliotis rufescens
ACGTGGGACAATACAGTAATTGGGTGGAATGAGAATATGTACTCGTTTATGTAATTAGCGATCTCATAGCCAGTATATCCAACTAACATTGACTGACATATCGCCATGCATGGTGTGCTGTCGGAAAGCTTTGTTAATGAAGAATGTTTCTGTATACGAGCGTTTCAATAACGTATCATGCACGTGCAATGGATATTTGTTATTTGAAGGATTTATGGAGCGTTTGGAGAATGGCGGCGACGTCATCATGGCAGAAGGCTTCGTGTTTGAGTTTGAGAGAAGGGGCTATCTACGCGCAGGGCCGTTTGTTCCAGAGGTGGTTCTGGATTATCCACACCTTGTCAGAAGTCTGAGTGAGGAGTTTGTCCACGCTGGAAGTGAAGTCGTCCTGGCGTTTACCGTAAGTTAACCTTCTGAATTATTTAGCAGGTAATTATACACACCTGTTATTAACAATAATGAGTGTGCCATATGTCGTACACGGGGCTAGATAATTAATAAATCACAAATGGATTCCTGGGCTTTCCAATTTTCAAGTCGTCGAACCACTTTGCAAATAAAAGGCTGTCAATGAATAATGAGTGTGCCATATGTCGTACACGGGGCTAGATAATTAATAAATCACAAATGGATTCCTGGGCTTTCCAATTTTCAAGTCGTCGAACCACATTGCAAATAAAAGGCTGTCAATGAATATTGACCATTTTCATTATCTTTCACAATTTCACAAATGGAAGGCCATTAAAAAATGATACCAGTTTCCAATGCAAGACACTAGATAAGCATCATGTATATTTCTCAATCACTGTTGATCCCAGTATTATGGCCACCGGGAGAAGCTGAGGCTGATCGGGAAGGAACATCTTCTGGAGAAACTCAACAAGGATGCTCTGAAGATTGCGAAAGAAGTGGCTGACGAGTCCGGGACGCTGATGGCGGGGAACATCTGCAACACCACTAGATATAGGAAAGATAGCCAAGAACACATTGAGCAGACCGAAGCAATATTTAAGGTTTGTGGAAAACGTATTCCCAGTGTCACCTTAGTGTCATTTTAGAATGATACAGGAATCCGTACCTTTTTTTTAAATCTCTCTATATGGTTTATTACATTCTACTCAAATATACCACAGTATCGCGTCATGAGATTGTGTTCAAGACTACTAAATCATTGACATTACTCACACGACCATTATCAATTTGAATTCGTGGTCAATTAAGTTTTCTTGGCATATTCTAGTTGACGGCAGCCTGTAAATAGCCTGTCTTGGCAAAACTAAATAATAAAATGGTAGCCTAGTGGTTAAAGCGTTCGCTCGTCACGCCGATACCCGAGATGGGTACAATGTGTGGAGCCCATTTCTGGTGTCCCCCGCCGTGATATTGGTGGAATATTGCTAAAAGCGGCGTAAAACCATACTCACTCACTTTCTCACCATTAAAAAACTTGCATCGGCGTAAGCCAAAATCAAAGTCCCTGTTAGTCGCCTCTTACGACTAACATAGTTGCTGAGGACACATTGTAGCCCGGAATCCCCACGGGTGTGAAGAGGTTCTGACTACCGTGCTGAATCGTTCCATCTGTTTTCTTGATCATTACAGACCGCCTCCGTGGTCTAGTGGTAGAGCGTCCGCCCGGAGAGCGGAAGGTCCTGGGTTCGATCCCCGGTCGCGTCATACCAAAATACGCATTAAGAGGCTAAAACAAGGACTCGGGGTATTCACGTTAAACTGCGGCATGGTATTTTAATGGGCTAGCACTATATTTCGGCATCGGTCCGGACAAGAACACACGCACATGCATTTCTCGTCACTATACAGGTGCAATAATCTTGGCCACGTCCTCTCACCTTGATCATTACAGGAGCAGATAGAGTGGGCGGTGGAGTACGATGCTGACCTGATACTGGCTGAAACATTTGTTGAACTTGGGGAAGCCAAGCTTGCTCTTGAGTGCATCCAGAAGTATGGACAAGGTACGGCTGAAACATAATTCTTTTGTATTTCAAAAACATATCTCCATCCTATCGCGTGAATATATATTTTTTTCTTTTATGTCCTTTGGGGGACACGTAATAAACCTTATATATCAGTCAGTATCTAAATAGCTTTTCAGTTATTGTAATGGAATTTGCCATTTGTATGTTTCCCGAATCACATAATATTGATTCAATGTAATTTAGAGGCGGTCGGGTAGCCTTGTGGTTAAAGCGTTCGCTCGTCACGCCGAAGACCCGGGTCCAATTCCCGAAATGGGTACAATGTGTGAAGCCCATTTCTGGTGTCCCCCGCCGTGATGTTGCTGGAATATTGCTAAAAGCGGCGTAAAACCATATTCATTCACTCACTCACTCACAATCTTTCACATTGCAGGCAAACCGTCCGTTGTGAACATTAACCCTATCGCCGCCGACAAGACTCTTGATGGTATACCCTACGCCGAAGCCTGCCGCCAGCTGGAAGCTGCTGGGGCCAACGTTGTAGGCTACAACTGTTGTCGCGGACCCGCTACTACCATCCCGCTGATCCGGGAGCTGAGAAAGACTTGCAAGGTAAACACACACAGCTTCAAGAAGGAGAAGGGAGTGAGTGAGTGGGTTGGGTTTAACGCCGCTAACAGTTGTACCACGGCGTGTCAGCTTAATGTGGGAGGAAAGCCCGAAGTGATGCAGGTCTCAGACGTTTACCACTTTGGTGAAACCCACGAGCACGGGTATGGTGCTGATAAACCTAGAAACATAATCGGGGCGAACCGTGATTCGAACCTACAATCATAGGTTGCTGGCGTGCCCAAGGGACGCAACTCTGCACAGCGAATCCTCTTACAGGTCGATAGAAAACGTTTTCACATGATGGGGATATCATTATCAGCGAAAGGTTTACGTACTGTATACTAAATACATTAAACAACATTTGTTGAGCCAATCGCTGTCCAGTGTTTTAATTACAGCACATCATTTTAATGAACTGTATAACCATGTAAGGCTGCACATGAAGAACATTACGGGTGGGTTCCTGACAAATGTTTTTGTTTTGTTCAGGGTCCGATAGCTGCCTTCCCTGTTCCCTACAGAACATCACCTGAGTTCCCCACAATGCAGTCGCTTATTGACCCGTATACAGGTAGGTGCAGTCCACGCCGTCCAACATGAGTGAGTTAGAGAGTATGGTTTTACGCCGCTTTTAGCAATATTCCAGCAATATCAGCAGAAATGGGCTTCACACATTGTACCCATGTCGGGAATCGAACTCCGGTCTTCGGCGTGACGAGCGAACGCTTTAACTACTAGGCTACCCGACCGCCCCCGGTCCAACATGAATGCACGTGTGTGTGTGTGTGTGTGTGTGTGTGTCTTTGTCTGTCTGTTTGTGTGTATGTGTGTGCGTGCGTGCGTATGTGTGTCTGTGTCTCTATGTGTGTGTGCTAACTCTCGTTATCAAAGTGGTAAACTATCATTATCAAAGTGGTAAACTCTAGTTGTCAAAGTGGTTAACTCTCGTTATCAAAGTGGTAAACTCTAGTTGTCAAAGTGGTTAACTCTCGTTATCAAAGTGGTAAACTATCATTATCAAAGTGGTAAACTCTCGTTATCAAAGTGGAAAACCATCGTCATCAGACAATGAAACAACCAAGCTTCTGATTGTTTTGCTTCCGGTATTGTTGCGGGTCTATACCCCCAACTACTCCATCATTAGTCTGACACGCGGTCATATAACTGAACTACTATTCACATCAGAGTTAATCCCAAATCACTCACTCACTCACTCACTCACCCATTCACTCACTCACTCATTGTCCAATTTGCAGGCAAGAGGGCCTTCCCAGACCTCTCTTCCCAACTGTGTGGGGTAGCGGAGGTGACGGATTTCGCCAAAGAATGCAAAGAAATCGGTGTCCAGTTTGTCGGCCTCTGTTGCGGAAACACGCCGGCGATGACAAGAGCCGTCGCCGAGGCCTACGGTCGTCGTCCACCTGCCTCCATCTTCTCTCCAAACATGGAGAAACATTTCATCTTCGGAAAGGACAAATACTTCTCCGACAACTTCTACCTGACCCAGCTTAGAGAGGGCATGTCGAAAACCAAGTGATCTGACATGGTCAGACAAACTCTTGACTCACATTTTAAAAGCTGTTATGTATCAGCTGTTGTGAACATTAATTTGCACATAAAGTATTATATTCCAGATACCAAGTATCTATCAATCCTGCTTGTAGCTAGTTTGTAGCTAGTAAATACCTCATTTAGACGCCAATAGCCTTGCCTTTTCGAAGTCAGGTTTCTTAGTTTGTGAGATAATGGTATGTATTGTGCTGTATTGTCCACTCAGGAGATGATACGATTTCACGCAATATTTCAAAATGTTGTTTTGTTGTATTCTCTCACATAAAATAGTATAATACTATAATAATTGTTTCCATTTTGATTTAAGTTATTTCATTTTGTTCACACCACCCCAATTGAAATGCGTAACTTATAGGTGAGGTGAAATTGGGTTTAAGATTATTGCACTTATATAGCGACGTGCATGCACGCGTATGTGTGTGTGTGGCTGCTTGTACTAGTCCGGACTGATGCCGATTTATAGTGCTAGCTCACTGAGATACCATGCCGCAGTTTAACATGAATACCCAACTCAGACACAGTATACTGACTCCGAGCCGACCAGTCCTTGTTTTAGCCCCTTATTGCCGAGCGCCAGACAGGGTAACAACAAGTACAATCTTTTAACGTTTTTTTGTATGACGCGGCCCGGGATCGAACCCTGGACCTTCCGCTCTCCGGGCGGACGCTCTACCACAAGACCACGGAGGCGGTCGCGTAACTTATAACTTCCAGGGGACAACTTTTGTTTGAGCACCAGCTGTAAGAATTTCTTATCCCAATTAGCGGGAGTATAGCTTGATAGAGGAGCTAATTACTCATAAAGTGGAAATCTAAGCTTCTGAACTCCCAATTTGAACAAATATATTTACTTACGCTGGACCGCCTCGTGGTCTGGTGGATAGAGCGCCTTCCCTGAGAGCGGAAGGTCAGTTGTTCGACCCCCGGCCGCGTCATACCAAACGACGTTAAAGGTTGTGTAATTTTACAATGTGTGGTGGTCACAGATAAAACAAGGTCTGGTCGGCACGGATAACCTTATTAGACTTGTCGGCTCGGTGTCAGTAGACTGTGTTTGTGTGGGGTATCCATGTTAGACTGCGGAGTGGTATCTCAGTGGAATAGTAATTAGTCCGTTTTAGTGCAAGTAGCCTCACACACGCACGCGCACGCACGCACGCACATAGGCACACACGTGACCTTTAACATCATTACAGATAGTGTTTCCGGCAGTTCTAAGGGATGCAACTCTGCACGACTGTTCGCCTTGATACGAAAGAATCAAGCACTATATTTCAAATCATGTATTTTGAATCGATATTGGTGACATACACGATTCACGCCACATCTCCACGGGATAGAGGGTACGGGTGTACCGGTGAGCTGAGGCACCCTTCTGACACAGTAGGTGATAGAGGAAGCACGGAAACTGATGCACATGCCATACAAAAATTAACACCATTCGTAGGATTGCCAGGTAACCGAATATATATAATATATATATATATATAATGTTGAAACTTTAGTTAGGATCTTTTTGTCTTCAAACCCTAAAACCATGAAGAATCTCGTGAGTTCGTGAGTGGGTGAGCCAGAGAGAGATAGAGAAGGAGGGAGTGAGAGAGATAGAGGGAGAGTGAGAGAGAGAGAGAGAGATAGAGCGAAAGAGAGAAATAGAGAGAGAAATAGAGAGAGAGCGATATAAGCGAGAGAGAGAGAGAGAGAGAGAGAGGGAGCGAAAGAGAAAAAGCGAGAGAGAACTAGAGAGAGAGAGAGCGATAGAGCGAGAGAGAGAACGATAGAGCGAAAGAAAGAAAGCGAGAGAGAAATAGAGAGAGAAAGAGAGAAAGCGAGAGAGAAATAGAGAGAGAGAGAGAGAGAGATTGAGCGAGAGAGAGATTGAACAATAGATAGAGCGAGAGAGAGAGAGAGAGAGAGAGAGAGAGAGAGAGAGAGAGAGAGAGAGAGAGAGAGAGATTGAGCGAGAGAGAGATTGTGAGAGAGAGATTGAGCAGGAGAGAGAGAGAGAGAGAGAGAGAGAGAGAGAGAGAGAGAGAGAGAGAGAGAGAGAGAGAGAGATTGAGCGAGAGAGAGATTGTGAGAGAGAGATTGAGCAGGAGAGAGATTGAGCAAGAGATAGAGCGAGAGAGAGAGAGAGAGAGAGAGAGAGAGAGAGAGAATTCAGTATTTCAGTAAAGACACGACGCGTCCGTTTGGTGTAGCACGTCTCTAGACGTTTACAATTTGGATGAAGCCCACGGGCACGGCTATGGCGCTGATAAACGTAATGAGAGCGGAATATGGGACCAAAACTCACGATAATATATATTTGGTACGTCTAAGGGACGCAGCTGAATTGGGTTTGAATTATTGGTGAAACTAATATCCGGCAGCTCATCATCTGTGTACACTATAAATGCAGGTGGGGTGAATATGTTGGATTAGAGGGGAAGACTGTCATTGTTAACTAGCGTATTTTATCAGGTTTCCTCAAGTGGGACACCCATAGATAGAATGTGAAGTAGGAATTTCCGCCGATCGAGGTTAAAAATATATTAAGCCATGTCCAACCAAAAACTGGTTTCACATATTGTACCCCCATGCTTGTGTGGATTCGAACCCAGGTCTCCGATATCTCAAGCGAAAGTGCTAACATCTAGAATTCCTCATTGCCCCGTTGCAAATGGGAAAGTGAATCTCCAGAACATATAACGTCACCAACTTTATTCTCAGAATTCGTAAGGTGCTGAAAAATCCTATTCTTCAAGCATACTTCAACAAGCTTTTCAAATAATGAACTTATATGTAGACCGCGAAAGCGAGTGAGTCTGCTTCAGCAGAATGATCAAATCAGTATATGAAGACCGTGAAAGTCAGTAACAATTTGGAGTGAGTCTGCTTTAGCAGAATGATCAAATCAGTATATGAAGACCGTGAAAGTCAGTAACAATTTGGAGTAAGTCTGCTTCAGCAGAATGATCAAATCAGTATATGAAGACCGTGAAAGTCAGTAACAATTTGGAGTGAGTCTGCTTTAGCAGAATGATCAAATCAGTATATGAAGACCGTGAAAGTCAGTAACAATTTGGAGTAAGTCTGCTTCAGCAGAATGATCAAATCAGTATATGAAGACCGTGAAAGTCAGTAACAGTTTGGAGTGAGTCTGCTTTAGCAGAATGATCAAATCAGTATATGAAGACCGTGAAAGTCAGTAACAATTTGGAGTAAGTCTGCTTCAGCAGAATGATCAAATCAGTATATGAAGACCGTGAAAGTCAGTAACAATTTGGAGTGAGTCTGCTTTAGCAGAATGATCAAAACAAAAGAAGTATTAGTGTTATTCCCCGACACGGCGCATTGTGCTGTGATTCAGATGGTATTAGTATGATACAAGGTAGTGTCTGTGTCACCGATAACACTAATACAATAGAGAATCCCCGTGTGGGTGGGGTGGGAGGTGGTTCGTAAGAGGCAACTTATAGGAACGGGCGATCTGGCTTGGTGATTTGGTTGGTGGTGTGTCATCCTACCTCGACTGCATGGGTCGTAGCTCACAATATTAATCACTGGATTGTCTTGTCCAGATTTGTTATTTTACAGACCGCAATCATATCGCTGGAATGTTGTTAAACAACATGCACACGCACACGCAAACGCACACGCACACGCACATAAATACGCACACACAACAGAGAAGTTGATAAAATGATTGATATAGTTTTATTCAAGGCGGAGGAATATATCTAAAAATGGACACAAATGTAAATATAGGAACACCCGACATATTTTACAGGAACATCAATGCAACAAGTTATACTCAAAGTATGAGGATATCATATTCTTATACAAGGATTTTCGAGACGCACACACCCCAAAATAAATGCTGACTTTGTTTTTGAAGACTTACAATTTACTGGTATTATAATAGGCTGGAGGTCGATTCCGTGTGCTTTCGAAAGATTTTATATTTTGTAAAACATATAATATAATTCACATTTGTGATAAACTGCTAAGCCATTGCATTTTATGTAGCGTATTTCTTCAAACTAACCTGATATTTTGAGTTCCTTAATCGTGAACATATACCTCTCTCCCAATATATCAGTTAACCCGAGAGTTAGTGTAGAGTTAGCCGCCAAAAATTTAACATCAATTTAGCGCACAATGGCATATCTTTAGGACAGGAAAAAATTGACGCCATAGGTACGTGACACATAATCGGTATATTGGTGGATGACTTAAGTATGCAAAGAATGCCTTATGATGTCTCCATGACGTATTGATGTTAGGTAAATGACGTCATTGTCATAACTATCAAACGTTATTAAATCTAGTCTCACGTAAAGCGCCTGTTTGTTGTTCGCTGTTGAGAAAGTGTTCCCCATATCTCATACACTTAGTACTCTGACAATACAAGCAGCAATCACGGTGAAAATGAATCCGGCTTTGTTAGACCCTATATCTGCAACATCAAATAGGAAATAGTGCAAGGAAATATAAAACAAGAACATTTGATTTAAAACGCAATTCAACCAGATCTCATGCCTTTTACGTTTGTTTGTTGGTTTGTTGTTTAACGCCACACTCGGCAATATTCCATCTATATCACGGCGTTTTTTAAATATTCGAGGATGGACCAGACAATTCAGTGACTGACATCATTAACACAATCTCACACTAGAGATTCACCCAAGTCAGTGAGCCTGACCACCTCATCCCGTTAGTCGCCTATTACGACAAGCATAGTCGCCTCTTAAAGCAAGCATGGGTTGCTGAAGACCTATTCTGGATCTACCTAACCTGGATCTTCACGGGTCTCATGAGGTTTATGATACAGTGTGCGTGTATGAAATATTGAGTTGATTGAGTAAATATGGTTTCAGGCCGCGTTTTGTAATATTCCAGCAATGGCGGTGGACACCAGAACTGGGCTTCACACATGGTGCCAATGTCGGGAATCGAGCCCGGGCTTTCGTTGTGACGAGCGAACGCTTTACCCACTAGGCCACCATACCGCCCCGTATGGAAATATAGTAATGCATGTGCTTAGAATTGTGATTATTTTGTTGGCAACGACTCCAGTCCAAAATGACATCGATATTATTTTGTGTTTCTCATCTTTATGTTTAGCGTCCGGTGGGAGAATGAAAAAAAGTTAAAAAGTCCAACTTATATATGTGTCATTTGTTGAGATATAAGTAAAAATGGCTTATAATTTGCATCCTCAATATTTTTAATTTGAACATTTTCCAAAATTCCTTTTGCTCATAAACTCAATGATCATTTATATTCTATTATCGTGGTGCGGAGGTTGAGGGATTATATGCCGGAAAATCAAGCTACTTCCCTCACTATAAAATACGGCGACAATTCGGAGAATCATGTTTATCTTGGTCTTTTTGGCTTAACGCCACAATAAGCAATATTCCAGTTATAAAACGAGGGTCTTTGAAGAATCAAGTGGTTGACCCGACCAGACGACTCAGTGATTGATATTTTGTGCAACGTCCGTAGGGGGGAGGGGGGGGGGGGGGGGGGGGGGGGGGGTTGATGGCATGCAGTCAACCATTTTGTCCAAAACATTTCAAATATTAAACTACTAGGCTGAAAACAATCATCGAAATACTGCAAACCTACCCGTAATACTTATCAAATCAGCACCGTTGAATACTGCTTATTGTTTTTGTCTTTTTTAGCCACCATGAAACATGGGTTATGCTTTATTATGCGCGGAACTTTATATTGACTACATTCACGATCTTGGAAGAATCTTGCAATGGTATACTTGTAATATTGCCATATTGTTGCGTAGAACATCCCTCACTCACTCACTCACTCACTCACTCACTCACTCACTCACTCACTCACTGCAAAACATTTTCTGTGATGCAGCAATACTATTGCCACTTGTGGCGTAATACAACATTCATTCGCTCACAGGAAGAGCTTGAAGAGATAGTCAGCTTGGTGCATAATACATGAACATCTGTGAAAACGGTCACTTGGACTAAGGAATATTTTAAATAATATTGTTGTAGATTTTGCATCGTTGTTTTGCACATGAACTTTGTTATTTTGACACCAATATTCATTGACACACACATACTCACACACACACAGGCAGACACAAACACCCACTCACAGACACAGACAGACGGACACGTATACACGCACAGACATACACACAGTTACACCACACATACAGACAAAGAGAGAGTGGGAGAGGGAGAGAGAGAGAGAGAGAGAGAGCGAGAGAGAGAGAGAGAGAGAGAGAGAGAGAGAGCACCCACACAGACACACCACTCGCAGACACACACAAACAGGCACACACATATACACGCACAGACACATGCACAGTTAAACCACACAGGCACACAGATGGACACACATACACCAGACACATATACACGCACAGACAGACAGACGGACACACATAGACCCAACCACACAGACACACACACACACACAGAGACACACAGACACACACACAGACACACAGACACACACACACACACACACACACACACACACACACACACACACACACACACACACACACACACGCACACACACACACAGAGGGATTGAACTCTAGGCACCGTGTTGACTGTTTTGGTTATCATTGACACACTTGTTTTATTCATTAAGTTTGAATCATTGAAGCCGTATTATTTAGTTCTTCCTACACGTGCATACCTACATAAGGTGCTTGTACCCTACGGTTGTTGTCACGCCACAATGAAACCAAATAGTCCCGTGTCCTGACTTACCACATGCAGCATGCGTCATGAGTAGAGAGGCCATGTCCGTCATCTCCTGTATTGTCAGGGACGTACAAATCACCGTGGACCTGCGGAGGCAGGATAGGTACGCTTGTGTAACGCTGTGAAGAAAACGGTCATGTTATGAACGTCGTTTTACTGTCCGAATGGTCCTTAACATTAAGCGAACCTTTGTAATGTCGTCATGGAAAGCTAATGGAACGTGAACATGAAAGTTCAATTTGATGATATACATCTGTTGTAGAGCGACCACTTACCAAAATAGACACAACTTATGGATAACAACTTCTTTACTGCTGAGAAGGCGACGTTTCTGTATAGATCCTTATACCGTTGTCAAGCAAGGATCTAGACCGAAACGTCGCCTTTACAGCAGTAAAGAAGTTGTTATCCATAAATTATGTCTACTTTGTCATCCGTCCACTTCTAAGTAATGCCTATTAAAGACTTATCAGCTGACTTATCGGTTTCTCATAGAATTTGAGTGATTGGATTGGGTTTAGTTCTGCTTTGAACAGTTAGTACTGCAGTTATATCACTGCGTGTCAGCAGACTGTGAAGGACAAACTGGGGATGCAGGTTATAGACATTTAACACATCGAAACCCATGAGAGTGGTTATGGTGCCGACACACCAAGCTTCAGGGTCATTATTGCGACGAGTCTGGGCTTCAAACCTAAAAACCGCGTACCCTGGCTGGTTTGAAAACGGCACCCGTGCAACCTCTCCAGTAGGAAATGGCATGTTGAATGTCACTGTCACTATAAAACACTATATTTTGAATTATACTTGCTCAACAGGCAACTTTGATTTAAATATATAAACCATTTATTCCTGCAATATTATCTATTCATTTGTGCGCACAATGTTGATGTTACAGGAGCAGGGACATATAACCAAGAATCTGCGGTTCGAACACACAACCAGCGGATCCGGGGATCGCTGAGACACACGCACACGCACACGCACGCGCAGATCGCACGCACGCACGCACGCACGCACGCACGAACGCACACACACACACACACACGCACAGATTGAACTCTAGGCACCGTGTTTTGATAGTTGTTAGGTTATCGATGATACACTTGCCTTATACATTAAATCATTGATGTCGTACTATTTAGTTCCTCCTACATGTACGTACCTACATAAGGTGCTTGTACCCCCTACGGTTGTCGTCATGTCACCATGGAACTCACGCAAGCAGACAAAACTGTCGCAGTCTTGACCAATCACCACATTCCCGATTCCTAAAGAAGAAGGCTCGTGTAATATGTACACGTCTAACCACAGTGTGCTTTGATTTGTTTGCTTGTTTGTTGTTTAACGCCGCACTCAGCAATATTCCAGCTATATGACGGCGGTCTGTAAATAATCGAGTCAGGACCAGACAATCCAGTGATTGACATCATGAGCATCGATCAATTGGGATCGATGACATGCATCAACCGAGTCAGCGAACCTGACCACCCGATCCCGTTAGTCGCCTTTTACGGCAAGCATGGGTTGCCGGAGAGCTATTCTACCCCGGAATCTTCACGGGTCTTTGGAGTAAGTGCGTCATTCATTATGTGGGAAGGTAAAATTGGGTTAAGGTTGCGTCCAAAAATACTGAACTTCTCTACCGACGTGCATGCGGGTGTGTATGCTTGTGCGTGCGTGCGTGCGTGCGTGCGTGCGTGCGTGCGTGCGTGCGTGCGTGCGTGCGTGCGTGCGTGCTTGTGTGCTTGTCTGTTTGTTCTAGTCCGGACTAATGCCGGTTATATTCGTAGCCACCTGAGACACAATGTCACTCTCAAGCTTTCATAATTAACCGCAGTTAGTACTGCAGGAGTTATCGCTGATGACAGCAAGATAATATTTTACAACGCTTTTTTGGTTTATATCGTTGTTGACTAGTTAGGTCCGATGTATTATTGGGTATGAGTTTTTCATGGACACCCCACCTCCACACATTATACTCCAGGCCGACCAGCCCTAATGTGATCCCTTCATGTCGAGCGCCAGGCAGTGTAACAAAAAGTACCATCCTGTAACGTTTTTCGGTATGACACTGCCGGCGGGATCGAACCAGAGACCTTCCGCTCTATCCACTAGGCCACGGTAGCGGTCCATTGTGTGGGAAAGATGAACACAAAGTGGAATGCCGCCCATTTAATATCCTTTGTGACATTTTACCGAACTGTTTAAATAGCGTTCCTCGGGCAAACCTTTTTTTTCTCAAAATGAAATTATGTTAACGAGGTCCGACAAACCCACGAAGATCGAGGAATAATATAATTCGTGTGCATGCTAATGATAATCAATTTATCTGTCATGGGCACTTATAGAACAATTTTTGTGTAGGGTTATTAGATTTAATTACAGTAAAACAATTAAAAATGTGTCAGGGGGAGTTAGTTGTAATGATAATATTCTTGAGATTCATCTTCCTTGAACAATTCGCTATTCAATTCATACTATGCTTATTATAGAAATTTAAAACGTCAACGACAGAGACAGTTTCCATTGGGCAAAATAAGTGATGAGAAATTATATGAATGGATTACTGACCGCCTCCGTGGTCTAGTGGTAGAGCGTCCGCCCGGAGAGCGGAAGGTCTGGGGTTCGATCCCCGGCTGCGTCATACCAAAAGACGTTAAAAGATGGTACTTGTTGTTACCCTGTCTGGCGCTCGGCATTAAGGGGCTAAAACAAGGACTGGTCGGCTCGGAGTCAGTATACTGTGTCTGAGTGTGGTATTCATGTTAAACTGCGGCATGGGTAGGCTAGCACTATAAATCGGCATCAGTCCGGACTAGTACAAGCAGCCACACACACATGCATGCACGTCGCTATATAAGTGCAATAATCTTAGATGCGACGTTAAACCCAATTTCACCTCACCTCACCTCACCTCACCTCCACCCGTGGTATCCTCCACTCACGCAATCTGCATAAAGCGTGAGTGTGTTTTAGTTGTTGCCCATTGCTTTGACGAAAGATTTACATACGATCCACCCATGGATACTGTGAATAGAACATTTATGCAGCATATTCCATATGCATAAGAAATCTCCGACAACATCATGAACATGTGTTTATGAATAAAATAGTTATGATACTAGGTGTTCACGGAAAAGTGCGCGTATCCTGCCCAACCGGTGGCACCCGTCACAAACACGAGAGTGTATGGTTCAGTCAAAATAGGGAATTGCATCGGACATCATATTTATAACAGATGCTCTGAAACACTTTTGTCACTGAAACTCTCAAACACTCACCCGTGAACAACACAATGATGTACAACCATCCGCTCTTGGTTAAAGTCAGCCCTACCATTACTGTTGTACTGAGTGGGAAACAGGAGGGTTGTCAGCAGTGTAGAACTCCCTCGATTATATTGATGTTAACACTGACACCGTGGACCTGATACCACAAGTATGTACTGGTATCGTGAAGACAATGGCTGGTATCTTGATAATACTGGAAACCAGTCAACCGTCCTTTGGACTGGTTGATCTTGGAACGAAGATGTGAACTTGATATGATATGCACGCCATCCTGAACAAAATACTGGAGGTAATATACAATGTACATGTTTATGTTAATTTGCCCCGTTGACAACGGCGGAGACATAGTTCTGTGTTGGAATGGGAATGACTTCTGTTTAATTTAATGTGTATTATACAAGGAGAATTCAGGCGTATTGTTGGTGCATTTTGGACAATACAGCCAAGTGTGTTAGAGCATTGCAAAGTTTAATCATCGGACTGGAAATATGAGGGCTGATACAAAAATTCTAAGCCTGACCAATTGTCAACTATGGGCAATAACAAAGTGAACTAGTCAATGTAGTACATTGTTTCAGTAGTTCATTGCAAGTGTACTTGGTCTGTTCAGGCCGTTTTTATATCTGTTTGTTTGTTTGTTGTTTAACGCCACACAATTGGGATCGATGACATGCATTAACCAAGTCAGCGAACCTGACCATCCGATCCCGTCAGTCGCCTTTTACGACAAGCATGGATTGCTGAAGACCTATCCTACCTCGGAATCTTCACGGGTCCGATATAACTAATATACTGAACTGTTCAACAGTATTGTTTGCCGACGACGCATCACTGGGCATATAATCTAAAAACATTCAAAGTACTATGAATAGCAAGTTTAATTAAAATTACCAAAATTAAAGAATTGGTTCAAGACTGTCTAATTCAGAATAATCCCACCAAAACAAAATCAGGTTTTGTTTTTACATAAAGAGCCGCATCGAAATTATTTTGGGATAATGAAGGGGTGGTCATGCGATTTAGATGTGTTTACCTTGAAAGACCACAATTCAGTCAACTGATATGCCAATGTGTGCCTGTCCTTCTAGATGTTGATTTCGTTGAGATTGTGATCTTTCCAATACATTTTAATTCATGCATCTATCCTTTGTTGTCTTTAAACAATGATGATTTAAGACTATTGTAAAGTTTCTTTTGACCGTCAGTGTATTGACAGTGTTCCAGCTATATCATGACGAAAGCCTGTTTGTAATCATGAGTAAGGTCCTACGCGAAGTTGGTACGATGACCGCAATTGTTTGTTTGTTTGTTGTTTAACGCCGCACTCAGCAATATTCCAGCTGTATGACGGCGGTCTGTAAATAATCGAGTCTGGACCAGACAATCCAGTGATGAATATCATGAGCATCGATCCACGCAATTGGGATCGATGACATGCATCAACCAAGTCAGCGAGCCTGACCGCCCGATCCCGTTGGTCGCCTTTAAAGACAAGCATAGTCACCTTTTACGGCAAGCATGGGTTGCTGAAGACCTATTCTACCCCGGAATCTTCACGGGTCTGACCGCAATTAATCAATTTACCTGACCACATGTCTTTAGTCGCCTCTTACAACCAGCAGAGACTGTGATTTTACTGATATATCCAGGTGGTCGCGAAAACGGTGAGACGACTTTAAAAAAGAAGGTCACATGCCTAGATACTTTTATGAGAAAGTTATTTCTATTTATCGTTCAGTGACGGAAAATTTCTTCTTGGGAAATGAGTTAGTTGAGTAATTTATAAATGGGTTATGAGTGAGTGAGTGGGTAATATTAGCAATATTCTAGCAATATCAGACAGACAGTTTATTCAGTCATTTAGGCACAAATGCCCATAGTACAATGCAGATTGGATATTAACATTTGTCACGTGATGTACATGATTAGATTGTAAATCAAGTTACACATTCCTCATTATAAAGACATGTTTTAAGAATACAGAAACAGCATGGATCATATCAGGATTTTCAGAGTTTAGCAGATTTATCATTAACTGACGGTCTTTAAAAATACCTTCCAACAGGGGGAGAAATCTGTACATGAAATGGGAATACGTTTCACATATAAGTAAGACATGGTTTTTCATCCTCTACTTCTCCGGATGAACAGTGTGTACAAATAGAGTTCACAATATCACCGTCTTTGGACCTTCGACATATATTTACATTAAAATCATGCAATGAAATTCTATGTTTACAATAAGCTCTGATTAAACTTTTATCAGTTAAATATCTTTCAGTTTGTAACAATGATTTTACTCTGCTGTAATTGCTAAGATAACGTGATTCAGAAATACTTTGCTGCCACTGTTGACAAAATATATCCTTTAGTCTTTGCTTAAATGAATATAAAAATAACTGTGGATCTCCCACATCTTGGGAAATCCATACATATGAAAAGCCATTAACAAAAAATAGATTTCTCACATCTGAAACACAATTATTTTTACCATTGTCATCAAGTACCTTTAACATTTTGTAACACTGATATGGGTATCTATCAGGCATAATTCTAAGTAACTTGTTTGATAGGCATTACTTAGAAGTTGGCGGATGACAAGATAGACACAATTTTATGGATAACAACTTCTTGTCACACCTACCTATGTTATCCCACTCATGTATGCCCTTGTTGTTACTGTTAATCCTCTACTGTTAATCCTCCACTTGCTATATATATTCTGCACTATGTCCCTCATTCAGTCTTGCTTGACAACGGTATAAGGATCTATACCGAAACGTCGCTTTTTACAGTATTAAAGAAGTTGTTATCCATAAAATTGTGTCTATCTTATAATTCTAAGTAACTTAATCCAATACTTAATTACCCTTAATTGGCTGGCTACAAAAATATTACTACAGCCTGTTTCACCAAGGATAACCTTGTTTGAGGCAAACACCTAGAAAAATTTGGAAATATGAAGTGTGAACTTTTTCAATTGCAGCGTAATACTTGAGAACCCCACATTTGAGAACCATACAAAAGTATAGGCATAATTTTGCCTTCAAAAATGGTACATGCTCTGAAAAAGGACACACGACTATTTTTCCTGAATATATTATAAAGAGGCATAATGACTTTGGACGCCTGAACAGCTAATTGCTTACATGCCATAGACCATGACAATCTAGAGAAAAACATAAGACTTAAATATTTATAGTAAGTGACTACACTCAAGGCAGACGAACCAAGACACCGCTTTTCATGTTTTGTTTCATTTAACCGTTTTTGCAAGCCATTTACAGAATAGGAACAAATTACAACATCATCAGCAAAGAAAAGGAGAATAATGTCCATTATTTCTTGTGTTACAAATATCCCATTGTGACAACTATTTTGCAGCTCAAAAGCAAGTTCATTTATGAAAAATATAAACAACAACGGACTTAAAACACAACCTTGTCGTACACCGGAGGATGTTGTAAAGCAGTCAGTGCGTTCATTATTGATCTTTATACATGCGCTGACTGATGCATACATGATTTTTAAAAGTACAGACATTTTACCATGACATCCCTAAGTAATAAGTAAATACATAATCTTTTTCCTAGGATAGTCAAAAGCTTTTTTAAAGTCAATAAATACACAATAAAAGCGAACTCTGGTTTTGCAAATTATCAACAGTAGAGTAGTTTGGTCAGAACCCTGCTTGAGACTAGGACAGTAAATCATGTACTTCCATCCATATTCTCAAACGTTTTTCTATGATTGACGTGAAGATTTTTCCCATAACATTTAGTAGTGAAATGCCTCTATAATTACTTGGTTCACAAACTGAACCAGATTTATATAATGAAATAATCATACTTATATTCCAAGATTCTGGACACACCCATGTCTAAAATCTTATTGAACAATACCTTCAAGTATGGTGCAAGAGATTCGATGGTAGTTTAAAGAATTCCGGGGGTATCCCATCTTCACCTGCGGACTTGCCCGTACTCAGGTTATTGATAGCGTCCGTGACCTCTCTTTCAGTGATCTCACCTGACAAGAGTTCATCCGAAAAGGGTAAATCATTACAGTTATCACATGTATGAGAGAGCAGAAACTCATCCACAACACAATCAAACTCATTATTATCAGTTCCTTGTAAGGGATTAAGAAGATCTCTAAAGTAAATCAGCCAGTCACTTGGAGATATATAACTTCTCAGTGGACGTCTCTGTATGGCCTATTTCACCGTCTTCCAAAACTGTTTACAATCACTGTGTTTAGCAGCAGTATTGATTTCTTCATTTAGATGAAAGTCGTAGTTAAGTTTATTTTTGTTGCAACATTTCTTAAAACCATCTTTGGCTGATATGTACTGCTTTAAGTTTGAAGAACACTTACAACTTCTACCAGTAACAATATCCTTGAAACTGCACACTAAAGGTAAGTGATCAGACTCTGTGCGTGGTGAAACTGACATATCTAATACATTTGGAAATAACTCAGTAGATACAATAAAATAATCGACAACGCTGCAACCTGTATAGGAGATGAAGATAAAGTTACCAGAGCTATCCAGATGACTGATGCATACATGTTTTTTAAAAGTACAGAGATTTTACCATGACATCCCTAAGTAATAAGTAAATACATAATCTTTTTCCTAGGATAGTCAAAAGCTTTTTTAAAGTCAATAAATACACAATAAAAGCGAACTCTGGTTTTGCAAATTATCAACAGTAGAGTAGTTTGGTCAGAACCCTGCTTGAGACTAGGACAGTAAATCATGTACTTCCATCCATATTCTCAAACGTTTTTCTATGATTGACGTGAAGATTTTTCCCATAACATTTAGTAGTAACAATATCCTTGAAACTGCACACTAAAGGTAAGTGATCAGACTCTGTGCGTGGTGAAACTGACATATCTAATACATTTGGAAATAACTCAGTAGATACAATAAAATAATCGACAACGCTGCAACCTGTATAGGAGATGAAGATAAAGTTACCAGAGCTATCCAGTACAGATCTCCCATTTACAATATGTACACCAAATAGCTTACAGAAGTCTAATAGACTTCTACCAAAATTATTAACATTTGCATCAAGGGAATTTCTAATACAACTAAAATAATCAGTGGGTAAGTGTTCAATACCATCATCCAAAATATAATCTAATTCACACCCGTTTCTTGCGTTAAAATCGCAAGACAGGATAAATGTACATGTTTCTCCTTAGTCATACATATCGTGCGTCAGTTGTTGTTCCAAGTGATCAATTCCGATTGATTTACTGTTACTGTACATCGTTGAGCGTTCATTGGGGATATAAACAAACACCAAGAAAATGGTAAAGGGAGACAACTTATCCTTAATTCTGAAAAAAGGTTAGTGTTTTAGTGGCTGTAAACTCTTTCAAAGAGATGTGTCAAAGTCTTTCTCACACATTCTAGCTATACCACGGCAGGGGACACCAGAAATGGGCTTCACACAAGACGTCGTATGAAGGACTACTTTAAGGCAGAAAGTCCATGGCCTCCAGCGTCCGGGAGAGCGGAAGATCCGGGGTTGGATCCCCGGCCGCGTCATATCAAATGACGTTAAAAGGTGGTACTTGTTGTTACCCTGTCTGGCGCCGTAAGGGTCTAAAACAAGGACTGGTCGGCTCGGAGTCAGTATACTGTGTCTGAGTGGGGTGTTCATGTTAAACTGCGGCATGGTATCTCAGTGGGCTAACACTATAAATCGGCATCAGTCCGGACTAGTACAAGCAGCCACACACACACACACACACACACGCAAACGCACACACCCACACACACGAGCATGCACGTCGTAATATAAGGGCCGTAATCTTGGGCGTGATGTTAAAGTCAGATGTAAACGTAAAGGTATGTAAAGGAGTGAGTGTAAATGAGTTGTGTTTAACGCCACTTTTAACAGTATTCCAGTTAATGTGGAGGAAAGCCCGAAGTGATGTAGGTCTCAGACGTTTACCACATCGGTATGGTGCTGACAAACCTAGAAACATAATCGGGGCGAACCGGGATTCGAACCCACAATCATAGGTTTCTGGCGTGCCCAAGGGACGCGACTCTGCACAGCTGGCCCACCCCTATGGAAAGGAACATTGGCTGTAGTCCCTTCAACATATCATACGAACACGGGGTTAGTTCAAGACATAAAGGGGGCGGTCGGGTAGCCTAGAGGTTAAAGCGTTCGATCGTCACGCCGAAGACCCGGGTTCGATTCCCGACATGGGTACAATGTGTGAAGCCCATTTCTGGTGTCCCCGGCCGTGATATTGCTGGAATATTGCTAAAAGCGGCGTAAAACCATACTCACTCAAGACATAAAGAAACAGAAATACCTTTTGAATGAGCATTCCCGTGACTTTAATCTTCACTTTCAAAGGTCGCTACAATGAATGATACGTACTGAATGTCACCTGACAACTCTTCTTAACGTAATGAGCCTTTCGGCCTGTGACCGTGAGAGTGAACTTGCGTTAATTACATGCTTTCCAAGAACCTTCCCAATGTCTGTACAGCATAGAAGCAAAACATGAGGTCCACAGGCGGAATTTAATTTAATTCTATGCAGCTTATGTTACACATTGAACAAACATATAGGTCATCCGCCACTGCAGTCTTTAGATTACCATCACTTGTCATGAAGACATAACTACATACTGCATGTCCCCTTTCAGCAGGAAGGGGCTTTTCAGTGAATTAGTCAACATTGCTAAAATAAAACGTAAAAAAATAAAGTATCACACTTTAACCTGTCTGGATACTAAGTAAGGCAAATTCGCAAAGTTTCAAAAGCATTTGTACTAATGTGTTAATTATAAGGCATGTGAAACTATTTAAACCATAGTTTTGTCCGAGTAACATTGCAACCAATATCTTTTGGTTGGTTAACCTGTCGGTGGTGTTTTGCATATAGCGACAGACAGGCATGTGGAAGATCGGCGATGTACCTAGATACCCGGAGAATCTGTTCTGATATATTTCGCGCCCCCCTCAGTGTAAAGCCCCCCCCCCCCCCCCCCCGATTATTCGGTTTGTTGAAATGTCTTTAGGTACTATATTTTTTAAATAGTTATCTTTAATGTAAGGAGGGTTACTTTAAAAATAGATTGTGAAATATGGTCATATTTTATTTGGTAACTGTACCTTCCATACTAAAACAATTATAAGACATAATCATACCAAACAAATTTGAATGAAATGACTTAATGTAACAAATACATGTACCGGTACGGTTACTGTTGTAACTGAATTCAGAAATCTAATTAATCCTCGCAAACATTCGGTTTTAACCCTAACTACGTAAAAACTGTCAACATATCCTCGCGCGCCTCCAGCTCAGGCTGTCCGTTATACTCTGATTTAAGATCTAAAATATATTCCTTAATACAGGCTACGATTTGAAAATGGTATCAGTGTAATATCAGTGGCTAGAATATCATGGTGCAACCAGGTTTCTGTTAAACATACAACTTCATAACTATCTAAATCAGCACTGATTAAATCTACTTTGTCTTTAAGACTGCGTACGTTTAGATGTAAAATCTTTAAATCTGGACTATGCAAAGGTCCTGGATTCGGATGGATATCACCGCAGCAGAAGAGAAAAAGTAAAACTAAGAATGATAATCGGAAATTATATAAGCAAAGTAAGCCAAAATATAGAGAAATGTCTATCATCTTCCCGAAATGATTAGCATGTAGAATAGATTCAAAAACACCCACCGCCAGTCTGTATTGAACAACATCAACCGGCATCGTCAAAGCAAAGTGTACAGTCATGTAATTGTTACAATCGGGCTGGCGGTGAATCTTAATGAAGAACACCTTTTTAAAAAGACACACCGAAACTGAGAGGGGGGATTTTATTCCGGGGGCGAATATATTTCGTGACACCGGCTCGGAGTCAGTATATAGTATTTTTGGGGTATCTCAGCGGGCTTGCCTCAATAACCCCGGACTGGTACAAACAGCCACATAAATACATGCATGCATCAATCTTACGTCGATGAAGTAAACCTCGTTTAACGCCTGTTTGGTTTATAGATTCGCCCGTTTCCGTGCACCGGTCGATGAAGTTAGATACTTAGAAGTTTTAGTGTCCAAAGCATTCACTACATCTGGCGCTTTGAGGACGGAAGACTTGAACGGTTAAGGATCTGTAACAAGGTAGTGTATGCTTGTAGCATGTCGTCCAACTGGAACTAGTGGTGCTAATCACGGGTTTTTAGTTGATGGTGGCTCTCATTCTGACGTGAATACAAGTAAATGTGTGTGTGTGTGTGTGTGTGTGTGTGTGTGTGTGTGTGTGTGTGTGTGTGTGTGTGTGTGTGTGTATGTGTGTGTGTGTGTGTGTGTGGGTGTGTGTGTGTGTGTGTGTGTGTGTCTGTCTGTCTGTCTGTCTGTCTATCTCTGTGTGTGTCTGTGTGTGTCTGGATGTTCGGATGTAGGAACGTCGACTAACGAACGAATCTCCGAAATCTATTTCTCCGATGCGATATCTCCAATCGTGAACTTTCATATCGATTAAGTGAAGCCTTCAGAGAGGCATATCTAGTTTCTAGTTAGCGATTATACCCGGAGTGTTCCGTTTCCAACTAACGTATGATATTGTTGTGTATAGATTACATATTCTGCTCAAACTGAGCACTGCCTCCGTGGTCTAGAAGTAGAGCGTCCATCCAGAGAGCGGAAGGTCCTGGGTTCGATCCCAAAAGGCGTTAAAAGATGGTACTTGTTGTTACCCTGTCTGGCGCTCGGCATTAAGGGGCTAACCTAGGATTAGTCGGCTCGGAGTCAGTATACTGTGTCTGAGTGTTTGTGAGGTGAGGTGAGGTGAAATGGGGTTTAACGTCGCGTCCAAGATTATTGCATTTATATAGCGACGTGCATTTACGTGTGTGTGTTTGTACTAGTCCGGACTGATGCCGATTTATAGTGCAAGCTCACTGAGATACCATGCCGCAGTTTAACATGAATACCCCACTCAGACACAGTATACTGACTCCGAGCCGACAAGTCCTTGTTTTAGCCCCTTAATGCCGAGCGCCAGACAGGGTTACAACAAGTACCATCTTTTAACGTCTTTTGGTATGACGCGGCCAGGAATCGAACCCCGGACCTTCCGCTCTCCGGGCGGACGCTCTACCATTAGACCACGGAGGCGGTCGTAGAGTTTGTGTGTCACGCAGCAGGTACTTGAAAAGTGAAGCTGACACTTCACATGATTGTTTCCTCCAGTGATGACACCTAATTTCGTTCATGTGGGACCAGTTCATGTGCCTACACCGCCGTGATATTGCTGGAATATTGCTAAAAGTGGCGTTAAACCTCACTCACTCACTCATATGCCTATATTTGTTTCAGAGGTTTGAATACGATTTACAATTTGGCCGCTTACCAAGTTCTGTAATTACTGACTTCAATATATTATTTTTCAATTTACTTTTAACAAAATAGAAGCTATGGATGTGTTGGCGCAGTTGTATCTTTGTGGTTTCGTACAAATTTGTATTTTGTTGTGTTTGATAAGTACAAACCTATCATTTTAAATACGGATGTATGTGGATTCTTACATGAACATAAACTGACGTCCAAAAGAAACTTTACCAACTGAAAATATAAACTTCAGTATAAAATGTTTTTCGATGAAGTCTATCTAAAACACATAACCTCAATAAGTAGTATAGGTAATGATGGTTCTGGCTCACTTCCACTGGAGCAGGATTCATATACCTATACCACCACTACAGATGGAATTTTTTATGCCAAAATGATTATGCGATTCAACGATAGTCATAAGATTCAGCTAAATTGGCTCCAGCTCACCATCACCTGGAGCCAATGATATAAATTTTTATAGGTAATGATGGTTCTGGCTCACTTCCAGTGGAGCCGGATTCATATACCTATACTGCTACTACAGGGGGCATTTTTTATGCCAAAATGACTATGCAATTCAACGATAGTCATAAGATTAAGTTAAATTGACTCCAGCTCACCACCACCTGGAGTCTATGATACAAATTTTTTATAGGTAATGATGGTTCTGGCTCACTTCCACTGGAGCCGGATTCATATACCTATACTGCTACTACAGATGGAATTTTTTATGCCAAAATGACTATGCGATTCAACGATAGTCATGAGTTGTATTAAACGAAACATCAATATTAATTAATAATGGATAAAATTTACTATAGCCCACGAGGATATTGGAAAGGTGTAGGAGCAATAAAAAAATTAGCCACCGCGGCTAAGGTATCTAAAGATGTGGCCAAGGATTGGTTAAAGAAACAAGCGATGTGGCAAATATATTTACCGGCACCGCGTTATATACCGAGGAAGAAGTTTGATATTTTTACGACGAATGAAGTTCATCAGCCTGACCTCTTGTTTCTTCCCCACAATAAGGTAAAACGCAAAACGTATAAATACGCTTTAACAGAAAGAATCAACAGAAGTAGCTAATGCACTGAGTCGCATATATAAACGGGGACCACTAAAATGGCCTAAGCTATTTCAAGTAGATCCCGGTTGCGAGTTTATGGGATCGGTAACTAAACTCTTAACAAAGCACGATGTCGAAATCGTCCGTGGTGAAAGAGAGGCCCACCGCAGTCAAGCTATCGTCAAAAGATTTTACAGGACATTATTGGAACGTTTGTTTGGCTATCAGTATGGGATCGAAATGAAATTGGAACGATTGAGATCAACCGAATGGGTGACACGATTATCAGCCGTTGTATCAGCGCTGAATAATGAAGTGACGAGATTAATAGGGAAGAAACCATCCGATGCTATTAAAATGAAATCCGTGACTTCCGAATCTTCAGCACCGAGGAGAGGCAAAGAACGAAAACTTCCGGATAGAGTAAGGGTAAGATATTTATACCAGGCCGGTGAACTCGAAGGAGGCCTACGTCGCGCAACCGATCCCATAAGACGTATAACATTAGTCGATTGGTTACGAAAGAAGGAGCGCCTATTCTTTATTATCTTCAAGATGGACCGGGTAGGGCATTTGTACGAGAAGAGTTGTTCATAGTTCCCGACGGTACGGTATTACCACCATAACCATAAGCATAGGTAGTTACACCATCATTATCAATCCATCTCTTTGTATCTAAGGGGGATAATGATGTCTTGTTCATTCTTAATCCATATATCCTATGATTGTAACTTCTTAAAGAGTTCATCTTGTGTTTGAACGTTCTACCGTTGAATAATGATTCTTTATAATGTTCGTGTTTGATATGCTTTTTTACAACATACTTCTTAACGCCCTTAGCTTTTCTTATCTCTCCATTATCAGACTTCTTTATAGAATACATCTTAGGTCTTAATCCTACATACTCCGCTATAGGGGTCCCAGCACATTCATCCTCCATCTTACCTAATACCTTTTTATTTACAACGTTGTGCAGTGGATTATCTTTAGGATAATCGCTCGTGTCATACATATCTATTTTTTCTGCCATATCTTTATACACATCCTCGGTTTGTATTTCCATCAACAAAGAATCTGTGTCGGTATATAACACCTCGCATCTATCACCGTATTGCTTCTTAAGTTCATTGTAATAAAAGTCATACATTAAGTGTTTTGACAAGTCGAGAATACTCATACCGACGTACACCGGTCTGTTGAATTTTATATTACTCTTCTGCATATGCAACGCGGCTAAGTCGTTATCGAAGATCTTGCTTCTGTTAAAAGCCGGACTGGCTATAAGTTTCCTGAGTCTTTCTTCCTCATTAGATCTGACTAATTTCACATCAACACGCTTCCTTAGATTCTCCATAGTTTTACCAAATACCGAGTTATTCATGAGCTTATATAGATTCTTTTCGAAATCGCTGGTAGCTATCTTTCTTAAATCTGTGTTCAACCTTATATAGGGCTCCATCCAAGGGCTTTGATCAAACTTTAGAACTCTGTGTATTTTCTTAAGTTTCATACCTAACGATAGATGCAACTTGAGATTTCTGTATTGACTTATATATTTTGTCTTATCCATCAAATTTGGTACGAGTTTTTCTACGTTAGCTAACCTACTATTACCCATCAGGGAGCATTGATATTCCGACATCCAATCTTTATTAACCATTAATCTTTCGGGAGCTAGCGGATAACTGTTATGGTCTTTATGTAACGAACTTGGATATTCCAAGTCAACTTCTAGTATGTACCCTTTATTCTCATCATTATTATGGATATTAGTAACATTGATATCATCGACCCACTCAAAACCACCTGTGGGTAAAGGTTGACTTATAGCCCATCCGTACAAATTGTTAGCTTCGAGAAATAATATGTGCGTGTCGTGTTTACTCGGATCGTATCCTTCCACTAATTTATTATTAGCCTTAGAATAACCTTTTAGCTGCCATCGATATACCACCTCTTAATCCTTTCTCAATAAACAAGTGCATATCGTAATCTGTGAGTAATTTTAGTTCTACGCCGGTCTTCTTCAACAATGCATCCCACGATAGTCCGGGACTGGAATAGTACCATGCCGGGTCCAAGCCGTATTGTTTTAAACATGTCTTTCTAAATATCTCGAATATATCGGCGAGTAACAGTACATCGGTTTTTAAGTACAGATAGTGATAATCGCCTAAATTCTTACAACCTAATTTATCCCAGACCGTCAGAGCGTGTTCATAATCGGCATCTGTTATTCTAGATTCTGTTAAGTTACTATAGAATGATTCGAGGGGTGGTAATTCAGTTTCTTCGAATCTAGACCAATCATCCATATATTCGTAAGGATATACACCTTTTCTCAGCAACAAATGACGAGTTATCTTATCGGTATATTGATTTGTTGTTGCGAAGTCATCGGGATTGTTCGCATTAACTAAATTGTCCAGGGAAGATAACAGAAACTGTACAGAGTCTATGAATCTAAGCCCATTACTTTGCTTTATTTTAGATTTCCCATCCTTGTCCCTATAATGTATAGGTTTAGTCAACAAGAACGATATGTATTTTTCCATATTGTTAGAAAAGCACGTTAAACCGCCGTCGGTCTTTGAGATTGCTTGCATAATGAGATGTGAATCGTATCCCCTAAGGTTATGAAACACAACGGGGATGGGTATTGTTTGAGAATTGATTTTTAGTTTCAAGTTACACTCGTTATGCGCGGCTCCCCGATAATTACACGTGACGTGGCAATGATCTCTTACGGAATCCCCATCCAGGGGTTTATTACAAACGTGACAACTCGTTGACTTCTTATGGACACTCCAATCATCCCTCGTCATACGCATAAGTCTCTTACACGATGATTTTTCCCTGATTATTCTCTCTTCATTTTGTAGATATTCTAGGAACTTTCCCGCCGCATCGGGACCTCTGTAAATCACGGGCGGGTTTGTTTTCCCATCATACCTTACAACTATATATCCAAACCCACAAGGAATATGTTCTTGAGTTTTGTAGGTAAAACTACTACCAGTATTGCGTTCGGTATTTTATATGGGTTTGATAAGCGCTTCGAAGTCGGCGTAAATTACGTACGGTACTGGCATTTGATTACAATAATGTTCAAATTTTAATATATTTTTTCCCTCTTTAGGCATATCGATCCTGATAGCGGTCTGTCCAACACCTCTACAGTCTTCTTTATGCGCTTCTAATAGATCTTGTCTGCTGTACCCATGTAGGCATCTTTCGCAGAAATATTTCTTTCTAGCATGTTTTGTTTGATCGTATAGTAGCCTGTTTAAACGCTTTATCCATGTATAATGATATTTTCCATCTTTTTCGATCAGAAATGAATTGATTCTGGGAATATGTTCCGGAGCGGAGCTTATCCTGTGTACAACAATTCCTTTAGAATGCCCGAAAACATTTATAGCTAAATTATTTTGCTTTTCCACCTTATCAATTTGCGATATTGGTGTAGGTTCGTCTATACCATCGAAGTTGAGTCCATCGTTTTTGGGATAGCTAGAAGGTCTATCCGGATTTTTGTCTACGAGGAACAATGCAGATCTTATCATCATTCTTAAACAGTCATCGGATTTATTTTTTACGTTAATTATGGCTTTTTTCTTCTTATAATACGGGGGTAAATCTATATAAGATCCACCTTTGAAGGGGATATAATTCGCTATATCTAAATATAAACTATCAATTTTATCCACACCCCAACCAGAATCTCTGTTAGTCCAGCGTTCTAAAGTTTCCTGTATTCTCTGAATTGATGTATCTAATGATGAGTTTATAGTATCGGATTCGGTTATAACTTCTTGATTGCTTTGGAAATATGGTTCGGTATATTCGACGCTATCATCTGCGCTACTTTTACTCAATGACATTTTAATCGTCAGCTGGTATTTTATACTATGTAAATCATCTAACTCCTCGTTACTTTTACTCCATATGATGGGCTTAATATCGTTAACATCCATGTTGGAATTAATATCCATCTTCCAACCTCTTAGATATTTACCAACGCCGGCGGATGTGGGTACAAATATTAATTCTTGTTGTTGTTGATTATTATCATTATGTTGAATATCATCATCATCATCATTATTATCTAGTAAAGCGATCAATTCAGCTCTTCTCATTTGAGAATAACCTCTCAGCCCACTGTTTCTCGCTCGAACTTTGAGTTCTCTAACAGTCTGGGGTTTGTTGTATTCCAAACCGAGTAAGGTAATCAATTCAGCTTTTCTCATACGAGAATATCCACGTAGGCCACTTTGCTTTGCCATAGCTTTTAAGTCTCTAACAAAAACCATTGTGGTTGAATGGTATATGCAAAATGAGACAAATGTCTAATTGGTTGTTTTCATTTATCTAAATACGTATTCTCCCCAACCTATTCCTCTCATTGATGTAATCTCTCTTCCTAGCATGAATAATCTGGTTCCTGACCCTATCAGCACCGTGTTTCTTGCATAAACAATAACGACCTTTGACCCCTATCCCGCATTCAGAACACTTATAGTTTATGTGTCCACGCCTGATGTAATAATTGTGTATACCGCAGTAAATATCAACACAGCGTCGATTACATAGAGTCGTCTTCCCCATGAGTGTAAATTTGCAATTATTCATGGTATATACATCTATCATATCATTTGTCTAAATGCAAATCACATCTACACTAGGCGAGATATTGATTAGGCTATTTATAGATCGCTATAACTAGGTCACGGTTTATGCATAGCCACAGCTGTGGTTATTTATGAGTAGCTATTGTATAGCTGAAAATCAATAGAGCAGATAACCCCATTATCACAAATGTGACCTCTCGGTCTTTCTGAGCCTCTGACGGTGCATAAAACTGACTCATTGTTGGTATCGGTATTGGGTCTAGTTTTTTCCCAAAAACGAGGTAGTATTCGTGCATGGCATATTCGACATCCTTAAACGTTTGAATTGAATGTCCTTCCTTAAGCAGTTTTTCATGAATAAAGTCTAATCTCTTCATTCTCTGCTGCGTATATTGTAACTGGGCTGCTTGGTATTGTTCTAAAGCTTCGTTATGTCGTTTACGCTCCTCTTCAACTTCTTTAGCGTTTGATTCCCTCATACTGGAAAATAAATAATTACTCCCCGAAAAAGCTAGAGCATTAACAACAGCTCCACCGACCATCATCGCAATTGTTGCCATAGTATATGAATATAAAATATTCAAATGTTTAATGACTTCATTATGTCTTCCCGGATAAGTCCTTGTTTGATGAGCATATCCTTCGTTGCCATTGCTAATCCAATATCCAGAACCATCATACCTATATCAAATCCATTAAAATCTAGCTTGGGAGGTGTGGCTTTAGTAATCATTTTAGCCATACGAGCATAGCCAATGGCCAAGCCGGTGACCACCGCTGAATGATACGTCGCGTTTACCAACATTTTACCGTCTGTAATTGGAGTAGTCATGCTTCTTATAGCATTATATGAGGACTAACCTCTAATTGAACTTGTTGTTGCGGTGGGGGTGACGTTTTCTCTTCTCCGGTCTTATAAAAGAACCATACAGCCGCTATACCAGCAACTCCTACTAGTGCCCATGTTTTAATCGGATTAATATTTGAATTATTTATTAATTTCGCTTTGCGTGCCAGTCCTCCCTTCCTTCCTGCAGCTATTTTCAAAGGATTCTTTGTCACTCTGGGTTGTTTTTGTGTTTTCTCATTCACATGTGGTTCAATCGCTGGTGGTGTTTTCTCCTTCACTGGTGGTGGTTCTTCATTCACTCGTTCCGCAATCTGTTGTGGTTCCTCTTTCACAATCTGTTGTGGTGACATCTGTTGTGATTGTGTCTCCATTTATATTATTAAGTGGGCACGTATGTTTAAATTGACAATACCTAGCCATTATTAAAGCTGTGGTGAACGGAGCTAAGAACATTCCGAATCTATGATAAAACTCACAGCTCACTGAGCTTATAGCGTGTTCGATGAATGGGTCTTTCTCTAGAGATTCGCATAAATACATGCGATGTTCTGCTGGGATGGGGAGAAACGTACTAGCTACGACTGTGTATAGTTGTAATATAGACGACCCTATCGTTTTAGTCATGGTAGCTCCCAGTCTAGACTCGTAACGCGCGTACAGTTTTTTAATCTCTTCGTCGGTCATGTTATCAATTTTTTCGATGGTATAATTTTCTCCCAAATATTGGGAACATTTTCCACCGGCTACCAAAGTGGCGAGTCTTTCTCTATGTTTATCTAAAGATTTATCTACATCAGGCTCAGATTCTTTGAGCATTTGTTCGATGAGTTCGTCGCATTCCATAATGTAATACCTAAGGAGATATTTAAGTCTAACATAATATAATATGGCATATCCAATACATCCCGTAATAATGAACTGTTGCGAAAGAATGAGGATTTCGAACCACATTTTATGTAATATTAGCCGCTAATGTTCAATTTGCTACTTTTTTGCTATATTTTGCTACATTTTGCTACATTTTTGCTATAATTTACTAAGCAACTGCATAAGCAGCTGGTTGATCGGTTTTTAATACGAGTTTACAGTGCTTCGTTGCCGCTAACACTTTTCTGACTTTATCTCGTTCGCCCTTGGTATAAATAACATCATTTTCGCGTAAACATTCCTCGAATGAATCTCGGTCTTTGCAATGAAAGAATGCTACCCATTTGGTCTGCTCTCTGAGATCTTTCAGGACAGAGTTGTATTTTTGAGTAAGTACCCAAACGCTTTGCTGAGTATGCCGACCGGAGAATGCTAAATACAAAAGCATATCTTTCTTTTTTGTGAGTTCTTTACTCGCGCTGCAGTCGTCTATTACGAAAAGGGTTGATTCTCCTTTGTATTTTTCGTGACATACTCGGAGACAGTCTTGTAAACGATCGCCCGGATCGACTCTGTGTACCCCGTCATCATTCATTACCCAATCTCTCGATAAGTATGTTTTATTAACGCTTATAGTCGGGCACAGAATAATAATATGATCGAAAACGTCCTGATAATGACTTTCTAAAATATCTAGAATAAAAGCTGTTTTTCCGCAGCCCGTTTGCCCGCATATGATAGTGCAGTGCGGATCTTTAGGTAAAAGATTATCAATAGATTGCTTGCACGAATCTACCATTCTGTATATTAAGTTGCGCATTCATAATCACGTACAAATATATGTTTAATTTACCAGCCGTTTCCTGGAGCTTCGTTATCTGTATGGTGACATCCTCGCTAGCATTTTCTATTCTCCTCCTGCTGCCGTGTAGTTTGTCATTGTCCGTTGTTATCATGTCGAGCCATAGCGCGTACTTTGTGGTGAGGTATTCACCCATCGATACACTCCCGAGAGACAGATCTTTCACGACCGCGTTAACATCCGGAGAACGTTTTATAGAAGGAAGTTTTTTAATCTCATCCCACTGGTGATATGCTAGCATTCCTTGGCTATATAGTTGATTAGGAACGCCCTCGATAGTCAATTCTACTTTTGTAATCTTGGGATTGTAGAACTTCTCGGTATTTCTTTTAAACGCATCAGAGGGATCCTCGAACAACATTAAAATACCCTTCAGTGACCTCGTGGGGACGTTTAGATTTATATTCCACATTGTATCTTTTTTGTCCCTCGTGATATTTCGATGTCGCAGCACGCGATCGTACAAAATGGCTAAACTTCCCGAATAATGGTTACGAATTTGTCTGGCTAATGCGGGATCCGTTATCATATCGTACTCGAGCGAGATATTGTCAATGGAATAGCTAGCATCTTCAGCAGCTCTGATTACTCTACCGTAGTCATTAAAAGTGAGTTCGTATTCTAACCTATCACCTAGGGATGCTTGATAAAAGGGCATGTGGGAATCTAGTAATTCAAAGTCTAGGGGAATATAGAATCGGTTACCTAATGCGTCGGCAATGGCCTTATCTTTTTCGTTGGTATCAACACCATTTTCAGCACCCACGCGCAGTCTCAATGTATTCTTATTACAAATACCTTGGTACTGTAAGTTTTCCCGCTCTTTATCCGTTCTCCAGAGATCCATGTAACAATAGTATACATCGCTATCGTCGATACTCAAAACCTCATTACCGCTAATTTTAATGGCGATTTTCTTAACGATAGCACGACCTATGTTCTGAACGGGCTCCCTGTTAACGTCGGGAGAAGTCAAACTAATCGTAAATGCTAGTCGGACAGTTCCCGGAACTAACACATCGTGTGCGCCGAGATTAGGAAAGCGAACCAGAAGCGTTTGATTCTGATCGATGGTACTAGGGTTATTAGTTATAGTTACAGACTGACGAATTGCTTTGACCCCTAATGGATCTCGAAGTCTACGTTGTGAGTTTAACTTGCGTCCGTATTGCGAAGACATTGTTATATTGAAAACATGTACCCTATGTTTAATATAAAAATGACTAATTTTGAACATAATGACTTAGATCTAGATACCTTTCATGACTTTGATAACCAGAATCCAATCAAAGATACTGATGAAACCAGCTTTATGAACCCAACCGTAAATGATGCCCTTTTACAATCAGCCGTTGATGATTATTACGATACATTAAAAGAAGATAAAAATTATGTTATCCCAATAGGTCGGCAATATTCAAAGTTTATGCTAGATAGTAAAGGAATATTGCGACTGCGTGACTCTCCGCATATTGATCTTATGCATTATAGTACTCGTAAGCCCCTAGCCTTGTCTACTATAGCTGGTAAACATAGCCGCGAGTTTGTTCGTGATAAATTAGGTTTTGTAGAATATGGACGAGCAAAACTTCCCGGGAAGACTACTAAGGTTCTTAGGACTGTGCGGGAAGAACTCGGTAACACAGATAATTTGGAAGCAGCCTCTAACGTGGCCTCGAACGGACTCGGAGAAATCTTGGATACCTATTACGATAATTCCACGTTACAGGTATCGGGGTTTAGTATTAGGGAATTACAAGGTCTTGAGAAGTCAATGCGAACAATGCGGGGAGAACTCATCAATAATACAGCCAAGATATCCGAAATCGACAAGCATATAGCTTACGAGAAAACAAAACTTGACGAGGCGGACCTCGATGAGTTCAGTAGACGCCGCATAGCGAAAAGAATACGTGACTTAGAAGACGAAAGATCGGCCCGCCTCGAAGCAGCTTCCAGTAATAGAAAGGCACTTCGTTCGCAAATCAGTCGAATTCGAGAAACTATCGATCAAGTCCTCAACGATGACACTACACTGGCCGATAAAATTAAAACATTGTTCAGAGAACAGGGAATAACCATTGCCAGTATTTTACAGGTGGTAGTACACCGCCTAACTCTGTTTACCTGATTTAGTTCCCTATAAAGAGTTGTGCATCCATCTTGATCAAATCAGTACGACGGATAATATTCAACAAGAAAGTCCTTCAACTCTACTCAGATCTATTCCAGTTAAAGATGAAAAAAATACAATAGTGGTAGAACGGAATCTTTCTCAACATTACAATATAAAAAATTAAAGCGGGGTATTATTTCAGACCTTAAAATTTCTATATTAGATGTAAAACACCAACCTGTACATATAGGATACTTAAGTGTAACACTCCATATTATATATAATGGTTGATTCCATATTTAAGTTATGATATAGTATCATTGTATATTTGATATATATGTTACACTCCTGGGAATAACAAATAGTCAGTCTATTCAACTGCTTCGTACTATCGATAACTCGGATGGACAACTCGAAGTCGCTCTATGCGATGTAATGTATTACCCGAGGTGGACCAATATAAATGCTGCAAAAGATAATAATAGGATAATGATATTATCCGTACTTGGTACTGTCAAATACATTACTATACCTGATGGGTATTACAGCGTAAGCTCACTCAATGATGAAATTTGTAAGCCTAATAGAATTAGTCTCACACAAAATGAGGCAACTGGGACAATGAAATTCGACCATGAAGAAACTATACTTTTATTGGACCAATCACCTACACTTGAATTTACACGCTTAGTTGGCACAATTAACAAGTTACCAGATCAGGAGGTTAAATTACCCGATTTAGTTCCCTATAAAGAGTTGTTCATCCATCTTGATCAAATAAGCACGACGGATAATATTCAACTAGAAAGTCCTTCAACTCTACTCAGATCTGTTCCAGTGAAAAATGAAAAATATAATAGCGGTAGAACGGAATCTTTCTCGTCATTACAATATAAAAAATTGAAGCGTGGTATTATTTCAGACCTCAAAATTTCTGTATTAGATGTAAAACATCAACCTGTACATATAGGATACTTAAGTGTAACACTCCATATTAAAAATAATGGTTGATGCATCAGGCCCTGGAACACTAAGGCAATGTAATACAATTGCGCTTTCCGATCTCGGAGACACAGAAGGATTTGATAAACCCGGTTACAATGGTAAGTTATACGCTTTACACTTACACGATAATGTATACAAGCGGAAAGAAGTCACATTCACGGGTAATCTAGCAGATTTAAGCGATGTCGACGTTAGTAGACTCATTAAAAACACTTTGTACAATATTATTCTCAACGGTGAGAATAACTGGACTATGGTCGAAGCAAACATCGAGTGGCTACTGAATATCGTCATTACCCCACCTTATGTGATGATGGGTAAGGGACATAATTTAACTATGATAATAAATAGTGGCATCGTACTCGCGGCTTATATCCCGTCAAAACGAAAAAGTGTGTTAGTCACTCCCCTGCCAGAAAACCCAGGTCATATGTTATATAGTCGTCCGGCCTTAAAATATGTTAGTTTAAATTTGATTACTGAATTCGAAGATATTAAAGATAACTTGAGTGCAATACCTAATATTTCCACGCTTATTATTGAAGTCTTGTTCGGAGATGTACCGGAAGATGCCTTCGAAATATTACCAGGTCTATCGATTAAATGGCTCAAGAAACACGAGCGTCGACGTTGCAGTATTATTCATATCGGAGCATCACCCGTTGCAACCCTCGAGGGGGTCCAAATTATTAAAAGTGACAGCATTTCTCTTACTAAGATATTCTTGCCGTATAATATACATTTGATAAGGTTGATGTATAGTCTCAAAACATTTAAGCAAGACAAATTAAAGACTATTATATGATCGTAATATACACTATGAGTTTATATCCAGCGCTCGATGAAGCATTTGAAAAGATGGATATTGTTGATGGATTTCGATTACATCAAATAAGCGACATAAAACGTCGAATAGAGAAGGATAGGGAGTTGAGACTTGGATTGTATAAAAAGTATCGCAGAGCCGTGAATGCTCTGGACGGAGTTGACACCGCTCTTGTAGTATCTGGCATGGGACTTGGTGTAGCGGGTATCGGTTTACTATCAACTATAATCGCCGCGCCTATCGTGCTCGGCATGGAAATAGCCGCTGGAGTCTCGGGACTAACAGGAATAGCGATAAAATTCATTTCTCGTAGGTTGCAAAAGAAAGCATTAAAACACGATAGTATTCGGATACTCGCAGAAGCAAAGTTGAACAGCATTGATGATCATATTTCGACAGCAATGGCCGATTGTAAGATATCCGAGGATGAGTTTCGTTTAGTGCTGTCGGAACTCACCAAATACAATGAAATGAAGCAGGAGATTCGATCAAAATCTCATAAGACCAGTGGTATTAGCGAAGACGAGAAAAAAAAGTTCATAGAACAGGGGAGGCAACAAGCGCGTCAATTATTCCGTGCCAAAACCAAAGAACTGGTTGGAGATTAAAAATAGATTGCTTACTATCGTTTGATCACATTTAGACAAATGCTTACATACATATATAATAATGGAGAAAGCTATTAAATGGAGAGAATTACCACAAGGTTTTTATTATATCAGTGATGTCAAACCAACCAAATACGGTTATAAATTGTTTCTTATCAATTTACAAAAAAGAATGTAGTTATATAGTCTGGTCTCCTAGTAAAATGAACGAAGAACTTAATAAAAATGTTGCATATCGCTTTATCGATAAAAATAATGAAGAATATTTTTATTACCATTTAGGCTCATCTAAAGCAATGATTGGCCCCAAGTATTGGTCAGCTAGAGCCAATTTAACTTAATCTCATGACTATCGTTGAATCGCATAGTCATTTTGGCATAAAAAATGCCCCCTGTAGTGGTGGTATAGGTATATGAATCCTGTTTCAGTGGAAGTGAGCCAGAACCATCATTACCTATAAAAATTTATATCATTGGCTCCAGGTGGTGGTGAGCTGGAGCCAATTTAGCTGAATCCTATGACTATCGTTGAATCGCATAATCATTTTGGCATAAAAAATTCCATCTGTAGTGGTGGTATAGGTATATGAATCCTGCTCCAGTGGAAATGAGCCAGAACCATCATTACCTATACTACTCAATACAACAATAGTGTATGCAGAAAATGTTAATCGTCTGTTACATGTTTGCGAGATAACACGCGAAAAAGTGAAAAACACGTGCACCACGGACAACTGCAAATGCACGTGCGGGTAAGGGTATAGAACGATTGCAACGGCAAGTCAGACATCCAAAGTGATAAAAAAACACACAAAAGAAATGCCACGACTCACAGTCGAACAACGTGAACGAGCCTTGGGCATGGTAGAGATGGAAGCCACCCACGCCCATATTGCACGAACCTTCGGTTGCTCCCGTGTTGCCGTTACCAACTTGATGCAACGTTACAGAGCAGACAGGGCGGACCGCTGACAGGACAAGAACAGGCAGACCCAGGGTGATCACGCCCCGTGATGACCGGTACTTGCGTACCTTGCACCTCCGAAATCGCTTCCTGACAGTGACGTCATCGGCGACAAATGCCTTAGGTCACAGGGCTAGTCGACAGACAGCGGCCAGGAGACTCAGGGCTCATGGAATCAAGGCTTTTATACCATACAGAGGACAGACTATTGACAGCGCATCATCGTCATCTGCGATTGAGATGGGCCCGGACTGTACGGCGTTGGCAACGACGTGACCGGCAGACGGTTTTCTTCACTGACGAAAGTCGATTCTGTATGTTAAGGGCTGATGGAAGACAACGAGTTACCGACGAAGGGGTGAACGAACGGCGGCGTGTTGCGTGGAGGAGGTCGTACCATATGATGGAGGGAGTGTTATTGTGTGGGAAGGGATCTGTGGGCAGGAGAGGTCACCGCTGGTCATCGTTGACGGAAACTTGACAGCTCAGCGTTTCACGGATAACATTCTTCGTCGAGTTGTCCTACCATTTCTCCAACAGCAGCCACGTGGTGTCATTTATCAGCATGACAACGCTAGAGCCCATACAGCCAAAATGGTCACTAACTTCCTCGCAGCCAACCACGTCAACGGCCTGCCGTGGCCTGCACGCTCACCCGACATGTCCCCCATAGAACACCTCTGGGACTTGATGGATCGTCGTGTTCGACAACGACCACACTCTCCAGCCAACCGGCAAGAACTGAGCTTGGCCCTCCAAGAAGAATGGCATCAAATCCCACGTGACCTCATCAGACGACTGACTTTTTCTGTGCGTCGAAGAGTTTTTGCGTGTATTGAGGCATTTGGTGGTCACACACGCTACTAATGACTTGTTATGGAACGTGAGCGATTGTTTATGCACTCTGCCTATTGTCCATGATTCTGAAAGTTCGAGTTTTGTACTACACCCAACTTTGGGGGGCTCTGACGTCATTCTCGGTCGCGGTATGATTGTCATTTTCAGTGTTGATTATGTTGACATATATAAGTATCTTCTCAATACACTTTACTTCATGCATGTATGTTTTGTTGTTTTTGAGCAAGAGTGATTTCAAACTCTGGTAAAGTTTCTTTTGGACGTCAGTTTATAATATGACTTTAAGTATTCACGATACAATGCTATTCTAAGTTCTGTGACTAGAGCTACATATAAGAGTATCTTTTGGGCTTTGTAAATGTAATCGACAAACCCTTTCCATAATCACAAAGGACCAGTGAAGAGCCGCAGTAGAATATCTTTTCAGCAACCAATACTTGCCGTAAAAGGCGACTATGCTTGTCGTAAGAGGCGACTAACCGGATCGGGTGGTCAGGCTCGCTGACTTGGTTGATGCATGTCATCGATGCCAATTGCGTTGATCGATGCTCATGATATCAATCACTGGATTGTCTGGTCCAGACTCGATTATCTACAGACCGCCTTCATATAGCTGGAATATTGCTGAGTGCCACGTGAAACAACAAGCCAACAAACCAACCATAATCACACAGTTATCTGAAATTGCCAGTCTTGAAGGGGGCACGGGTGGCCCAGTCGTCTAAGGCGCCGCGATTCGCTGTGCAGAGTTGTGTCCCTAAGGCACGCCAGAAACCTATGATTGTATGTTCGAATCCCGGTTCGCCTCTATTATGTTTCTAGGTTTATCAGCACCATACCCGTGCTCATGGGTTTCACCGAAGTGGTAAACGTCTGAGACCTGATCACTTCGGGCTTTCCTCCCACATTAAGCTGACACGCCGCGATATAACTGGAATCCTGTTAAAAGCGGCGTTAAACCCGACTCACTCACTCAGTTTTTGAAGCTATACCTTGGTATGCATGTTTCTTCTTTTGGTGATAACATGTTTTGCTTTGTTCATATCTTTGGAATTTCATTGCTCAATATTTATGCAATATTGGATGACGTAAAGCAAATCATCACAATTGTCTTAAAGAAATTGATCTTTATGTGGGGAAATCAAAGCTTTATTCTGTTATAGTACACATTCTGTTTTATATTTGAATGGAAATTGATTTGGGGTTGAAGGTAAATAAACGACAATGGTTGTTTTTGGTGGTAGACCTCGAATAATGAAGGGAAGGTATTATCAACTATACTCTCTTTCTAGATATTCTAGGATATGGACTGAAGGTTATTTCAAGCTGATGGGCATTTATGGAACTATGCCTAAATGTTTATGCATTTCAACTTCTTTTACAATGATTGCATCCATTAGGAGATTTAATGGTACCGTTTTGTGGGAGAATGAAATACTTTCGGTTTTCTCAGGGTTGAACTAAACGCTGAAGACAATGTTGACCTGGCGACTATGCTTGTCGTAAAAGGCGACTACGGCATCGGGTGGTCAGGCTCGCTGACTGGGATGATACGTGTCATCGATCCCAATTGTGTGGATCGATGCTCATGCTGTCAATTACTGGATTGTCTGGTCCAGACTCGATAATTTACAGACCGCCGTCATATAGCTGGAATATTGCTGCGTGCGACGTTAAACAACAAACAAACAAACAAACAAACAAACATCAGTTATAGATGCACTCGAATGTAAAACACATTGTCAATACAATTTCAATACTCAAGACCCGTTAAATACCCGTTTAAACAACAGCAGCTTTTTAAACAATATTTCCATGTACGGTACTTACCCTGACACAATACAATCTGCGTCATCTATCGACTTTCCCGCTTACGATGCTCACATGTTTCTGATTGGCGGAAATCCTTTGGTAAGTAAACGATTCTCACGGATGAAATATTTAATATGCAACCCGTGAAACACAAAACATATGATTGATTATCTACCAGCAGTGTACCGTATGCGTAGCATTCATTTTTTGTGTGCACTTTGCGACTCTGACGCTGACATTCACACTGAAATAAATAAATCAATAATTCCACAAAGGACACTTAGTACATAGTACTCCAGGAGAAATAGAATGAGGTATCACAAATGATTCGATCCCGTCTGTTGCGGGGCACATTTGTGATAAATATTTGAATTGTATTCAATGGGGTTTTGGTCCAATTTTGAACATGGTCTACGCAGGTGGTTAAGGGTTATCTTATCCTAATTTAAGAACCACTGCAGACAGTTTCCAATCGAAATATTTGGGGTACGTACAGGGATGCAACATACCCATGACATTCAATGTTTAGGTCTATCTAATCTATCATGCCATCTGTGGGTACACCCGTCCCGCTTTGACAGCTACGCTGTATTAAGGATAACGTGCTAAATAATATAGTTGCTTACCACTTTTGTCACATTCGTTTTGGTACGCCTTGAGACCAACAGCTTACTTTATGTGGTCTTTTAAAAAGCGTTTGAATTGGTATTCGTTTCCAAACGTTTCACTTTATTGCTAGAATCAAAAATAATCTTGAGACCAAGGTAATATTTATTCAAGAGAAAACAAACTTCAGAGTTAATGTCTTGTGTGGTGTCTTTGGTGTTTTTTACCCAAAATAGTGCGATTGTGAAACACAAAGTAAAAAGGTGTTTGCAGCTCAATGCCTAGACTAACATCTAGTCTCTGAAATGAACATATCGTAATAAAAATATAATAAAAGGGAGCCCAGTGACTCTCTTCATTTTCAGAGTAATATAGACTTGCCAAACATTATAGACTTGCATGGGCTGTATTTGATATATATTTGTATCAGGGTCTGTAAGACAGACTACTCCATGCCCAACCGTCCCTTCCCTGAATGCCCCAATACTGAACCCCATGCTGCCTTAATACCAAAGTATGTTTAATTACATCGGTCCCTATTTCGGGAAACGTATGCACAAACAGTTAATCCTATGTTTCTAGCTACCTTAACACCAAAATTAAAAGGACTTCCGTTATAATGATATCCCTTCGATTTGGGAGAAAATTGGACCCGGTGGAGTACAATCTTAAAAGGGGCAGTGCTTGTAGCCACTTAAATCAAATTAAAGTAAAGGCACTTCCAGTTTAATGACTCGACTTCTTGTTTGGGACATCATGCTCATTGTAGTGCACCGCCACTAGCTAACTTCATGACAAAGTTATTATCTCTTCTGGGTTAATGACATCACTTAGGTGCCTCTAACAGCATTAATAAAAAAATAGTATGTACTTCAAGGTTTGTGATATCACTTCCGGTTTACGAATTTAAAACGCCAACGCCGGATAATCACCAGTCTCTGAAGCAGGTTCCATGGGGCGTAAAGGAAAAAATAGCGGTGAAAATTATGTGAATGGATCACACAAAAAATCAGTGACCAGCTACATATGGATATCTATACAAACAGGCGGATCAATAGTTATCGCTCACACAGAGGGAAGGGAAAACATAAATATAAACGCAAACGCCAGAAAATCAAAGCGCGGTGAACAATATATGATATGATCACAAAAAACCCAGTGATGACACCAGGTGTTCGCGAGTACGCATGTCTTGCCCTATCGGGGCGGTCGGGTAGCCTAGTGGTTAAAGCGTTCGCTCGTCACGCCGAAGACCCGGGTTCGATTCCCGACATGGGTACAATGTGTGAAGCCCATTTCTGGTGTCCCCCGCCTTGATATTGCTGGAATACTGCTAAAAGCGGCGTAAAACTCACTCACTTGCCCTATCGGTAGCACGCGGCATCCACACAATTTGCATAAAAAATGTAAACACATGTCTAAAGGAAGACAATATAAGACAGAACATGTTGTGCCTGTAACTTCATTTCCGGTTTAATGATACCACTTCCGGTTGGATGAAATACATGCCATGCCTGTAGCTACATCAGCATCAATAGAGGTCCATGAACTCCCCTTTTAGAAACTTCACTACTGGTGTTAGAAATAAATACGTATGTGCATTGCATGACAATTTAAATGCATCCAGCTAGCTTCCAACGAACGTCATATGTACTCCCGGTTTAATTACCTTGACCCCCAATTTCAACCAATCACATACTTGACTATTTCTGATTGAAGACATGGTACTTGTTATCACGAACGATAATGCACTTTGCGCAAAGATCGCTTTCAGAAAACTCCAAGGAATACACTCCATATGAAGTAACGGTTTTATGTGTTACTATTATCATAAGAGACGACTTAACCGATTCCTATACAATATTAAACATAACCGCCATATTGAAAATTACCATTTTTGAGTGAGTGAGTGAGTGAGTGAGTTGGGTTTAACGTCCACTTTTAACACTCCGTCAGTATTCCAAATGCCAAGGCCATTTTGTTTTTCACAATTCGATTTTTGTTCTTTAACAACTGTGTACCTTTAGTATGAAGGAATAAAACGCCAAAAAAAATAAGGCTGAAATATGGCGCTGTTAAACAACATACACATTACGGAAGTTATATGGTTCGATTCCAACTTTGCAGGCACAATGGCTATACAGTTATTCATGTCAGTCGCCCTGTCTGATGTTCTTGACACCAGTCTGACACCAGCCATGACAAGCACTTTGTTCAACTGTGTGATACAGTGTTACTCAAACACTGGATGTTCCTCCATCTTCTACAACAAAGCGACTCACCAATGTGCAGTGTCATCGCACGTATATCGAGATGGCGACAGTGTCTTAGCATCTTCCACGGGAATGAAGTTGTACACTTGGAATCAAGGTAGGGGATGAAGCGTTTCCCAAGCTATGTAAATACAAGTCAACATCGATTTACGATTCCGACTATATCATGAGCTCATATACAAATAGTGATGATACCAGGTGTTTGCGAAAAGGTGAGCGAATCCCGTCCTATTGATGGCACTCGTCACAAACACATGCAAAGGAAAGTCAATAGTTCACCTGAAAAAAACGGGAACATATGGTATAAGTCAAAATAGGGAAATGTATCGGACATGATCTTTGTCACTGATTCGTCAAATTTGGGGATGTCTACCATAAAACGTTTTGAAAGCTTTACTGAGGCGTTAAATGTTGAAACCTTGATCAACCAACTTTTGAGCTAGAGTCGTATGACGCTGTTTGAAATTTTAGCAGAAAGAGCATGCTCGATGTGAGTCAAGTTAATTGTTCACCTGACAAAACATACAAGTATGCTCGGTTGTATCTCAAAGTTGTGAAAAGTAAACACCAAAGGTTGGAGCTGCTGGAATATTGGCCGACATTGAAGGGGAGTTTGACTATTGAACATTTGAAGTCATCCCTCTTGTCATACAATCTTGAGGGGAGTGTTTTGTCACTCTGAATCTTTATGCATGGTCCTTAATTGAAACAGATGAGCCAGCCTCCCTGGTCTCCAATATGTCACTAGCAGGTGGGTAAATCAGTGGAAGGGGCGTGGCTATTTGATGGTTATTAAACTGCATCAGATCATCGATATGCCTGAAGCTTAAGTTAAACTTCTTGGCCAAATATACTTGTTTGGACTGACATAAATTTCGAAACAGATCAGCAAAATCAGCGAGAAGGGGAGCACAATTGGTTCCCATGGGGATGCCTATTTCTTGGTAAAATATCTTCCCCACAATTTGTATACGGATGTTATCAAAGAGGAAGTCCAACGTGCGAGGAAGCACTCATATGTTACTTCGGTCAAGAAGTGGTAAACGTCTGAGACCTGCATCACTTCGGGCTTTCCTCCCACATTAAGCATGACCAACTCATTACATCTTTTATTATCTATTATCTCGTTTATATTTCACTTAATCAATAAAAGTCTCTCTTTTAGCTGGATGTCTGTTATCAGCTGGCTGGATTTACCACCGTCCCTCAAATCTCTGCTACAAGCGCAGTGATTACAAGGTGGACATAACTACGGCAGAGACCGCGTGCAGAGATGCTGGAGCAAGACTTGTTGTCGTGGACACCGCCGAGAAGAACGCTCATCTCCTAACATTACATCCGACTTCAGGTGAATATGAATGCTGCTCAGCCAGCAAAGATCATAGGCGGCCTTACTTTGTTTCTTTAACGCCGCCGCTGACCTCACTGTCGGGGCACGATGACAAGATATCCACTCAGTCACCCAGCTACCACTCACTTGAATTTTTTTGCCAATACCAGGATTTTATTATCATGTCGCGATTTATCATTTAGGACTATGAGCAGAAACTTTAACTAACGTATACAATACCCCATCTTAAAATAGTTAGTTCACATATTGCAATGTCCGTTTTCGTACATTCTGTTATCCCTCACCCAAACGTATTTTTTAAGGGACCTTATGTCATGGCACGTTGTCTGTTGTGAATTCGTTTGGTTGTCCGTACCTCGTGAACTTTAACATGGCTGACAGCTCCTCGATAACTCCAAAGCATATAAAGTTGAAACATTGCAAGAATTGTCTCAGCTATAGTATCTCCAAATCGTGGACATCGAATCTCGATCACATTATTATACATGGCATCCACGTCAGCCCTATTGAAACTATCAGTTTTGCATATTATGAAATTTTATATCCATTCCATATGTTATTGAGCTTATCTGTGTTGTAGACCTCTGTTGTTAGCTTTGTTTATGCGTCTTTGCTCATGCATTATGTACACCTTCACAGATAACAAATTTTGTTTTGTTGCATATTGCGACGTTTCGATGTACAGTAAACTACGGTTATAACGAACTCAAACTGACCACTAATTTTAGTGCGTTATAACAGTAGTTCGTTATAAGGATATATACAGCATATATACAACAAATGGCCGGGACTAAAAAATAAGTTCGTTATATCGTCCAGTTCGTTATAAGCGTGTTCGTTATAACCGTAGTTTACTGTATATTCTTACACCATTATCACGCTGGAGTGACAAAAAACATGAGTGATGAGTGGTAAGAGAGCATGACATGTTGTGATAAGCAGCAGATAAACATTGACAACAGCAGGTAATAGATTACAAGTAGCATATACTAGGAGTTAACTGGGTGAGGCCAAATGTACAGTAGGAAGAACAAATAGAACACAGGTAATGAAGCACACGGGTAATGAAGCCAGATGTACAGTAAGGATAAGAATTAAAAGTATGAAACAGTTGTGACAAACTAAGTTTATCTTGGCTGGTTAGTTATGTTGAACAAAGGTTTGTGATGGCGGATTTCAATAGCTTCTGAGAGTTTTCTTTTGGTGTGAAGTCCTGATATTTGGTTGAGAGGATTTGGACTTTGTCGAAATTAATTTGACGGCTAGGGGTGTTTTGCTGGTGGTCTGAGAGGGCTGATTTGCCGTCTGCTTTGGCTGTTGAAGTCTTATGTTCTTTGGTGCCGGTATCTACTTGGCGGGAGGTTTCAGCAATGTACGAGTCACCACAGTCACAGTTAATCTTATAGATTACTCCTTTGGGGGCTGCTTGTTGGAGTGTTGGAGTCGGGGTTGCGGCCATTAACTAGTAGGATGGTTCTTAGGGATGGGGAGTCAGTGAAGATGGTGCATGGGGTAGATGCCTGCTTGGTGCTTGTTTGATGTGAGGCCTTGCAAGTGAATGGTAAGGTGATTGTGATAGGGCGGATGATGGTCTTGTTGGTGTAGGTTTGGGCTAGAGTGTGGTGGAGATGGTCCTCTTGACTAGCTTGGTCGGGTTCTGGTTGAAATTGGTGAAGACTTAGTTTTCAGGGTTGGATAGAGTTGATAGAGTTGATAACTTAAGCACCATGCAGGCATCGACAGCATCTTCACAGGCTCCCAATTCTTTAGAACCACCCTCCCGCAATGTCCGCAACCCCCCAGTGCCAATCAAACACTCATGCATGACCTTTTTGATCTTATACGATGACTGTGCAGGAATAGGAGGACCAGTAAATGACAATTCATTCGTATGCAGCTATTTTTTACGACCTCATATACTGAGTGTCATTAACCACGCTTGAGAGTGTAGTCCATAACGAGGGGGCTGTAGTTTTTCCTGCTATGCTTTCATCATTGCAAGGATCATAATTTTACTTATGCCTATTTTGCAGCTTGATGTTGATGTCCTGCATCACTTTTGTGGTGTTACATATATGCTACCAGGAATATGGACTGTGTGATAACACCATGTGTTTGTGCATGTACGTCAGTTTGCCCTGTTTTGATTATAGAAACATGTATATATTTTTGTTTATATCCTGTCAAGCTGTTTTACACTACACATTCATAGATGCTTTCAATCTAAATTTTCTTTTCTCCATGGGACACATTTCAGCTATTTGCGCCTTTGCTATATGTCTGAAATATTGCCAAGGCGACATTTAATACTAACTCACTCTTATTTCGAATAAACAACAAGTTCAATATCCTATTGGGTTTTACAGGTGATCATTCTTGGATTGGGCTTCGCAAAGTCTCTGGAACTTGGAAATGGAGCAATGGAGAAACACTTGGGCCTTTCAGTGCCTGGGAAAAAAATCATCCCATCAATGGCAAGGAGTGTGGAATTTTATCAGGGTACCTTCAAGGATGGTCATCATTTTCTTGTCTAACTGGTACTAATATTAACTATATATGTGATAAAGAGGTCAATTCTTATTCACGTCTTAAGCTTAAAACATTAAAGTGAAAACAGAAATGTAATGTTTTGCATTTGGCGCATTAGTTTCTTTGTTCCTTAGAATGAAATCACGTGCGATCTCATGTAAAAGCCACACAGATTCTGATGTCATTAAATCTGTGAAACATATTTCCGCCTCAACATGACTACACACTACACGAATAAAACAATTTCTTGACGTTTGGAATAGTATGGGCATTATTCTAATTGCATATATTGCACATATAAGCAAAGTTGAGGGTATTTTGTTTTCGTTTGACACTACACCAATTTCGGGCAATGAAAGTAAGTGATTTATGTAGCATTTCCGAAGAAATCAAGCTCCCAAACACAACATTGTAACAGTCATGAAGCACGTGACCTCGGGCAGAACATGCAAAGGGTGGTATGACAGATTTACGATTGTCACTCAGATTCAGACACTTTAATAAACATATTTGATAATTAAGGAAGCAACAGTATTGATTAAGCGACGTTTGCAACGTGTTAAAAGTTTACGTGCGATAGGCATGTTGCGGGTGGGCACATGTCAGAATAATGTTGCCCAAACGCTGCATATTTTCTAATCTGTCATCAGCAGTCCCTTACCAGAGCGTAGTGACATACTTATATTTCATGTGTGCGTATACGATTTGAAATAAATATAACTTGGGAAGTTTACTATTCTCAAACCATATACGGCGTTAGACGTTAGAAATTAGACATTTCCCTCAATTCTACAGAAATAAATAGGAAATTATACAATTTCAAATGATTTGCAGAGTCACGTTTAGCACATATGAATTGCGATTACCTTCTATAAGTTTAAAATGCTTGGATAGATAGAAGCCGATACGTGAGTTGTGTGTCATTTTATTTTCCTTTCATTGCCATATACAGGTATATGTATCAAATTTCAATCGAACCGTACGAAAAAATGGAAACATAAGTAAAGATAACTAATATTAAATATGAACGGTGTTTCCCTACACAGCCTGTAAACGAAATAAAGGCTCGTTATATTAGAAATTAATAATTAATTGCAAGAGGCAATGAGGAAGATCAATCTTAAGCTTGTTTCTAACATTATACTATAGTGGACCATGTGAGGAAGAATTATTGCGAGAGAAACATTATGCCTTCAGTGCAAATAAACACTAAGGTTTTAGATTAAATTAACATTGATGAGAAACTCATATATTCCAAGATAAAATTCATGTGAAGCTTTTGCTGGCACTGTTGGGTTAATAAAAAAATGTATTGTACCGCCATTTTAGTTACCAGTAGAATAGTATATTCAGTGAGAGGTACGGAATAACAACGCAGTCAAATGGAAACTTAAGATACATGTTTGTTTGTTTGTTTGTTGTTTAACGTCTTACTCAGCAATATTCCAGCTATATGACGGCGGTATGTAAATAATCGAGTCTTGACCCGACAATCCAGTGATTGACACCGTGGGCATCGATTCACGCAATTGGGATACGATGACATTTATCAACCAAGTCGGAGAGTCTGACCACCCGATCCCGTTAGTAGCTTCTTACGTGTACCATACCGTTTTGCATTGTAATTAACCCTGTAATATGATTTGTTTGTTTGTTGTTTAACGCTAGACTCAGCAATAGTGGGGCTATATGACGGCGGTCTGTAAATAATCGAGTCTTGACCAGACAATCCAGTGATTGACATCGTGAGCATCGATCCAAGGTAGCTTCAACGTGAGCAATATTAAAATTGAAGTCTGTGTGAAGGTTGTCATTATCTATGATTGAGACAAATTGAATAGGTTCAAGGTGTCCCAAAAGTCCAACGATCGTAGGTTATGAAGCAAATCCACGTTCTTGTGGCAATTATATGTTTGATGTCGAACACATGGGCACTTTCTTGATATCAATAGTCGAATATGTGTCATTTCCTCTTCACCTTGTTAAATCAAAGTAAAGTAAATTATTGCGGCCACAATAACGATCTTTCATCCCAGTTATTGTTTGGTGTTTTTTGTCATCAAGTGACGTTTCTACAGTCTGGTTCTACTTGCCGGCTTCTGTTTTAATGGGGTTCATCAGTGTTGTTCTTTGTACTTTTACATTCTATTTTGTGTCGTGAAAACAACTTATAAAACCTCGTCAATAAAATGAATGCTTGCTTATCCTTTGTGTCTCTTTGTACTGATGCCTGCGTGATTCAGTTTCAGATTGGGGTCAGATGGGAAAAAAACCTATCCTCTGTTTCCGTTCACAGGTGGCGCAGTCGTCTTAGGCGTCGCGATTCGCTGTGCAGAGTTGCGTCCCTTGGGCACGCCAGAAACGTATGATTGTGGGTTCGCATCCCGGTTCGCCCCGATTATGTTTCTAAGTTTGTCAGCACCATACCCGTGCTCGTGGGTTTTACCGGTGGTAAACGTCTGAGACCTGCATCACTTCGTGCTTTCCTCCCACATTAAGCTGACGCGCCGTGATATAACTGCACTACTGTTAAAAGCGGCGTTAGACCCAACTCACTCACTTCTTTCACTCGTTTCATGAAACTGGTGTTAATAACATACCTCCCGTTATGTAAAACATACACCCAGTGCAGTACATATTGCAACAGAAAGTCTCTATGCCACTTTAATCATTAAGTTATATGTCTTCCAATTTAACGACCTTGACCCTCGTTTCAGCCAATTGTATTCTTGCTAAGTTCCAGCTGTAGATGAAAACATTGTCACTAGTTTTGACAATTGACATACGAACACTGGGTTGGTTCAAAGCATAAAGAGGCACACCTAATTATAAGTTATGAATCAGCATTCCCGTGTCTGGTCTGTTCAAGTAAGTTCCAAAGGAGTATACGACACAATATATATATATAATAAAAGCCAATGACCTACACTATGTTCAGTGTGTAGCAAATGCTACATTTATTACACTAAATGCCTCCTATGGACATTATACTGCCTGGAGATTGTCATCACTTGTCATACATGAGTATTTAAAACATAATTAGGAAAGTGAAAAAATCGGCTTGTTATAATTCCACTTTAGTAGTCATCTTTGTGAAGCCATTCGAAGTAACAGCGATCTGACTGGATATGGCATTTTCACCAAAAGGGATACAACTCGTGTTCTACATGGGATGGCTCCGCGATCGAGCCAAGAAAGTAAGTTGGGAATTTCAAGGGTAAAAACTGGGCTTGGATATAAGCTAGTGGACACTCTCGCCTTCATTCGTCACGACTCGCCCCTTTCCATAACCTGCAAGAAGACTCGTTCCCCTATCGATGAATGTTATGTGCGAAAATACGACAAACCAATCAGAATGCGCGTATGATTTCAAGTTCTTCGTCAAAGAATCCCTCAGAAATAATATTTGATTTTATTGCTTGCATCTAAAAATATACCCAAGACACAGTTAAATGTGTTCAAACATACTGTATAATTCCGCATGTCCAGATCTGCTTTAAATTGCATCTGTAATATATATAATATACGGGGAAATATGTGTGAACCATTACACAACAAGTTGACAATTGCGTAAGGTATGCCCGTTTGCGCCAAGACGGAACCCGGTCGCAAAAATGGCCGCGAGAGGGGCACGAGTCGCTATTCGGCTTGTCCCGGAATAACACGAGTTGGTCACGAATGTCTCGCCTTGGGAAGATGGAGGCCATCATGCCACGACACAGTCAGACCCGAACAGGGCCGACGGACAAACAGCTGACAGACAGGTCCAAGCTTTACAAAAGAAACAAAGTACCAATAAATACTTGCTCTTTCAAATCACACACTGTTTTATTCATCACTAAACATACAAATGTTTACAAGTTTATATTATCTGTACACTGCAAACCTTAATAAACAGTTTTAACATTGCACTTTTCCGGATTTTAACATCTTTGAGATTATGACAACCTTCAATGAAAGCACTTATTAAACAAACATGCAAAACATATTCAGAAATTTATTTAGGTATTATTAGCGTACTTACAAAAATTTGGGTTCTAGTACCAACGTAAATTCAAATTTCTCTCTCAATCGACTTTCGCAGCAGACGTCACATGTGCTTTCACAACTAATGATCCGGATCATTCTCCGGGTCAAACCTTATGAACTTGTCAAATTAACTGAAAATACTGAAAGAAGCTCTCGTAAAAGGAAATCTAACCTTGAGCACAAAATGCTATCCTACAACTACCATCGCAGATAACCTGGTCGATCAGAAAGCGAAAAGATTTGAGATTTCATTCCTTACGGACAAACAAAATGACAAGATTGAGACAATAAATATAGTCATCACTGTCTCATTTCGATCTTACAATACCAGAGGCATTCCTAATACAAGTGAGGCTACACAGTATCAAGTACCACTGCATATCGCGGCAACATGAAACGCTCAGCAGTTTATCTTGATGTCCTGGAACTGGTAAATAAATGTGAGCCAGCACCTTGAGAAACATATCCGAAGTTTACAGTGGTTAAATCCATACAGATTTACACTGATGGCCCAGTGTCTGGTCGTGTTGGTGCTGGTATATTCATCGTTAATGAAATGAGAGAACTTTCTATCCGATTGGATGATTCTCAGTATTTTTCTACTGAACTAGGAGCAATCATTGAAGCATTGCGTTGGATTAATTTTTTAAGGCCTGTTTCAGCGGTAGCAATTCGGGTAGGTTCTTCCTCAGCGAGACAGGACTTAATCAGCATAATTCTCGTCCTTTATAATGACTGAAGTAAACATCTGTTAGATGTTGAATTTTCATGGATCCCTGCTCATGTTGGATTACTTGGAAATGAGAAAGCTGATAAATTGGCAAAAGCTGCATTAGAATTTGATGAAACAGAACAGGATGAAACAATTTTACCTTCTCCTGCAGAGTTAGGCACCGTCAGTATGACGTACCCATGCTAAAACAAAATGGCAGCAGAGATGAGCATCATCCTTAAAAGGACGTCATCTCTATGGCATCGATCCTTTTATCACTAAATTACACATATCTAGAAATAATCGGAGAGAGGAGGTTCTCTTAACCAGACTTTGTCTTTGGTATTGTGGTCTTGGTGATTATCTAAATGTTATTTATAAAGACATTTCTGCACATTGTACAGTGTTTCATCAGCTTGATAATATAGCTCATTTTTTATTGCATTGCCAAAAGTATGTTAATCAGCGTAAGGCAATGGTGGAGACTCTAACAGTTCTCAATATTGACTTCTCATTGTCTGGTATTTTATGTTCTAGGAATATTGTTCACTATGACGTTCAGAATGTCATTCTCGCTTATATTTAAGCGCGTGGCAGTTTTGATACTTTATAAAATATCTAGGTACTTAGCAAACCTTTATTATGGGCAAGGTGTAAATGGGCTTAGTTGCCCGAACAACTATAAAACCTGTTAATGATCAATCAATCAAACGTTCAGCAGAGTGTCGTCTAAAACAATTGTAGTGTATTCAGAATTCAGTAGGACTGACGCTTTAAGGACGGAAGACTCGTGGAGGATCCATAATAAGGTACTGTAGGCAGTCTCACCATACATTTGTTGAGGCATTTGTATATATTTTAGACACTGCCTCTGTGGGAAGTAAAAATATGTGACACGAACTACGAACATGTAACAATTGATGTAATCGGTATGTTTCCTTCCTTTATAGGAGAAACAGATATTGACTTTGATCTGGTGTGTGTGTGTGTGTGTGTGTGTGTGTGTGTGTGAGAGAGAGAGAGAGAGAGAGAGAGAAAAAGAGAGAGAGAGAGAGAGAGAGAGAGCGAGAGAGAGAGAGAGAGGGGGGGGGGGGGGGGGGGAGATTGGTGCACTAATCTGGAATCATGGCGGTTTTATGGTGCTAGCCCACTGATATACCATAGCACAGTCTTCACAGTTTTTACTCCGAGCTGACCAGTCATTGTGTATTACCGAGCGCCAGGCAGGGTAACAGATTAAGATTCTTTTTATTTCTCAATAGACCACCGACAGTGGTACAAGAGCATATATACAGTACAGATATAAATATAATATGTACATCAAGAACGCTGTGTGCATTTAGAGCATTCCAAGTGGTCAATACAAATAATACATATTTTGATAGACGTTTAAGCTCGTTTAGGTTAGTTGTTGAAAATAGGCTTTTTAACGAAAACACATGTGTTAATGTGTGTTTAGTGTGTTAGATATGTTAACCGTTAGTTTCCATTTTCGACAGTATAATGGGAGTGAGTTTAAAGAAGTTTGTAGAGATCCAGGGTCGGTACCAAATGGAACTGTGTCATCAGCGTACAGCAGTAACAGGAGCTGAACACAGAGAGTAAATTTTACTTCTGAGGGGCGTTACGTTGATACCTTGACAACAGTTTTCTATCAACCACGGCTCGAGGTCTAGCAACAGGTACCACCCTTTAGGGCCTTTCGGTATAACAGGTATGAGCCACTTATCTTCCGGGACATTTACATCATGGGTAGATGCAATCAATGTAAAACACATTGTCAATGACATTTCAAGAAATTCCAGAGAAAACTAACGACCCGCACTACCCGTTAAAGTCAAAACCTTGAAAATGAAGTCAGTCATGAATACCTGTGAAGATTATTTCGCTCTAGTTTTATCTCTTAAATGAAATAGGAATTATTATTAGCCTTAAAAGGTTATATTTGATCGGGCCATCCAGATGAGATTAGGACCAGGCATTCCAGATCCATTTCATATGTTTCAGTGTGGTGACTAAGGCTATCCATAGATGTCCATCCCACACCAGGAGAGATAACTGTTTTATTCCATACAAATGACTTTTCAATAGAGAATAGTACTCCGGATATAATACAAATAGTCATCACAAATATTTAGCGACTATGCTTGTTGTAGGAGGCAACTAACGGGATCGGGTAGTCAGGCTCGCTGATTTGGTTGATGCATGTCATTGATCCCAATTTGGTGGGACGATGCTCATGATATCAATCACTGGATTGCCTGGTCCAGACTCAATTATTTACAGACCGCCGTCATATAGCTGGAATATTGCTGAGTGCGGCGTTAAACAACAAACCAACCAACCATAATCACGAAGTAATCTTTGAAATTGGCAGTCTTTGAAGCTATACCTTGGTATGCATGTTTCTGCGACGTTAAACAACAAACAAACAAACAAACAAAACAAAATTGTTCTACCACGCCTGTGGTGGGGCACCTAGCCACGTTAATGACAACTATTAGAGTTTTGAGGCCTCATCGTTTTGAAAGGTCCCGTAGTTCAGTTGAAAGCGTGTACCATTGAAGGAGGGTAATCTCAGCCCCTAACAATTAACATGAACATCTACACACATTGTAGCCCGGAATCCCTGGGTTCGATCCCAGGTCGCGTCATACCCAAATACGCTAAAAGATGGGCATTAAGAGGCTAAAACAAGGACTTGGGGTATTCACATTAAACTGCGGCATGGTATTTTTATGGGCTAGCACTATATTTCGGCATCGGTCCGGACACGTAGAAGCAGCGACACACACACACACACACACACACACACACACACACACACGCGCGCACACACACACACACACACACACACACACACACACACACACACACACACACACACACACACAGCACACAGCACACAGCACACACACAGCACACACACACACACACACATGCATTTCTCGTCACTATATAAGTGCAATAATCTTGGCCACGTCCCCTCACCTTGATCATTACAGGAGCAGATACAGTGAGCGGTGGAGTACGATGCTGACCTGATACTGACTGAAACATTTGTTGAACTTGGGGAAGCCAAGCTTGCTCTTGAGTGCATCCAGAAGTATGGACAAGGTACGGCTGAAACATAATTCTTTTGTGTTTCGAAAACATATCTCAATCCTATCGCGTGTATATATAGTTTTTACTTTTATGTCCTTTGGGGACATGTAATAAACCTTATATATCAGTCAGTATATAACTAGCTTTTCAGTTATTGTAATGGAATTTGCTATTGTATGTTTTCCCGAATCACATAATACTTAATTCAACGTATCTTAGGGGCGGCCGGGTAGCCTATATAGTGGTTAAAGCATTCGCTCGTCACGCCTAAGACCCGGGTCCGATTCCCAACATGGATATATGTGTGAAGCCCATTTCTGGTGTCTCCGCCGTGATGTTGCTGGAATATTGCTAAAAGCGGCGTAAAACCATACCCACTCACTCACTCACTCAACGTATCTTTCACATTACAGGCAAACCGTCCGTTGTGAACATTAACCCTATCGCCGCCGACAAGACACTTGATGGTATACCCTACGCCGAAGCCTGCCGCCAGCTGGAAGCTGCTGGGGCCGATGTTGTAGGCTACAACTGTTGTCGCGGACCCGCTACTACCATCCCACTGATCCGGGAGCTGAGAAAGACTTGCAAGGTAAACACACACAGTGTCAAGAAGGAGAAGGGACATTTCCATAGAAGATAAGCTGTGACGACATGTAAGGGAGATACTCTCACAGGCCGATAGAAAACGTTTTCATATGATGGGGATATCATCATCAGCGAAAGATTTACGTACTGTATACCAAATACATTACACAACATTTGTTGAACCAATCGCTGTTCAGTGCTTTAACTACAGCACATCATTTTAATGAACTGTATAACCATGTAAAGTTGCACTTGAAGAACATAAGGGATGGGTTCCTTACAAATGTTCTTGTTTTGTTTAGGGTCCGATAGCTGCCTTCCCCGTTCCCTACAGAACATCACCTGAGTTCCCAACAATGCAGTCGCTCATTGACCCGTATACACGTAGGTGCAGTCCACGCCGTCCAACATGAGTGAGTGAGTGAGTATGGTTTACGCCGCTTTTAGCAATATTCCAGCAATATCAGCAGAAACGGGCTTCACACATTGTACCCATGTCGGGACTCGAACCCCGGTCTTCGGCGTGACGAGCGAACACTTTAACCACCAGGCTACCCGACCGCCCCGGTACAACATGAATGCACGTGTGTGTGTGTGTGTGTGTGTGTGTCTGCTTGTGTGTATGTGTGTGCGTGCGTGCGAGCGTGCGAGCGTGTGTATGTGTGTCTGTGTCTCTATGTGTGTGTGCCTGTGCGTGTGCATGTGCATGTGCGTGATTCTCGATTTAAATATTCGCGAATTCATGAACCATTTAAGGTGAAAAGCATTTGTTTTCCTCATTGAAACCATTTAAGGTGAAAATCATTTGTTTCCTCATTGACAACCAGGACAATGTTGATGAAACGATTTCTATATTTTCTGCCACAATAGCAGTTAATAAACTAATACATTTCTAAGAACAGCGGGAAATATAATATCCTGTTCTTAAAGCATTCTGGTAGCCTCTACCTTTTGGGTCGAATCCACGATTTGCACGAAACATCCAGGTGGTCTTTCGTTACAGTGCTAAACTCTCGTTATGAAAGTGGTAAACTCTCGTTATGAAAGTGGTAAACTCTCGTTATCAAAGTGGTAAAATCTCGTTATCAAAGTGGTAAACTCTCGTTATCAAAGTGGTAAACTCTCGTTATCAAAGTGGTAAAATCTCGTTATCAAAGTGGTAAACTCTCGTTATCAGAGTAATAAATTATCGTTTTCAAAGTGGTAAACTGTCATTTTCAAAGTGATAAACTGTCGTTATCAAAGTGGTAAACTCTCGTCATCAAAGTGGTAAACTCTCGTTATAAAAGTGGTAAACCCTCGTTATCAAAGTGGTAAACTCTCGTTATGAAAGTGTCAAACCCTCGTTATCAAAGTGGTAAACTCTCGTTATGAAAGTGGTACACTCTTGTTATCAAAGTGGTAAACTCTCGTTATCAAAGTGGTACACTCTTGTTATCAAAGTGGTAAACTCTCGTTATCAAAGTGGTACACTCTTGTTATCAAAGTGGTAAACTCTCGTTATCAAAGTGGAGAACCATCGTCATCAGACAATGAAATAACCCAGCTTCTGATTGTTTTGCTTCCGGTATTGTTGCGGGTCTATACCCCCAACTACTCCATCATTAGTCTAACACGCCGTCATATAACTGAACTACTATACACATCAGAGTTAATCCCAAATCACTCACTCACTCACTCATTGTCCTATTTGCAGGCAAAAGGGCCTTCCCAGACCTCTCTTCCCAACTGTGTGGGGTAGCGGAGGTGACGGATTTCGCCAAAGAATGCAAAGAAATTGGTGTCCAGTTTGTCGGCCTCTGTTGCGGAAACACGCCGGCAATGACAAGGGCCGTCGCCGAGGTCTACGGCCGTCGTCCACCTGCCTCCATCTTCTCTCCAAACATGGAGAAACATTTCATCTTCGGAAAGGACAAATACTTCTCCGACAACTTCTACCTGACCCAGCTTAGAGAGGGCATGTCGAAAACCAAGTGATTTGACATGGTCAGACAAACTCTTGACTCACATTTTAACGTTGTGAAAAGCTGTTATGTATCAGCTGTTGTGAACATTAGTTTGCACATAAAGTATTATATTCCAGATACCAAGTATCTATCAATCCTGCTTGTAGCTAGTTTGTAGCTAGTAAATACCTCATTTAGACGCCAATAGCCTTGCCTTTTCGAAGTCAGGTTTCTTAGTTTGTGAGATAATTGTATGTATTGTGCTGTATTGTCCACTCAGGAGATGATACGATTTCACGCAATATTTCAAAATGTTGTTTTGTTGTATTCTCTCACATAAAATAGTATAATACTATAATAATTGTTTCCATTTTGATTTAAGTTATTTCATTTTGTTCACACCACCCCAATTGAAATGCGTAACTTATAGGTGAGGTGAAATTGGGTTTAAGATTATTGCACTTATATAGCGACGTGCATGCACGCGTATGTGTGTGTGTGGCTGCTTGTACTAGCCCGGACTGATGCCGATTTATAGTGCTAGCTCACTGAGATACCATGCCGCAGTTTAACATGAATACCCCACTTAGACACAGTATACTGACTCCGAGCCGACCAGTCCTTGTTTTAGCCCCTTATTGCCGAGCGCCAGACAGGGTAACAACAAGTACAATCTTTTAACGTCTTTTGTTATGACGCGGCCCGGGATCGAACCCTGGACCTTCCGCTCTCCGGGCGGACGCTCTACCACTAGACCACAGAGGCGGTCGCGTAACTTATAACTTCCAGGGGACAACTTTTGTTTGAGCACCAGCTGTAAGAATTTCTTATCCCAATTGGCGGGAGTATAGCTTGATAGAGGAGCTAATTACTCATAAAGTGGAAATCTAAGCTTCTGAACTCCCAATTTGAGCAAATATATTTACTTACGCTGGACCGCCTCGTGGTCTGGTGGATAGAGCGTCTGCCCTGAGAGCGGAAGGTCAGTTGTTCGACCCCCGGCCGCGTCATACCAAACGACGTTAAAGGATGTGTAATTTTACAATGTGTGGTGGTCACAGGTAAAACAAGGTCTGGTCGGCACGGATAACCTTATTAGACTTGTCGGCTCGGTGTCAGTAGACTGTGTTTGTGTGGGGTATCCATGTTAGACTGCGGAGTGGTATCTCAGTGGAATAGTAATTAGTCCGTTTTAGTGCAAGTAGCCTCACACACGCACGCGCACGCACGCACGCACGCACATAGGCACACACGTGACCTTTAACATCATTACAGATAGTGTTTCCGGCAGTTCTAAGGGATGCAACTCTGTATTTTGAATCGATATTGGTGACATACACGATTCACGCCACATCTCCACGGGATAGAGGGTACGGGTGTACCGGTGAGCCGAGGCACCCTTCTGACACAGTATGTGATAGAGGAAGCACGGAAACTGATGCACATGCCATACAAAAATTAACACCATTCGTAGGATTGCCAGGTAACCGAATATATATAATATATATATATATATATATATATATAATGTTGAAACTTTAGTTAGGATCTTTTTGTCTTCAAACCCTAAAACCATGAAGAATCTCGTGAGTTCGTGAATGGGTGAGCCAGAGAGAGATAGAGAAGGAGGGAGTGAGAGAGAAAGAGGGAGAGTGAGAGAGAGAGAGAGATAGAGCGAAAGAGAGAAATAGAGAGAGAAATAGAGAGAGAGCGATATAAGCGAGAGAGAGAGAGAGAGGGAGCGAAAGAGAGAAAGCGAGAGAGAACTAGAGAGAGAAAGAGAGAAAGCGAGAGAGAAATAGAGAGAGAGAGAGAGATTGAGCGAGAGAGAGATTGAGCAAGAGATAGAGAGAGAGAGAGAGAGAGAGAGAGAAATAGAGAGAGAGAGAGAGATTGAGCGAGAGAGAGATTGAGCAAGAGAGAGAGAGAGAGATAGAGAGAGAGAGAGAGAGAGAGAGAGAGAGAAATAGAGAGAGAAAGAGAGAAAGCGAGAGAGAAATAGAGAGAGAGAGAGATTGAGCGAGAGAGAGATTGAGCAAGAGAGAGAGAGAGAGAGAGAGAGAGAGAGAGAGAGAGAGAGAGAGAGAGAGAGAGAGAGAGAATTCAGTATTTCAGTAAAGACACGACGCGTCCGTTTGGTGTAGCACGTCTTAGACGTTTACAATTTGGATGAAGCGCACGGGCACGGCTATGGCGCTGATAAACGTAATGAGAGCGGAATATGGGACCAAAACTCACGATAATATATATTTGGTACGTCTAAGGGACGCAGCTGAATTGGGTTTGAATTATTGGTGAAACTAATATCCGGCAGCTCATCATCTGTGTACACTATAAATGCAGGTGGGGTGAATATGTTGGATTAGAGGGGAAGACTGTCATTGTTAACTAGCGTATTTTATCAGGTTTCCTCAAGTGGGACACCCATAGATAGAATGTGAAGTAGGAATTTCCGCCGATCGAGGTTAAAAATATATTAAGCCATGTCCAACCAAACACTGGTTTCACATATTGTACCCCCATGCTTGTGTGGATTCGAACCCAGGTCTCCGATATCTCAAGCGAAAGTGCTAACATCTAGAATTCCTCATTGCCCCGTTGCAAATGGGAAAGTGAATCTCCAGAACATATAACGTCACCAACTTTATTCTCAGCATTCGTAAGGTGCGGAAAAATCCTATTCTTCAAGCATACTTCAACAAGCTGTTCAAATAATGAACTTATATGTAGACCGCGAAAGCGCGTAAGTCTGCTTCAGCAGAATGATCAATTCAGTATATGAAGACCGTGAAAGTCAGTAACAATTTGGAGTGAGTCTGCTTCAGCAGAATGATCAAATCAGTATATGAAGACCGTGAAAGTCAGTAACAATTTGGAGTGAGTCTGCTTCAGCAGAATGATCAAATCAGTATATGAAGACCGTGAAAGTCAGTAACAATTTGGAGTGAGTCTGCTTTAGCAGAATGATCAAAACAAAAGAAGTATTAGTGTTATTCCCCGACACGGCGCATTGTGCTGTGATTCAGATGGTATAAGTATGATACAAGGTACTGTCTGTGTCACCGATAACACTAATACAATAGAGAATCCCCGTGTGGGTGGGGTGGGAGGTGGTTCGTAAGAGGCAACTTATAGGAACGGGCGATCTGGCTTGGTGATTTGGTTGGTGGTGTGTCATCCTACCTCGACTGCATGGGTCGTAGCTCACAATATTAATCACTGGATTGTCTGGTCCAGATTTGTTATTTTACAGACCGCAATCATATCGCTGGAATGTTGTTAAACAACATGCACACGCACACGCAAACGCACACGCACACGCACATGAATACGCACACACAACAGAGAAGTTGATAAAATGATTGATATAGTTTTATTCAAGGCGGAGGAATATATCTAAAAATGGACACAAATGTAAATATAGGAACACCCGACATATTTTACAGGAACATCAATGCAACAAGTTATACTCAAAGTATGAGGATATCATATTCTTATACAAGGATTTTGGAGACGCACACACCCCAAAATAAATGCTGACTTTGTTTTTGAAGACTTACAATTTACTGGTATTATAATAGGCTGGAGGTCGATTCCGTGTGCTTTCGAAAGATTTTATATTTTGTAAAACATATAATATAATTCACATTTGTGATAAACTGCTAAGCCATTGCATTTTATGTAGCGTATTTCTTGAAACTAGCCTGATATTTTGAGTTCCTTAATCGTGAACATATACCTCTCTCCCAATATATCAGTTAACCCGAGAGTTAGTGTAGAGTTAGCCGCCAAAAATTTAACATCAATTTAGCGCACAATGGCATATCTTTAGGACAGGAAAAAATTGACGCCATAGGTACGTGACACATAATCGGTATATTGGTGGATGACTTAAGTATGCAAAGAATGCCTTATGATGTCTCCATGACGTATTTATGTTAGGTAAACATAACTATCAAACGTTATTAAATCTAGTCTCACGTAAAGCGCCTGTTTGTTGTTCGCTGTTGAGAAAGTGTTCCCCATATCTCATACACTTAGTACTCTGACAATACAAGCAGCAATCACGGTGAAAATGAATCCGGCTTTGTTAGACCCTATACCTGCAACATCAAATAGGAAATAGTGCAAGGGAATATAAAACAAGAACATTTGATTTAAAACGCAATTCAACCAGATCTCATGCCTTTTACGTTTGTTTGTTGGTTTGTTGTTTAACGCCACACTCGGCAATATTCCATCTATATGACGGCGTTTTTTAAATATTCGAGGATGGACCAGACAATTCAGTGACTGACATCATTAACACAATCTCACACTAGAGATTCACCCAAGTCAGTGAGCCTGACCACCTCATCCCGTTAGTCGCCTATTACGACAAGCATAGTCGCCTCTTAAAGCAAGCATGGGTTGCTGAAGACCTATTCTGGATCTACCTAACCTGGATCTTCACGGGTCTCATGAGGTTTATGATAGAGTGTGCGTGTATGAAATATTGAGTTGATTGAGTAAATATGGTTTCAGGCCGCGTTTTGTAATATTCCAGCAATGGCGGTGGACACCAGAACTGGGCTTCACACATGGTGCCAATGTCGGGAATCGAACCCGGGCTTTCGTTGTGACGAGCGAACGCTTTACCCACTAGGCCACCATACCGCCCCGTATGGAAATATAGTAATGCATGTAGTTAGAATTGTGATTATTTTGTTGGCAACGACTCCAGTCCAAAATGACATCGATATTATTTTGTGTTTCTCATCTTTATGTTTAGCGTCCGGTGGGAGAATGAAAAAAAGTTAAAAAGTCCAACTTATATATGTGTCATTTGTTGAGATATAAGTAAAAATGGCTTATAATTTGCATCCTCAATATTTTTAATTTGAACATTTTCCAAAATTCCATTTGCTCATAAACTCAATGATCATTTATATTCTATTATCGTGGTGCGGCGGTTGAGGGATTATATGCCGGAAAATCAAGCTACTTCCCTCACTATAAAATACGGCGACAAATCTTGGTCTTTTTGGCTTAACGCCACAATAAGCAATATTCCAGTTATAAAACGAGGGTCTTTGAAGAATCAAGTGGTTGACCCGACCAGACGACTCAGTGATTGATATTTTGTGCAACGTCCGTAGGGATGGGGGGGGGGGGGGGGGGGGGGGGGGGGTTGATGGCATGCAGTCAACCATTTTGTCCAAAACATTACAAATATTAAACTACTAGGCTGAAAACAATCATCGAAATACTGCAAACCTACCCGTAATACGTATCAAATCAGCACCGTTGAATACTGTTTATTGTTTTTGTATTTTTTAGCCACCATGAAACATGGGTTATGCTTTATTATGCGCGGAACTTTATATTGACTACATTCACGATCTTGGAAGAATCTTGCAATGGTATACTTGTAATATTGCCATATTATGGCGTAGAACATCACTCACTCACTCACTCACTCACTTCAAAACATTTTCTGTGATGCAGCAATACTATTGTCACTTGTGGCGTAATACAACATTCATTCGCTCACAGGAAGAGCTTGAAGAGATAGTCAGCTTGGTGCATAATACATGAACATCTGTGAAAACGGTCACTTGGACTAAGGAATATTTTAAATAATATTGTTGTAGATTTTGCATCGTTGTTTTGCACATGAACTTTGTTATTTTGACACCAATATTCATTCACACACACACACATACTCACACACACACAGGCAGACACAAACACCCAATCACAGACACAGACAGACGGACACGTATACACGCACAGACACATGCACAGTTAAACCACACAGGCACACAGATGGACACACATACACCAGACACATATACACGCACAGACAGACAGACAGACACACATAGACCCAACCACACAGACACACACACACACAGAGACACAGACACAGACACAGACAGACACAGACAGACACAGACACACACAGACACACACACAGACACACACACACACACACACACACACACACACACACACACACACACACACACACACACACACACACACACACACACACACACACACGCGCACACACACACACACACAGGGATTGAACTCTAGGCACCGTGTTGACTGTTTTGGTTATCATTGACACACTTGTTTTATTCATTAAGTTTGAATCATTGAAGCCGTATTATTTAGTTCTTCCTACACGTGCATACCTACATAAGGTGCTTGTACCCTACGGTTGTTGTCACGCCACAATGAAACCAAATAGTCCCGTGTCCTGACTTACCACATGCAGCATGCGTCATGAGGAGAGAGGCCATGTCCGTCATCTCCTGTATTGTCAGGGACGTACAAATCACCGTGGACCTGCGGAGGCAGGATAGGTACGCTTGTGTAATGCTGTGAAGAAAACGGTCATGTTATGAACGTCGTTTTACTGTCCAAATGGTCCTTAACATTAAGCGAACCTTTGTAATGTCGTCATGGAAAGCTAATGGAACGTGAACATGAAAGTTCAATTTGATGATATACATCTGTTGTAGAGCGACCACTTACCAAAATAGACACAACTTATGGATAACAACTTCTTTACTGCTGAGAAGGCGACGTTTCTGTATAGATCCTTATACCGTTGTCAAGCAAGGATCTAGACCGAAACGTCGCCTTTACAGCAGTAAAGAAGTTGTTATCCATAAATTATGTCTACTTTGTCATCCGTCCACTTCTAAGTAATGCCTATTAAAGACTTATCAGCTGACTTATCGGTTTCTCATAGAATTTGAGTGATTGGATTGGGTTTAGTTCTGCTTTGAACAGTTAGTACTGCAGTTATATCACTGCGTGTCAGCAGACTGTGAAGGACAAACTGGGGATGCAGGTTATAGACATTTAACACATCGAAACCCATGAGAGTGGTTATGGTGCCGACACACCAAGCTTCAGGGTCATTATTGCGACGAGTCTGGGATTCAAACCTAAAAACCGCGTACCCTGGCTGGTTTGAAAACGTCACCCGTGCAACCTCTCCAGTAGGAAATGGCATGTTGAATGTCACTGTCACTATAAAACACTATATTTTGAATTATACTTGCTCAACAGGCAACTTTGATTTAAATATATAAACCATTTATTCCTGCAATATTATCTATTCATTTGTGCGCACAATGTTGATGTTACAGGAGCAGGGACATATAACCAAGAATGTGTGGTTCAAATACACAACCAGCGGATCCTATGATCGCTGAGACACACGCACACGCACACGCACGCGCAGATCGCACGCACGCACGCACGCACGAACGCACACACACACACGCACAGATTGAACTCTAGGCATCGTGTTTTGATGGTTGTTAGGGTTATCGATGATACACTTGTTTTATACATTAAATCATTGAAGTCGTACCATTTAGTTCCTCCTACATGTACGTACCTACATAAGGTGCTTGTACCCCCTACGGTTGTCGTCATGTCACCATGGAACTCCCGCAAGCAGACAAAACTGTCGCAGTCTTGACCAATCACCACATTCCCGATTCCTAAAGAAGAAGGCTCGTGTAATATGTACACGTCTAACCACAGTGTGCTTTGATTTGTTTGCTTGTTTGTTGTTTAACGCCGCACTCAGCAATATTCCAGCTATATGACGGCGGTCTGTAAATAATCGAGTCAGGACCAGACAATCCAGTGATTGACATCATGAGCATCGATCCACGCCATTGGGATCGATGACATGCATCAACCGAGTCAGCGAACCTGACCACCCGATCCCGTTAGTCGCCTTTTACGGCAAGCATGGGTTGCCGGAGAGCTATTCTACCCCGGAATCTTCACGGGTCTTTGGAGTAAGTGCGTCATTCATTATGTGGGAAGGTAAAATGGGGTTAAGGTTGCGTCCAAAAATACTGAACTTCTCTACCGACGTGCATGCGGGTGTGTATGATGTGCGTGCGTGCGTGCGTGCTTGTGTGCTTGTCTGTTTGTTCTAGTCCGGACTAATGCCGGTTATATTCGTAGCCACCTGAGACACAATGTCACTCTCAAGCTTTCATAATTAACCGCAGTTAGTACTGCAGGAGTTATCGCTGATGACAGCAAGATAATATTTTACAACGCTTTTTTGGTTTATATCGTTGTTGACTAGTTAGGTCCGATGTATTATTGGGTATGAGTTTTTCATGGACACCCCACCTCCACACATTATACTCCAGGCCGATCAGCCCTAATGTGATCCCTTCATGACGAGCGCCAGGCAGTGTAACAACAAGTAGCATCCTGTAACGTATTTCTGTATGACGCCGCCGGCGGGATCGAACCAGAGACCTTTCGCTCTATCCACTAGGCCACGGTAGCGGTCCATTGTGTGGGAAAGATGAACTCAAAGTGGAATGCCGCCCATTTAATATCCTTTGTGACATTTTACCGAACTGTTTAAATAGCGTTCCTCGGGCAAACCTTTTTTTTCTCAAAATGAAATTATGTTAACGAGGTCCGACAAACCCACGAAGATCGAGGAATAATATAAATCGTGTGCATGCTAATGATAATCAATTTATCTGTCATGGGCACTTATAGAAATTTTTTTGTGTAGGGTTATTAGATTTAATTACAGTAAAACAATTAAAAATGTTTCAGGGGGAGTTAGTTGTAATGATAATATTCTTGAGATTCATCTTCCTTGAACAATTCGCTATTCAATTCATACCATGCTTATTATAGAAATTTAAAACGTCAACGACAGAGACAGATTCCATTGGGCAAAAAAAGTGATGAGAAATTATATGAATGGATCACTGACCGCCTCCGTGGTCTAGTGGTAGAGCGTCCGCCCGGAGAGCGGAAGGTCTGGGGTTCGATCCCCGGCTGCGTCATACCAAAAGACGTTAAAAGATGGTACTTGTTGTTACCCTGTCTGGCGCTCGGCATTAAGGGGCTAAAACAAGGACTGGTCGGCTCGGAGTCAGTATACTGTGTCTGAGTGTGGTATTCATGTTAAACTGCGGCATGGGTAGGCTAGCACTATAAATCGGCATCAGTCCGGACTAGTACAAGCAGCCACACACACGTGCATGCACGTCGCTATATAAGTGCAATAATCTTAGATGCGACGTTAAACCCAATTTCACCTCACCTCACCTCACCTCACCTCCACCCGTGGTATCCTCCACTCACGCAATCTGCATAAAGCGTGAGTGTGTTTTAGTTGTTGCCCATTGCTTTGACGAAAGATTTACATACGATCCACCCATGGATACTGTGAATAGAACATTTATGCAGCATATTCCATATGCATAAGAAATCTCCGACAACATCATGAACATGTGTTTATGAATAAAATAGTTATGATACTAGGTGTTCACGGAAAAGTGCGCGTATCCTGCCCAACCGGTGGCACCCGTCACAAACACGAGAGTGTATGGTTCAGTCAAAATAGGGAATTGCATCGGACATCATATTTATAACAGATGCTCTGAAACACTTTTGTCACTGAAACTCTCAAACACTCACCCGTGAACAACACAATGATGTACAACCATCCGCTCTTGGTTAAAGTCAGCCCTACCATTACTGTTGTACTGAGTGGGAAACAGGAGGGTTGTCAGCAGTGTAGAACTACCTCGATTATATTGATGTTAACACTGACACCGTGGACCTGATACCACAAGTATGTACTGGTATGGTGAAGACAATGGCTGGTATCTTGATAATACTGGAAACCAGTCAACCGTCCTTTGGACTGGTTGATCTTGGAACGAAGATGTGAACTTGATATGATATGCACGCCATCCTGAACAAAATACTTGAGGTAATATACAATGTACATGTTTATGTTAATTTGCCCCGTTGACAACGGCGGAGACATAGTTCTGTGTTGGAATGGGAATGACTTCTGTTTAATTTAATGTGTATTATACAAGGAGAATTCAGGCGTATTGTTGGTGCATTTTGGACAATACAGCCAAGTGTGTTAGAGCATTGCAAAGTTTAATCATCGGACTGGAAATACGAGGACTGATAAAAAAGTTCTAAGCCAATTGTCAACTATGGGCAATAACAAAGTGAACTAGTCAATGTAGTCCATTGTTTCAGAAGTTCATTGCAAGTGTATTTGGTCTGTTCAGGCCGTTTTTATATCTGTTTGTTTGTTTGTTGTTTAACGCCACACAATTGCGAACACAAGTCAGCGAACCTGACCATCCGATCCCGTCAGTCGCCTTTTACGACAAGCATGGATTGCTGAAGACCTATCCTACCTCGGAATCTTCACGGGTCCGATATAACTAATTATATACTGAACTGTTCAACAATATTGTTTGCCGACGACACATCACTGGGCATATAATCTAAAAACATTCAAAGTACTATGAATAGCAAATTTAATTAAAATTACCAAATATAAGAATTGGTTCAAGACTGTCTAATTCAGAATAATCCCACCAAAACAAAATCAGGTTTTGTTTTCACATAAAGAGCCGCATCAAAATTATTTTGGGATAATGAAGGGGTGGTCATGCGATTTAGATGTGTTTACCTTGAAAGACCACAATTCAGTCAACTGATATGCCAATGTGTGCCTGTCCTTCTAGATGTTGATTTTGTTGAGATTGTGATCTTTCCAATACATTTTAATTCATGCATCTATCCTTTGTTGTCTTTAAACAATGATGATTTAAGACTATTGTAAAGTTTCTTTTGACCGTCAGTGTATTGACAGTGTTCCAGCTATATCATGACGAAAGCCTGTTTGTAATCATGAGTAAGGTCCTACGCGAAGTTGGTACGATGACCGCAATTGTTTGTTTGTTTGTTGTTTAACGCCGCACTCAGCAATATTCCAGCTGTATGACGGCGGTCTGTAAATAATCGAGTCTGGACCAGACAATCCAGTGATGAATATCATGAGCATCGATCCACGCAATTGGGATCGATGACATGCATCAACCAAGTCAGCGAGCCTGACCACCCGATCCCGTTGGTCGCCTTTAAAGACAAGCATAGTCACCTTTTACGGCAAGCATGGGTTGCTGAAGACCTATTCTTCCCCGGAATCTTCACGGGTCTGACCGCAATTAATCAATTTACCAGACCACATGTCTTTAGTCGCCTCTTACAACCAGCAGAGACTGTGATTTTACTGATATATCCAGGTGGTCGCGAAAACGGTGAGACGACTTTAAAAAAGAAGGTCACATGCCTAGATACTTTTATGAAAAAGTTATTTCTATTTATCGTTCAGTGACGGAAAATTTCTTCTTGGGAAGTGAGTTAGTTGAGTAATTTATAAATGGGTTATGAGTGAGTGAGTGGGTAATTTTAGCAATATTCTAGCAATATCAGACAGACAGTTCATTCAGTCATTTAGGCACCAATGCCCATAGTACAATGCAGATTGGATATTAACATTTGTCACGTGATGTACATGATTAGATTGTAAATCAAGTTACACATTCCTCATTATAAAGACATGTTTTAAGAATACAGAAACAGCATGGATCATATCAGGATTTTCAGAGTTTAGCAGATTTATCATTAACTGACGGTCTTTAAAAATACCTTCCAACATGGGGAGAAATCTGTACATGAAATTGGAATACGTTTCACATATAAGTAAGACATGGTATTCATCCTCTACTTCTCCGGATGAACAGTGTGTACAAATAGAGTTCACCATATCACCGTCTTTGGACCTTCGACATATATTTACATTAAAATTATGCAATGAAATTCTATGTTTACAATAAGCTCTGATTAAACTTTTATCAGTTAAATATCTTTCAGTTTGTAACAATGATTTTACTTTGCTGTAATTGCTAAGATAACGTGATTCAGAAATACTTTGCTGCCACTGTTGACAAAATATATCCTTTAGTCTTTGCTTAAATGAATATAAAAATAACTGTGGATCTCCCACATCTTGGGAAATCCATACATATGAAAAGCCATTAACAAAAAATAGATTTCTCACATCTGAAACACAATTATTTTTACCATTGTCATCAAGTACCTTTAACATTTTGTAACACTGATATGGGTATCTATCAGGCATAATTCTAAGTAACTTAATCCAATACTTAATTACCCTTAATTGGCTGGCTACAAAAATATTACTACAGCCTGTTTCACCAAGGATAACCTTGTTTGAGGCAAACACCTAGAAAAATTTGGAAATATGAAGTGTGAACTTTTTCAATTGCAGCGTAATACTTGAGAACCCCACATTTGAGAACCATACAAAAGTATAGGCATAATTTTGCCTTCAAAAATGGTACATGCTCTGAAAAAGGACACACGACTATTTTTCCTGAATATATTATAAAGAGGCATAATGACTTTGGACGCCTGAACAGCTAATTGCTTACATGCCATAGACCATGACAATCTAGAGAAAAACATAAGACTTAAATATTTATAGTAAGTGACTACACTCAAGGCAGACGAACCAAGACACCGCTTTTCATGTTTTGTTTCATTTAACCGTTTTTGCAAGCCATTTACAGAATAGGAACAAATTACAACATCATCAGCAAAGAAAAGGAGAATAATGTCCATTATTTCTTGTGTTACAAATATCCCATTGTGACAACTATTTTGCAGCTCTATAGCAAGTTCATTTATGAAAAATATAAACAACAACGGACTTAAAACACAACCTTGTCGTACACCGGAAGATGTTGTAAAGCAGTCAGTGCGTTCATTATTGATCTTTATACATGCGCTGACTGATGCATACATGTTTTTTAAAAGTACAGACATTTTACCATGACATCCCTAAGTAATAAGTAAATACATAATTTTTTTCCTAGGATAGTCAAAAGCTTTTTTTAAAGTCAATAAATACACAATAAAAGCGAACTCTGGTTTTGCAAATTATCAACAGTAGAGTAGTTTGGTCAGAACCCTGCTTGAGACTAGGTGAGTAAATCATGTACTTCCATCCATATTCTCAAACGTTTTTCTATGATTGACGTGAAGATTTTTCCCATAACATTTAGTAGTGAAATGCCTCTATTACTTGGTTCACAAACTGAACCAGATTTATATAATGAAATAATCATACTTATATTCCAAGATTCTGGAAAAACACCCGTGTCTAAAATCTCATTGAACAATACCTTCAAGTATGGTGCAAAGAGATTCGATGGTAGTTTAAAGAATTCCGGGGGTATCCCATCTTCACCTGCAGACTTGCCCGTACTCAGGTTATTGATAGCGTTCGTGACCTCTCTTTCAGTGATCTCACCTGACAAGAGTTCATCCGAAAAGGGTAAATCATTACAGTTATCACATGTATGAGAGAGCAGAAACTCCTCCACAACACAATCAAACTCATTATTATCAGTTCCTTGTAAGGGATTAAGAAGATCTCTAAAGTAAATCAGCCAGTCACTTGGAGATATATAACTTCTCAGTGGACGTCTCTGTATGGCCTATTTCACCGTCTTCCAAAACTGTTTACAATCACTGTGTTTAGCAGCAGTATTGATTTCTTCATTTAGATGTAAGTCGTAGTTAAGTTTATTTTTGTTGCAACATTTCTTAAAACCATCTTTGGCTGATATGTACTGCTTTAAGTTTGAAGCACACTTACAACTTCTAAATTTCTTCAAAAGTCTGTATTTCTTGGACTTCAGAATCTCGCACTCCTTAACAAACCACGGAGGCTGTTATTTTTGTCTACCTGTAGTTCCTATAGAAACAGCACCAGCTGACTCTCTGAGTTTACATACTGCAGCATTTACATTTTGATCTACCAATAATATATATTCTTCAAACATCACTTTACAAATATCTTCGCTGAGATACTTAATATAAGATGAAAACTGTTCTGGAGATAATTTATATTTAGGAACATAGGATAAATTAACAGGAGCAGTACTATCCTTGTAGACTCTACCAGTAACAATATCCTTGAAACTGCACACTAAAGGTAAGTGATCAGACTCTGTGCGTGGTAAAAATGACATATCTAATACATTTGGAAATAACTCAGTAGATACAATAAAATAATCGACAACGCTGCAACCTGTATAGGAGATGAAGGTAAAGTTACCAGAGCTATCCAGTACAGATCTCCCATTTACAATATGTACACCAAATAGCTTACAGAAGTCTAATAGGGAGACAACTTATCCTTAATTCTGAAAAAAGGTTAGTGTTTTAGTGGCTGTAAACTCTTTCAAAGAGATGTGTCAAAGTCTTTCTCACACATTCTAGCAATACCACGGCAGGGGACACCAGAAATGGGCTTCACACAAGATGTCGTATGAAGGACCACTTTAAGGCAGAAAGTCCATGGCCTCCAGCATGTACTTCCGACCACCTCCGTGGTCTAGTAGTAAAGCGTCCGGGAGAGCGGAAGATCCGGGGTTGGATCCCCGGCCGCGTCATATCAAATGACGTTAAAAGGTGGTACTTGTTGTTACCCTGTCTGGCGCCGTAAGGGTCTAAAACAAGGACTGGTCGGCTCGGAGTCAGTATACTGTGTCTGAGTGGGGTGTTCATGTTAAACTGCGGCATGGTATCTCAGTGGGCTAACACTATAAATCGGCATCAGTCCGGACTAGTACAAGCAGCCACACACACACACACACACGCACACGCACACACCCACACACGAGCATGCACGTCGTAATATAAGGGCCGTAATCTTGGGCGTGACGTTAAAGTCAGATGTAAACGTAAAGGTATGTAAAGGAGTGAGTGTGAATGAGTTTTTAACAGTATTCCAGTTAATGTGGAGGAAAGCCCGAAGTGATGTAGGTCTCAGACGTTTACCACTTCGGTATGGTGCTGACAAACCTAGAAACATAATCGGGGCGAACCGGGATTCGAACCCACAATCATAGGTTTCTGGCGTCCCCAAGGGACGCGACTCTGCACAGCTGGCCCACCCCCTATGGAAAGGAACATTGGCTGTAGTCCCTTCAACATATCATACGAACACGGGGTTAGTTCAAGACATAAAGGGGGCGGTCGGGTAGCCTAGAGGTTAAAGCGTTCGATCGTCACGCCGAAGACCCGGGTTCGATTCCCGACATGGGTACAATGTGTGAAGCCCATTTCTGGTGTCCCCCGCCGTGATATTGCTGGAATATTGCTAAAAGCGGCGTAAAACCATACTCACTCACTCACTCAAGACATAAAGAAACAGAAATACCTTTTGAATGAGCATTCCCGTGACTTTAATCTTCACTTTCAAAGGTCGCTACAATGAATGATACGTACTGAATGTCACCTGACAACTCTTCTTAACGTAATGAGCCTTTCGGCCTGTGACCGTGAGAGTGAACTTGCGTTAATTACATGCTTTCCAAGAACCTTCCCAATGTCTGTACAGCATAGAAGCAAAACATGAGGTCCACAGGCGGAATTTAATTTAATTCTATGCAGCTTATGTTACACATTGAACAAACATATAGGTCATCCGCCACTGCAGTCTTTAGATTACCATCACTTGTCATGAAGACATAACTACATACTGCATGTCCCCTTTCAGCAGGAAGGGGCTTTTCAGTGAATTAGTCAACATTGCTAAAATAAAACGTAAAAAAATAAAGTATCACACTTTAACCTGTCTGGATACTAAGTAAGGCAAATTCGCAAAGTTTCAAAAGCATTTGTACTAATGTGTTAATTATAAGGCATGTGAAACTATTTAAACCATAGTTTTGTCCGAGTAACATTGCAACCAATATCTTTTGGTTGGTTAACCTGTTGGTGGTGTTTTGCATATAGCGACAGACAGGCATGTTGAAGATCGGCGATGTACCTAGATACCCGGAGAATCTGTTCTGATATATTTCGCGCCCCCCTCAGTGTAAAGCCCCCCCCCCCCCGATTATTCGGTTTGTTGAAATGTCTTTAGGTACTATATTTTTTAAATAGTTATCTTTAATGTAAGGAGGGTTACTTTAAAAATAGATTATGAAATATGGTCATATTTTATTTGGTAACTGTACCTTCCATACTAAAACAATTATTAGACATAATCATACCAAACAAATTTGAATGAAATGACTTAATGTAACAAATACATGTACCGGTACGGTTACTGTTGTAACTGAATTCAGAAATCTAATTAATCCTCGCAAACATTCGGTTTTAACACTAACTACGTAAAAACTGTCAACATATCCTCGCGCGCCTCCAGCTCAGGCTGTCCGTTATACTCTGATTTAAGATCTAAAATATATTCCTTAATACAGGCTACGATTTGAAAATGGTATCAGTGTAATATCAGTGGCTAGAATATCATGGTGCAACCAGGTTTCTGTTAAACATACAACTTCATAACTATCTAATTCAGCACTGATTAAATCTACTTTGTCTTTAAGACTGCGTACGTTTAGATGTAAAATCTTTAAATCTGGACTATGCAAAGGTCCTGGATTCGGATGGATATCACCGCAGCAGAAGAGAAAAAGTAAAACTAAGAATGATAATCGGAAATTATATAAGCAAAGTAAGCCAAAATATAGAGAAATGTCTATCATCTTCCCGAAATGATTAGCATGTAGAATAGATTCAAAAACACCCACCGCCAGTCTGTATTGAACAACATCAACCGGCATCGTCAAAGCAAAGTGTACAGTCATGTAATTGTTACAATCGGGCTGGCGGTGAATCTTAATAAAGAACACCTTGTTAAAAAGACACACCGAAACTGAGAGGGGGGGGGGGGGGGGGGGGGGGGGGGATTGGGATCGATGACATGCATCAACCAAGTCAGCGAACCTGACCATCCGATCCCGTCAGTCGCCTTTTACGACAAACATGGGTTGCTGAAGACCTATTCTACAACGGAATCTTAACGGGTTTGATATAACAAATACACTGAACTGTTCAACAGTGCCGACGACACATCACTGGGCATAAAATCTAATAAGATTGAAGCCACCTATGAATAGCAAATTAAATTAAAAATGGGGGGGACGGGGGGGGGATTTTATTCCGGGGGCGAATATATTTCGTGACACCGGCTCGGAGTCAGTATATAGTATTTTTGTGGTATCTCAGCGGGCTTGCCTCAATAACCCCGGACTGGTACAAACAGCCACATAAATACATGCATGCATCAATCTTACGTCGATGAAGTAAACCTCATTTAACGCCTGTTTGGTTTATGGATTCTCTCGTTTCCGTGCACCGGTCGATGAAGTTTAATACTTAGAAGTTTTAGTGTCCAAAGCATTCACTAGATCTGGCGCTTTGAGGACGGAAGACTTGAACGGTTGAGGATCCGTAACAAGGTAGTGTATGCTTGTAGCATGTCGTCCAACTGGAACTAATGGTGCTAATCACGGGTTTTTAGTTTATGGTTGCTCTCATTCTGACGTGAATACAAGTAAGTGTGTGTGTGTGTGTGTGTGTATGTGTGTGTGTGTGTGTGTGTGTGTGTGTATGTGTATGTGTGTGTGTGTGTGTGTGTGTGTGTGTGTGTGTGTGTGTGTGTGTGTGTGTGTGTGTGTGTGTGTGTGTGTCTGTGTGTCTGTGTGTGTGTGTGTGTGTCTGTCTATCTCTGTGTGTGTCTGTGTGTGTCTGGATGTTCGGATGTAGGAACGTCGACTAACGAACGAATCTCATTGAAATCAAATCTATTTCTCCGATGCGATATCTCCAATCGTGAACTTTCATATCGATTAAGTGAAGCATTCAGAGACGCATATCTAGTTTCTAGTTAGCGATTATACCCGGAGTGTTCCGTTTCCAACTAAAGTATGATATTGTTGTGTATAGATTACATATTCTGCTCAAACTGAGCACTGCCTCCGTGGTCTAGAAGTAGAGCGTCCATCCAGAGAGCGGAAGGTCCTGGGTTCGATCCCAAAAGGCGTTAAAAGATGGTACTTGTTGTTACCCTGTCTGGCGCTCGGCATTAAGGGGCTAACCTAGGATTAGTCGGCTCGGAGTCAGTATACTGTGTCTGAGTGTTTGTGAGGTGAGGTGAGGTGAAATGGGGTTTAACGTCGCGTCCAAGATTATTGCATTTATATAGCGACGTGCATTTACGTGTGTGTGTTTGTACTAGTCCGGACTGATGCCGATTTATAGTGCAAGCTCACTGAGATACCATGCCGCAGTTTAACATGAATACCCCACTCAGACACAGTATACTGACTCCGAGCCGACCAGTCCTTGTTTTAGCCCCTTAATGCCGAGCGCCAGACAGGGTTACAACAAGTACCATCTTTTAACGTCTTTTGGTATGACGCGGCCCGGAATCGAACCCCGGACCTTCCGCTCTCCGGGCGGACGCTCTACCATTAGACCACGGAGGCGGTCGTAGAGTTTGTGTGTCACGCAGCAGGTACTTGAAAAGTGAAGCTGACACTTCACATGATTGTTTCCTCCAGTGATGACACCTAATTTCGTTCATGTGGGACCAGTTCATGTGCCTACACCGCCGTGATATTGCTGGAATATTGCTAAAAGTGGCGTTAAACCTCACTCACTCACTCATATGCCTATATTTGTTTCAGAGGTTTGAATACGATTTACAATTTGGCCGCTTACCAAGTTCTGTAATTACTGACTTCAATATATTATTTTTCAATTTACTTTTAACAAAATAGAAGCTATGGATGTGTTGGCGCAGTTGTATCTTTGTGGTTTCGTACAAATTTGTATTTTGTTGTGTTTGATAAGTACAAACCTGTCATTTTAAATACGGATGTATGTGGATTCTTACATGAACATAAACTGACGTCCAAAAGAAACTTTACCAACTGAAAATATAAACTTCAGACAAAGTATAAAATGTTTTTCGATGAAGTCTATCTAAAACACATAACCTCAATAAGTAGTATAGGTAATGATGGTTCTGGCTCACTTCCAGTGGAGCCGGATTCATATACCTATACTGCTACTACAGGGGGCATTTTTTATGCCAAAATGACTATGCGATTCAACGATAGTCATAAGATTAAGTTAAATTGACTCCAGCTCACCACCACCTGGAGTCTATGATACAAATTTTTTATACGTAATGATGGTTCTGGCTCACTTCCACTGGAGCCGGATTCATATACCTATACTGCTACTACAGATGGAATTTTTTATGCCAAAATGACTATGCGATTCAACGATAGTCATAAGATTAAGTTAAATTGACTCCAGCTCACCACCACCTGGAGTCTATGATACAAATTTTTTATACGTAATGATGGTTCTGGCTCACTTCCACTGGAGCCGGATTCATATACCTATACTGCTACTACAGATGGAATTTTTTATGCCAAAATGACTATGCGATTCAACGATAGTCATGAGTTGTATTAAACGAAACATCAATATTAATTAATAATGGATAAAATTTACTATAGCCCACGAGGATATTGGAAAGGTGTAGGAGCAATAAAAAAATTAGCCACCGCGGCTAAGGTATCTAAAGATGTGGCCAAGGATTGGTTAAAGAAACAAGCGATGTGGCAAATATATTTACCGGCATCGCGTTATATACCGAGGAAGAAGTTTGATATTTTTACGACGAATGAAGTTCATCAGGCTGACCTCTTGTTTCTTCCCCACGATAAGGTAAAACGCAAAACGTATAAATACGCTTTAACAGTAGTAGATGTGGCTAGTCGATACAAAGAGGCTGAGCCATTAACCTCGAAAGAATCAACAGAAGTAGCTAATGCACTGAGTCGCATATATAAACGCGGACCACTAAAATGGCCTAAGCTATTTCAAGTAGATCCCGGTTGCGAGTTTATGGGATCGGTAACTAAACTCTTAACAAAGCACGATGTCGAAATCGTCCGTGGTGAAAGAGAGGCCCACCGCAGTCAAGCTATCGTCAAAAGATTTAACAGGACATTAGCGGAACGTTTGTTTGGCTATCAGTATGGGATCGAAATGAAATTGGAACGATTGAGATCAACCGAATGGGTGACACGATTATCAGCCGTTGTATCAGCGCTGAATAATGAAGTGACGAGATTAATAGGGAAGAAACCATCCGATGCTATTAAAATGAAATCCGTGACTTCCGAATCTTCAGCACCGAGGAGAGGCAAAGAACGAAAACTTCCGGATAGAGTAAGGGTAAGATATTTATACCAGGCCGGTGAACTCGAAGGAGGCCTACGTCGCGCAACTGATCCCATAAGACGTATAACATTAGTCGATTGGTTACGAAAGAAGGAGCGCCTATTCTTTATTATCTTCAAGATGGACCGGGTAGGGCATTTGTACGAGAAGAGTTGTTCATAGTTCCCGACGGTACGGTATTACCACCATAACCATAAGCATAGGTAGTTACACCATCATTATCAATCCATCTCTTTGTATCTAAGGGGGATAATGATGTCTTGTTCATTCTTAATCCATATATCCTATGATTGTAACTTCTTAAAGAGTTCATCTTGTGTTTGAACGTTCTACCGTTGAATAATGATTCTTTATACTGTTCGTGTTTGATATGCTTTTTTACAACATACTTCTTAACGCCCTTAGCTTTTCTTATCTCTCCATTATCGGACTTCTTTATAGAATACATCTTAGGTCTTAATCCTACATACTCCGCTATAGGGGTCCCAGCACATTCATCCTTCATCTTACCTAATACCTTTTTATTTACAACGTTGTGCAGTGGATTATCTTTAGGATAATCGCTTGTGTCGTACATATCTATTTTTTCTGCCATATCTTTATACACATCCTCGGTTTGTATTTCCATCAACAAAGAATCTGTGTCGGTATATAACACCTCGCATCTATCGCCGTATTGCTTCTTAAGTTCATTGTAATAAAAGTCATACATTAAGTGTTTTGACAAGTCGAGAATACTCATACCAACGTACACCGGTCTGTTGAATTTTATATTACTCTTCTGCATATGCAACGCGGCTAAGTCGTTATCGAATATCTTGCTTCTGTTAAAAGCCGGACTGGCTATAAGTTTCCTGAGTCTTTCTTCCTCATTAGATCTGACTAATTTAACATCAACACGCTTCCTTAGATTCTCCATAGTTTTACCAAATACCGAGTTATTCATGAGCTTATATAGATTCTTTTCGAAATCGCTGGTAGCTATCTTTCTTAAATCTGTGTTCAACCTTATATAGGGCTCCATCCAAGGGCTTTGATCAAACTTTAGAACTCTGTGTATTTTCTTAAGTTTCATACCTAACGATAGATGCAACTTGAGATTTCTGTATTGACTTATATATTTTGTCTTATCCATCAAATTTGGTACGAGTTTTTCTACGTTAGCTAACCTACTATTACCCATCAGGGAGCATTGATATTCCGACATCCAATCTTTATTAACCATTAATCTTTCGGGAGCTAGCGGATAACTGTTATGGTCTTTATGTAACGAACTTGGATATTCCAAGTCAACTTCTAGTATGTACCCTTTATTCTCATCATTATTATGGATATTAGTAACATTGATATCATCGACCCACTCAAAACCACCTGTGGGTAAAGGTTGACTTATAGCCCATCCGTACAAATTGTTAGCTTCGAGAAATAATATGTGCGTGTCGGGTTTACTCGGATCGTATCCTTCCACTAATTTATTATTAGCCTTAGAATACCTTTTAGCTGCCATCGATATACCACCTCTTAATCCTTTCTCAATAAACAAGTGCATATCGTAATCTGTGAGTAATTTTAGTTCTACGCCGGTCTTCTTCAACAATGCATCCCACGATAGTCCGGGACTGGAATAGTACCATGCCGGGTCCAAGCCGTATTGTTTTAAACATGTCTTTCTAAATATCTCGAATATATCGGCGAGTAACAGTACATCGGTTTTTAAGTACAGATAGTGATAATCGCCTAAATTCTTACAACCTAATTTATCCCAGACCGTCAGAGCGTGTTCATAATCGGCATCTGTTATTCTAGATTCTAGTTACTATAGAATGATTCGAGGGGTGGTAATTCAGTTTCTTCGAATCTAGACCAATCATCCATATATTCGTAAGGATATACACCTTTTCTCAGGAACAAATGACGAGTTATCTTATCGGTATATTGATTTGTTGTCGCGAAGTCATCGGGATTGTTCGCATTAACTAAATTGTCCAGGGAAGATAACAGAAACTGTACAGAGTCTATGAATCTAAGCCCATTACTTTGCTTTATTTTAGATTTCCCATCCTTGTCCCTATAATGTATAGGTTTAGTCAACGAGAACGATATGTATTTTTCCATATTGTTAGAAAAGCACGTTAAACCGCCGTCGGTCTTTGAGATTGCTTGCATAATGAGATGTGAATCGTATCCCCTAAGGTTATGAAACACAACGGGGATGGGTATTGTTTGAGAATTCATTTTTAGTTTCAAGTTACACTCGTTATGCGCGGCTCCCCGATAATTACACGTGACGTGGCAATGATCTCTTACGGAATCCCCATCCAGGGGTTTATTACAAACGTGACAACTCGTTGACTTCTTATGGACACTCCAATCATCCCTCGTCATACGCATAAGTCTCTTACACGATGATTTTTCCCTGATTATTCTCTCTTCATTTTGTAGATATTCTAGGAACTTTCCCGCCGCATCGGGACCTCTGTAAATCACGGGCGGGTTTGTTTTCCCATCATACCTTACAACTATATATCCAAACCCACAAGGAATATGTTCTTGAGTTTTGTAGGTAAAACTACTACCAGTATTGCGTTCGGTATTTTATATGGGTTTGATAAGCGCTTCGAAGTCGGCGTAAATTACGTACGGTACTGGCATTTGATTACAATAATGTTCAAATTTTAATATATTTTTTCCCTCTTTAGGCATATCGATCCTGATAGCGGTCTGTCCAACACCTCTACAGTCTTCTTTATGCGCTTCTAATAGATCTTGTCTGCTGTACCCATGTAGGCATCTTTCGCAGAAATATTTCTTTCTAGCATGTTTTGTTTGATCGTATAGTAGCCTGTTTAAACTCTTTATCCATGTATAATGATATTTTCCATCTTTTTCGATCAGAAATGAATTGATTCTGGGAATATGTTCTGGAGCGGAGCTTATCCTGTGTACAACAATTCCTTTAGAATGCCCGAAAACATTTATAGCTAAATTATTTTGCTTTTCCACCTTATCAATTTGCGATATTGGTGTAGGTTCGTCTATACCATCGAAGTTGAGTCCATCGTTTTGGGGATAGCTAGAAGGTCTATCCGGATTTTTGTCTACGAGGAACAATGCAGATCTTATCATCATTCTTAAACAGTCATCGGATTTATTTTTTACGTTAATTATGGCTTTTTTCTTCTTATAATACGGGGGTAAATCTATATAAGATCCACCTTTGAAGGGCATATAATTCGCTATATCTAAATATAAACTATCGATTTTATCCACACCCCAACCAGAACCTCTATTAGTCCAGCGTTCTAAAGTTTCCTGTATTCTCTGAATTGATGTATCTAATGATGAGTTTATAGTATCGGATTCGGTTATAACTTCTTGATTGCTTTGGAAATATGGTTCGGTATATTCGACGCTATCATCTGCGCTACTTTTACTCAATGACATTTTAATCGTCAGCTGGTATTTTATACTATGTAAATCATCTAACTCCTCGTTACTTTTACTCCATATGATGGGCTTAATATCTTTAACATCCATGTTGGAATTAATATCCATCTTCCAACCTCTTAGATATTTACCAACGCCGGCGGATGTGGGTACAAATATTAATTCTTGTTGTTGTTGATTATTATCATTATGTTGAATATCATCATCATCATCATTATTATCTAGTAAAGCGATCAATTCAGCTCTTCTCATTTTAGAATAACCTCTCAGCCCACTGTTTCTCGCTCGAACTTTGAGTTCTCTAACAGTCTGGGGTTTGTTGTATTCCAAACCGAGTAAGGTAATCAATTCAGCTTTTCTCATACGAGAATATCCACGTAGGCCACTTTGCTTTGCCATAGCTTTTAACTCTCTAACAAAAACCATTGTGGTTGAATGGTATATGCAAAATGAGACAAATGTCTAATTGGTTGTTTTCATATATCTAAATACGTATTCTCCCCAACCTATTCCTCTCATTGATGTAATCTCTCTTCCTAGCATGAATAATCTGGTTCCTGACCCTATCAGCACCGTGTTTCTTGCATAAACTATAACGACCTTTGACCCCTATCCCGCATTCAGAACACTTATAGTTTATGTGTCCGCGCCTGATGTAATAATTGTGTATACCGCAGTAAATATCAACACAGCGTCGATTACATAGAGTCGTCTTCCCCATGAGTGTCAATTTGCAATTATTCATGGTATATACATCTATCATATCATTTGTCTAAATGCAAATCACATCTACACTAGGCGAGATATTGATTAGGCTATTTATAGATCGCTATAACTAGGTCACGGTTTATGCATAGCCACAGCTGTGGTTATTTATGAGTAGCTATTGTATAGCTGAAAATCAATAGAGCAGATAACCCCATTATCACAAATGTGACCTCTCGGTCTTTCTGAGCCTCTGACGGTGTATAAAACTGACTCATTGTTGGTATCGGTATTGGGTCTAGTTTTTTCCCCAAAACGAGGTAGTATTCGTGCATGGCATATTCGACATCCTTAAACGTTTGAATTGAATGTCCTTCCTTAAGCAGTTTTTCATGAATAAAGTCTAATCTCTTCATTCTCTGCTGCGTATATTGTAACTGGGCTGCTTGGTATTGTTCTAAAGCTTCGTTATGTCGTTTACGCTCCTCTTCAACTTCTTTAGCGTTTGATTCCCTCATACTGGAAAATAAATAATTACTCCCCGAAAAAGCTAGAGCATTAACAACAGCTCCACCGACCATCATCGCAATTGTTGCCATAGTATATGAATATAAAATATTCAAATGTTTAATTACTTCATTATGTCTTCCCGGATAAGTCCTTGTTTGATGAGCATATCCTTCGTTGCCATTGCTAATCCAATATCCAGAACCATCATACCTATATCAAATCCATTAAAATCTAGCTTGGGAGGTGTGGCTTTAGTAATCATTTTAGCCATACGAGCATAGCCAATGGCCAAGCCGGTGACCACCGCTGAATGATACATCGCGTTTACCAACATTTTACCGTCTGTAATTGGAGTAGTCATGCTTCTTATAGCATTATATGAGGACTAACCTCTAATTGAACTTGTTGTTGCGGTGGGGGTGACGTTTTCTCTTCTCCGGCTACCAAAGTGGCGAGTCTTTCTCTATGTTTATCTAAAGATTTATCTACATCAGGCTCAGATTCTTTGAGCATTTGTTCAATGAGTTCGTCGCATTCCATAATGTAATACCTAAGGAGATATTTAAGTCTAACATAATATAATATGGCATATCCAATACATCCCGTAATAATGAACTGTTGCGAAAGAATGAGGATTTCGAACCACATTTTATGTAATATTAGCCGCTAATGTTCAATTTGCTACTTTTTTGCTATATTTTGCTACATTTTGCTACATTTTTGCTATAATTTACTAAGCAATTGCATAAGCAGCTGGTTGATCGGTTTTTAATACGAGTTTACAGTGCTTCGTTGCCGCTAACACTTTTCTGACTTTATCTCGATCGCCCTTGGTATAAATAACATCATTTTCGCGTAAACATTCCTCGAATGAATCTCGGTCTTTGCAATGAAAGAATGCTACCCATTTGGTCTGCTCTCTGAGATCTTTCAGGACAGAGTTGTATTTTTGAGTAAGTACCCAAATGCTTTGCTGAGTATGCCGACCGGAGAATGCTAAATACAAAAGCATATCTTTCTTTTTTGTGAGTTCTTTACTCGCGCTGCAGTCGTCTATTACGAAAAGGGTTGATTCTCCTTTGTATTTTTTGTGACATACTCGGAGACAGTCTTGTAAACGATCGCCCGGATCGACTCTGTGTACCCCGTCGTCATTCATTACCCAATCTCTCGATAAGTATGTTTTATTAACGCTTATAGTCGGGCACAGAATAATAATATGATCGAAAACGTCCTGATAATGACTTTCTAAAATATCTAGAATAAAAGCTGTTTTTCCGCAGCCCGTTTGCCCGCATATGATAGTGCAGTGCGGATCTTTAGGTAAAAGATTATCAATAGATTGCTTGCACGAATCTACCATTCTGTATATTAAATTGCGCATTCATAATCACGTACAAATATATGTTTAATTTACCAGCCGTTTCCTGGAGCTTCGTTATCTGTATGGTGACACCCTCGCTAGCATTTTCTATTCTCCTCCTGCTGCCATGTAGTTGGTCATTGTCCATTGTTATCATGTCGAGCCATAGCGCGTACTTCGTGGTGAGGTATTCACCCATCGATACACTCCCGAGAGACAGATCTTTCACGACCGCGTTAACATCCGGAGAACGTTTTATAGAAGGAAGTTTTTTAATCTCATCCCACTGGTGATATGCTAGCATTCCTTGGCTATATAGTTGATTAGGAACGCCCTCGATAGTCAATTCTACTTTTGTAATCTTGGGATTGTAGAACTTCTCGGTATTTCTTTTAAACGTATCGGAGGGATCCTCGAACAACATTAAAATACCCTTCAGCGACCTCGTGGGGACGTTTAGATTTATATTCCACATTGTATCTTTTTTGTCCCTCGTGATATTTCGATGTCGCAGCACGCGATCGTACAAAATGGCTAAACTTCCCGAATAATGGTTACGAATTTGTCTGGCTAATGCGGGATCCGTTATCATATCGTACTCGAGCGAGATATTGTCAATGGAATAGCTAGCATCTTCAGCAGCTCTGATTACTCTACCGTAGTCATTAAAAGTGAGTTCGTATTCTAACCTATCACCTAGGGATGCTTGATAAAAGGGCATGTGGGAATCTAGTAATTCAAAGTCTAGGGGAATATAGAATCGGTTACGTAATGCGTCGGCAATGGCCTTATCTTTTTCGTTGGTATCAACACCATTTTCAGCACCCACGCGCAGTCTCAATGTATTCTTATTACAAATACCTTGGTACTGTAAGTTTTCCCACTCTTTATCCGTTCTCCAGAGATCCATGTAACAATAGTATACATCGCTATCGTCGATACTCAAAACCTCATTACCGCTAATTTTAATGGCGATTTTCTTAACGATAGCACGACCTATGTTCTGAACGGGCTCCCTGTTAACGTCGGTAGAAGTCAAACTAATCGTAAATGCTAGTCGGACAGTTCCCGGAACTAACACATCGTGTGCGCCGAGATTAGGAAAGCGAACCAGAAGCGTTTGATTCTGATCGATGGTACTAGGGTTATTAGTTATAGTTACAGACTGACAAATTGCTTTGACCCCTAATGGATCTCGAAGTCTACGTTGTGGGTTTAACTTGCGTCCGTATTGCGAAGACATTGTTATATTGAAAACATGTATCCTATGAAATCTTGGATACCTATTACAATAATTCCACGTTACAGGTATCGGGGTTTAGTATTAGGGAATTACGAGGTCTTGAGAAGGCAATGCGAACAATGCGGGGAGAACTCATCAATAATACAGCCAAGATATCCGAAATCGACAAGCATATAGCTTACGAGAAAACAAAACTTGACGAGGCGGACCTCGATGAGTTCAGTAGACGCCGCATAGCGAAAAGAATACGTGACTTAGAAGACGAAAGATCGGCCCGCCTCGAAGCAGCTTCCAGTAATAGAAAGGCACTTCGTTCGCAAATCAGTCGAATTCGAGAAACTATCGATCAAGTCCTCAACGATGACACTACACTGGCCGATAAAATTAAAACATTGTTCAGAGAACAGGGAATAACCATTGCCAGTATTTTAACCGCGTTGGGATTTATTATATCGACTTTGACTCTCTCGTTAACAGGTGGCAGTACAGGTGGTAGTACACCGCCTAACGATAAAAACGGGATAAAAGAGTGGATAAAAAAGCATTTAAAAGCATTAGGTTCAGCACTGGGAAAGCTCGCTGAGAAAGCCGCGGCCGCACTTCCCGGTATAATAGGGAGTATTGTTTCCTGGCTATTGAATTTATTAGCTAAGACCACCACTTGGCTTAGTCAAAACTTGTGGGGGCTGATCGTAGCAATTGCAGGGCTGTTGTACGTATTCGCTAAGAACTATTTAAGCAAATCATGAGTAAACCAACCATGACTCCACCCACTACCAGCGCTGTTTTTTCATTGATATGTTGTTGATTTTTAGTCTCAATATGCGGTGACACTTGTGCGTCAGTAGATATTTGTGAAACATGTGGTGTTTGTGGCTTGACTATTCCCTTTTCGCCCGTGATTGTTTGCGTTATTAATTCGACGTTAATATCTGAATTTATACCTGGTTTTTGTTGATCAGTAGAGATAACAATTTTATCATCATAACCTATCACTTGACCGATCTTAAGTTCCATATTACTCGGAGACATGTATAGTCCCGGTGCATAAACGTAGTCCACTTTGGATTGAGCGTACTGTAATGCATCTTGAAAACGCTTTATAGACGATGGTATGTCAACTGGTGAATTAATGGCGTCCTCCACGTTTGCGACAAACTGTTTTTGCGCATCGAACGCCGTCCCAGAACCGATAATGGACGTTCGTGTTTGCGATTGTGCTCCGAGAATTGCCCACACATAAGTTCTTATCGATTCATTAACTCTTTCAAATCCTGGGTTAGTAAAATTATTTTCCGTTTTATCATTAAGAAATTCATTCCAAGCGTCTGTTGTATTGTTTGGATGCACAAACTTTGTTATAATATATGCCACTCTCAAAGTTCATACGATCTGCTCTAAACTGTTTACTCGAGAGAGCAAAGCCTGAAGGGATCACACCCTCTTTAATTAAATAATCGCTTTTATCTTTAATAGTTCTTTGTCCATTGTACGGAATACCTAGACCATGGCTAGGTCCTTTAATGCACCAATCTTTACTCGTAGAAACATTAAATTCATTACAAATACGTTCGAAGGCCCTCTTATTATAATGATTATTTGCGTGATTCCATGCTGGATCCAGCGGTAATGGAGCACTAATTTCTTTAAGTATACGTCTAATCTGATAGTACACATGAAATAATATAACAGACTTATATAGTATAAATCCTGGGGCATTAACAGATACGCCACATCCCGTTGTGGCACACCATACGGCAAAGTTTAACTGATTCTGCCAAAATTGCATCGGACAGTTAAACCAATCGTCCACCATTTTATCGTTAGTTGCCGTGAAACTGTATTTTTCAAAGATATCGTGGAATTTAACGGTAAACTCAGCACCGGAGGCAGTTACTATAATTGATTGATTAGTAATGTAAGTTGATTTCATATTTAAGTTATGATATAGTATCAATGTATATTTAATATGTATGTTACACTCCCTGGAATAACAAATGGTCAGTCTATTGAACTGCTTCATACTATCGATAACTCGGATGGTCAACTCGAAGTAGCTCTATGCGATGTAACGTATTACCCACTGTGGACCAATATAAATGCTGCGAGAGGTTATAACAATGAGACAGAAATAAATGGTCAAAAATACATTATACCTGATGGGTATTACAGCGTATGCTCACTCAATGATGAATTTTTTAAGCCTAATGGGATTAGTCTAACACAAAATGAGTCAAATGGGTTACTGATTTTAAACGCTGGAAAAAAGGATGTAAAGCTTTACGAGAACTTAGCATACACACTTGGATGGGGAGGAGAAATAACAGTAATCAAGACATCAGATCAGGGACTCTATTTACCTGATTTAGTTCCCTATAAAGAGTTGTGCATCCATCTTGATCAAATCAGTACGACGGATAATATTCAACAAGAAAGTCCTTCAACTCTACTCAGATCTATTCCAGTTAAAAATGAAAAAAATACAATAGTGGTAGAACGGAATCTTTCTCAACATTACAATATAAAAAATTAAAGCGGGGTATTATTTCAGACCTTAAAATTTCTATATTAGATGTAAAACACCAACCTGTACATATAGGATACTTAAGTGTAACACTCCATATTATATATAATGGTTGATTCCATATTTAAGTTATGATATAGTATCATTGTATATTTGATATATATGTTACACTCCTGGGAATAACAAATAGTCAGTCTATTCAACTGCTTTGTACTATCGATAACTCGGATGGACAACTCGAAGTCGCTCTATGCGATGTAATGTATTACCCGAGGTGGACCAATATAAATGCTGCAAAAGATAATAATAGGATAATGATATTATCCGTACTTGGTACTGTCAAATACATTACTATACCTGATGGGTATTACAGCGTAAGCTCACTCAATGATGAAATTTTTAAGCCTAATAGAATTAGTCTCACACAAAATGAAGCAACTGGGACAGTGAAATTCGACCATGAAGAAACTATACTTTTATTGGACCAATCACCTACACTTGAATTTACACGCTTAGTTGGCACAATTAACAAGTTACCAGATCAGGAGGTTAAATTACCCGATTTAGTTCCCTATAAAGAGTTGTTCATCCATCTTGATCAAATAAGCACGACGGATAATATTCAACTAGAAAGTCCTTCAACTCTACTCAGATCTGTTCCAGTGAAAAATGAAAAATATAATAGCGGTAGAACGGAATTTTTCTCGTCATTACAATATAAAAAATTGAAGCGTGGTATTATTTCAGACCTCAAAATTTCTGTATTAGATGTAAAACATCAACCTGTACATATAGGATACTTAAGTGTAACACTCCATATTAAAAATAATGGTTGATGCATCAGGCCCTGGAACACTAAGGCAATGTAATACAATTGCGCTTTCCGATCTCGGAGACACAGAAGGATTTGATAAACCCGGTTACAATGGTAAGTTATACGCTTTACACTTACACGGTAATGTATACAAGCGGAAAGAAGTCACATTCACGGGTAATCTAGCAGATTTAAGCGATGTCGACGTTAGTAGACTCATTAAAAACACTTCGTACAATATTATTCTCAACGGTGAGAATAACTGGACTATGGTCGAAGCAAACATCGAGTGGCTACTGAATATCGTCATTACCCCACCTTATGTGATGATGGGTAATGGACATAATTTAACTATGATAATAAATAGTGGCATCGTACTCGCGGCTTATATCCCGTCAAAACGAAAAAGTGTGTTAGTCACTCCCCTGCCAGAAAACCCAGGTCATATGTTATATAGTCGTCCGGCCTTAAAATATGTTAGTTTAAATTTGATTACTGAATTCGAAGATATTAAAGATAACTTGAGTGCAATACCTAATATTTCCACGCTTATTATTGAAGTCTTGTTCGGAGATGTACCGGAAGATGCCTTCGAAATATTACCAGGTCTATCGATTAAATGGCTCAAGAAACACGAGCGTCGACGTTGCAGTATTATTCATATCGGAGCATCACCCGTTGCAACCCTCGAGGGGGTCCAAATTATTAAAAGTGACAGCATTTCTCTTACTAAGATATTCTTGCCGTATAATATACATTTGATAAGGTTGATGTATAGTCTCAAAACATTTAAGCAAGACCAATTAAAGACTATTATATGATCGTAATATACACTATGAGTTTATATCCAGCGCTCGATGAAGCATTTGAAAAGATGGATACTGTTGATGGATTTCGATTACATCAAATAAGCGACATAAAACATCGAATAGAGAAGGATAGGGAGTTGAGACTTGGATTGTATAAAAAGTATCGCAGAGCCGTGAATGCTCTGGACGGAGTTGACACCGCTCTTGTAGTATCTGGCATGGGACTCGGTGTAGCGGGTACTATCAACTATAATCGCCGCGCCTATCGTGCTCGGCATGGAAATAGCCGCTGGAGTCTCGGGACTAACAGGAATAGCGATAAAATTCATTTCTCGTAGGTTGCAAAAGAAAGCATTAAAACACGATAGTATTCGGATACTCGCCGAAGCAAAGTTGAACAGCATTGAGGATCATATTTCGACAGCAATGGCCGATTGTAAGATATCCGAGGATGAGTTTCGTTTAGTGCTGTCGGAACTCACCAAATACAATGAAATGAAGCAGGAGATTCGATCAAAATCTCATAAGACCAGTGGTATTAGGGAAGACGAGAAAAAAAAGTTCATAGAACAGGGGAGGCAACAAGCGCGTCAATTATTCCGTGCCAAAACCAAAGAACTGGTTGGAGATTAAAAATAGATTGCTTACTATCGTTTGATCACATTTAGACAAATGCTTACATACATATATAATAATGGAGAAAGCTATTAAATGGAGAGAATTACCACAAGGTTTTTATTATATCAGTGATGTCAAACCAACCAAATACGGTTATAAATTGTTTCTTATCAATTTACAAAAAGAATGTAGTTATATAGTCTGGTCTCCTAGTAAAATGAACGAAGAACTTAATAAAAATGTTGCATATCGCTTTATCGATAAAAATAATGAAGAATATTTTTATTACCATTTAGGCTCATCTAAAGCAATGATTGGCCCCAAGTATTGGTCAGCTAGAGCCAATTTAACTTAATCTCATGACTATCGTTGAATCGCATAGTCATTTTGGCATAAAAAATGCCCCCTGTAGTGGTGGTATAGGTATATGAATCCTGCTTCAGTGGAAGTGAGCCAGAACCATCATTACCTATAAAAATTTATATCATTGGCTCCAGGTGGTGGTGAGCTGGAGCCAATTTAGCTGAATCCTATGACTATCGTTGAATCGCATAATCATTTTGGCATAAAAAATTCCATCTGTAGTGGTGGTATAGGTATATGAATCCTGCTCCAGTGGAAATGAGCCAGAACCATCATTACCTATACTACTCAATACAACAATAGTGTATGCAGAAAATGTTAATCGTCTGTTACATGTTTGCGAGATAACACGCGAAAAAGTGAAAAACACGTGCACCACGGACAACTGCAAATGCACGTGCGGGTAAGGGTATAGAACGATTGCAACGGCAAGTCAGACATCCACAGTGATAAAAAAACACTCAAAAGAAATGCCACGACTCACAGTCGAACAACGTGAACGAGCCTTGGGCATGGTAGAGATGGAAGCCACCCACGCCCATATTGCACGAACCTTCGGTTGCTCCCGCTTTGCCGTTACCAACTTGATGCAACGTTACAGATAGACAGGGCGGACCGCTGACAGGACAAGAACAGGCAGACCCAGGGTGATCACGCCCCGTGATGACCGGTACTTGCGTACCTTGCACCTCCGAAATCGCTTCCTGACAGTGACGTCATTGGCGACAAATGCCTTAGGTCACAGGGCTAGTCGACAGACAGCGGCCAGGAGACTCAGGGCTCATGGAATCAAGGCTTTTATACCATACAGAGGACAGACTATTGACAGCGCATCATCGTCATCTGCGATTGAGATGGGCCCGGACTGTACGGCGTTGGCAACGACGTGACCGGCAGACGGTTTTCTTCACTGACGAAAGTCGATTCTGTATGTTAAGGGCTGATGGAAGACAACGAGTTACCGACGAAGGGGTGAACGAACGGCGGCGTGTTGCGTGGAGGAGGTCGTACCATATGATGGAGGGAGTGTCATTGTGTGGGAAGGGATCTGTGGGCAGGAGAGGTCACCGCTGGTCATCGTTGACGGAAACAGCGTTTCACGGATAACATTCTTCGTCGAGTTGTCCTACCATTTCTCCAACAGCAGCCACGTGGTGTCATTTATCAGCATGACAACGCTAGAGCCCATACAGCCAAAATGGTCACTAACTTCCTCGCAGCCAACCACGTCAACGGCCTGCCGTGGCCTGCACGCTCACCCGACATGTCCCCCATAGAACACCTCTGGGACTTGATGGATCGTCGTGTTCGACAACGACCACACTCTCCAGCCAACCGGCAAGAACTGAGCTTGGCCCTCCAAGAAGAATGGCGTCAAATCCCACGTGACCTCATCAGACGACTGACTTTTTCTGTGCGTCGAAGAGTTTTTGCGTGTATTGAGGCATTTGGTGGTCACACACGCTACTAATGACTTGTTATGGAACGTGAGCGATTGTTTATGCACTCTGCCTATTGTCCATGATTCTGAAAGTTCGAGTTTTGTACTACACCCAACTTTGGGGGGCTCTGACGTCATTCTCGGTCGCGGTATGATTGTCATTTTCAGTGTTGATTATGTTGACATATATAAGTATCTTCTCAATACACTTTACTTCATGCATGTATGTTTTGTTGTTTTTGAGCAAGAGTGATTTCAAACTCTGGTAAAGTTTCTTTTGGACGTCAGTTTATAATATGACTTTAAGTATTCACGATACAATGCTATTCTAAGTTCTGTGACTAGAGCTACATATAAGAGTATCTTTTGGGCTTGTAAATGTAATCGACAAACCCTTTCCATAATCACAAAGGACCAGTGAAGAGCCGCAGTAGAATATCTTTTCAGCAACCAATACTTGCCGTAAAAGGCGACTATGCTTGTCGTAAGAGGCGACTAACGGGATCGGGTGGTCAGGCTCGCTGACTTGGTTGATGCATTTCATCGATGCCAATTGCGTTGATCGATGCTCATGATATCAATCACTGGATTGTCTGGTCCAGACTCGATTATCTACAGACCGCCTTCATATAGCTGGAATATTGCTGAGTGCCACGTGAAACAACAAGCCAACAAACCAACCAAAACCACACAGTTATCTGAAATTGCCAGTCTTGAAGGGGGCACGGGTGGCCCAGTCGTCTAAGGCGCCGCGATTCGCTGTGCAGAGTTGTGTCCCTTAGGCACGCCAGAAACCTATGATTGTATGTTCGAATCCCGGTTCGCCTCGATTATGTTTCTAGGTTTATCAGCACCATACCCGTGCTCATGGGTTTCACCGAAGTGGTAAACGTCTGAGACCTGATCACTTCGGGCTTTCCTCCCACATTAAGCTGACACGCCGCGATATAACTGGAATCCTGTTAAAAGCGGCGTTAAACCCGACTCACTCACTCAGTTTTTGAAGCTATACCTTGGTATGCATGTTTCTTCTTTTGGTGATAACATGTTTTGCTTTGTTCATATCTTTGGAATTTCATTGCTCAATATTTATCCAATATTGGATGACGTAAAGCAAATCATCACAATTGTCTTAAAGAAATTGATCTTTATGTGGGGAAATCAAAGCTTTATTCTGTTATAGTACACATTCTGTTTTATATTTGAATGGAAATTGATTTGGGGTTGAAGGTAAATAAACGACAATGGTTGTTTTTGGTGGTAGACCTCGAATAATGAAGGGACGGTATTATCAACTATACTCTCTTTCTAGATATTCTAGGATATGGACTGAAGGTTATTTCAAGCTGATGGGCATTTATGGAACTATGCCTAAATGTTTATGCATTTCAACTTCTTTTACAATGATTGCATCCATTAGGAGATTTAATGGTACCGTTTTGTGGGAGAATGAAATACTTTCGGTTTTCTCAGGGTTGAACTAAACGCTGAAGACAATGTTGACCTGGCGACTATGCTTGTCGTAAAAGGCGACTAACGGCATCGGGTGGTCAGGCTCGCTGACTGGGATGATACGTGTCATCGATCCCAATTGTGTGGATCGATGCTCATGCTGTCAATCGCTGGATTGTCTGGTCCAGACTCGATAATTTACAGACCGCCGTCATATAGCTGGAATATTGCTGCGTGCGACGTTAAACAACAAACTAACAAACAAACAAACATCAGTTATAGATGCACTCGAATGTAAAACACATTGTCAATACAATTTCAATACTCAAGACCCGTTAAATACCCGTTTAAACAACAGCAGCTTTTTAAACAATATTTCCATGTACGGTACTTACCCTGACACAATACAATCTGCGTCATCTATCGACTTTCCCGCTTACGATGCTCACATGTTTCTGATCGGCGGAAATCCTTTGGTAAGTAAACGATTCTCACGGATGAAATATTTAATATGCAACCCGTAAAACACAAAACATATGATTGATTATCTACCAGCAGTGTACAGTATGCGTAGCATTCATTTTTTGTGTGCACTTTGCGACTCTGACGCTGACATTCACACTGAAATAAATAAATCAATAATTCCACAAAGGACACTTAGTACATAGTACTCCAGGAGAAATAGAATGAGGTATCACAAATGATTCGATCCCGTCTGTTGCGGGGCACATTTGTGATAAATATTTGAATTGTATTCAATGGGGTTTTGGTCCAATTTTGAACATGGTCTACGCAGGTGGTTAAGGGTTATCTTATGCTAATTTAAGAACCACTGCAGACAGTTTCCAATCGAAATATTTGGGGTACGTACAGGGATGCAACATACCCATGACATTCAATGTTTAGGTCTATCTAATCTATCATGCCATCTGTGGGTACACCCGTCCCGCTTTGACAGCTACGCTGTATTAAGGATAACGTGCTAAATAATATAGTTGCTTACCACTTTTGTCACATTCGTTTTGGTACGCCTTGAGACCAACAGCTTACTTTATGTGGTCTTTTAAAAAGCGTTTGAATTGGTATTCGTTTCCAAACGTTTCACTTTATTGCTAGAATCAAAAATAATCTTGAGACCAAGGTAATATTTATTCAAGAGAAAACAAACTTCAGAGTTAATGTCTTGTGTGGTGTCTTTGGTGTTTTTTACCCAAAATAGTGCGATTGTGAAACACAAAGTAAAAAGGTGTTTGCAGCTCAATGCCTAGACTAACATCTAGTCTCTGAAATGAACATATCGTAATAAAAATATAATAAAAGGGAGCCCAGTGACTCTCTTCATTTTCAGAGTAATATAGACTTGCCAAACATTATAGACTTGCATGGGCTGTATTTGATATATATTTGTATCAGGGTCTGTAAGACAGACTACTCCATGCCCAACCGTCCCTTCCCTGAATGCCCCAATACTGAACCCCATGCTGCCTTAATACCAAAGTATGTTTAATTACATCGGTCCCTATTTCGGGAAACGTATGCACAAACAGTTAATCCTATGTTTCTAGCTACCTTAACACCAAAATTAAAAGGACTTCCGTTATAATGATATCACTTCGATTTGGGAGAAAATTGGACCCGGTGGAGTACAATCTTAAAAGGGGCAGTGCTTGTAGCCACTTAAATCAAATTAAAGTAAAGGCACTTCCAGTTTAATGACTCGACTTCTTGTTTGGGACATCATGCTCATTGTAGTGCACCGACACTAGCTAACTTCATGACAAAGTTATTATCTCTTCTGGGTTAATGACATCACTTAGGTGCCTCTAACAGCATTAATAAAAAAATAGTAGTACTTCAAGGTTTGTGATATCACTTCCGGTTTACGAATTTAAAACGCCAACGCCGGATAATCACCAGTCTCTGAAGCAGGTTCCATGGGGCGTAAAGGAAAAATAGCGGTGAAAATTATGTGAATGGATCACACAAAAAATCAGTGACCAGCTACATATGGATATCTATACAAACAGGCGGATCAATAGTTATCGCTCACACAGAGGGAAGGGAAAACATAAATATAAACGCAAACGCCAGAAAATCAAAGCGCGGTGAACAATATATGATATGATCACAAAAAACCCAGTGATGACACCAGGTGTTCGCGAGTACGCATGTCTTGCCCTATCGGGGCGGTCGGGTAGCCTATTGGTTAAAGCGTTCGCTCGTCACGCCGAAGACCCGGGTTCGATTCCCGACATGGGTACAATGTGTGAAGCCCATTTCTGGTGTCCCCCGCCTTGATATTGCTGGAATACTGCTAAAAGCGGCGTAAAACTCACTCACTCACTCACTTGCCCTATCGGTAGCACGCGGCATCCACACAATTTGCATAAAAAATGTAAACACATGTCTAAAGGAAGACAATATAAGACAGAACATGTTGTGCCTGTAACTTCATTTCCGGTTTAATGATACCACTTCCGGTTGGATGAAATACATGCCATGCCTGTAGCTACATCAGCATCAATAGAGGTCCATGAACTCCCCTTTTAGAAACTTCACTACTGGTGTTAGAAATAAATACGTATGTGCATTGCATGACAATTTAAATGCATCCAGCTAGCTTCCAACGAACGTCATATGTACTCCCGGTTTAATTACCTTGACCCCCAATTTCAACCAATCACATACTTGACTATTTCTGATTGAAGACATGGTACTTGTTATCACGAACGATAATGCACTTTGCGCAAAGATCGCTTTCAGAAAACTCCAAGGAATACACTCCATATGAAGTAACGGTTTTATGTGTTACTATTATCATAAGAGACGACTTAACCGATTCCTATACAATATTAAACATAACCGCCATATTGAAAATTACCATTTTTGAGTGAGTGAGTGAGTGAGTTGGGTTTAACGTCCACTTTTAACACTCCGTCAGTATTCCAAATGCCAAGGCCATTTTGTTTTTCACAATTCGATTTTTGTTCTTTAACAACTGTGTACCTTTAGTATGAAGGAATAAAACGCCAAAAAAAATAAGGCTGAAATATGGCGCTGTTAAACAACATACACATTACGGAAGTTATATGGTTCGATTCCAACTTTGCAGGCACAATGGCTATACAGTTATTCATGTCAGTCGCCCTGTCTGATGTTCTTGACACCAGTCTGACACCAGCCATGACAAGCACTTTGTTCAACTGTGTGATACAGTGTTACTCAAGCACTGGATGTTCCTCCATCTTCTACAACAAAGCGACTCACCAATGTGCAGTGTCATCGCACGTATATCGAGAAGGCGACAGTGTTCTAGCATCTTCCACGGGAATGAAGCTGTACACTTGGAACCAAGGTAGGGGATGAAGCGTTTCCCAAGCTATGTAAATACAAGTCAACATAGATTTACGATTCCGACTATATCATGAGCTCATATACAAATAGTGATGATACCAGGTGTTTGCGAAAAGGTGAGCGAATCCCGTCCTATTGATGGCACTCGTCACAAACACATGCAAAGGAAAGTCAATAGTTCACCTGAAAAAAACGGGAACATATGGTATAAGTCCAAATAGGGAAATGTATCGGACATGATCTTTGTCACTGATTGGTCAAATTTGGGGATGTCTACCATAAAACGTTTTGAAAGCTTTACTGAGGCCTTAAATGTTGAAACCTTGATCAACCAACTTTTGAGCTAGAGTCGTATGACGCTGTTTGAAATTTTAGCAGAAAGAGCATGCTCGATGTGAGTCAAGTTAATAGTTCACCTGACAAAACATACAAGTATGCTCGGTTGTATCTCAAAGTTGTGAAAAGTAAACACCAAAGGTTGGAGCTGCTGGAATATTGGCCGACATTGAAGGGGAGTTTGACTATTGAACATTTGAAGTCATCCCTCTTGTCATACAATCTTGAGGGGAGTGTTTTGTCACTCTGAATCTTTATGCATGGTCCTTAATTGAAACAGATGAGCCAGCCTCCCTGGTCTCCAATATGTCACTAGCAGGTGGGTAAATCAGTGGAAGGGGCGTGGCTATTTGATGGTTATTAAACTGCATCAGATCATCGATATGCCTGAAGCTTAAGTTAAACTTCTTGGCCAAATATACTTGTTTGGACTGACATAAATTTCGAAACAGATCAGCAAAATCAGCGAGAAGGGGAGCACAATTGGTTCCCATGGGGATGCCTATTTCTTGGTAAAATATCTTCCCCACAATTTGTATACGGATGTTATCAAAGAGGAAGTCCAACGTGCGAGGAAGCACTCATATGTTACTTCGGTCAAGAAGTGGTAAACGTCTGAGACCTGCATCACTTCGGGCTTTCCTCCCACATTAAGCATGACCAACTCATTACATCTTTTATTATCTATTATCTCGTTTATATTTCACTTAATCAATAAAAGTCTCTCTTTTAGCTGGATGTCCGTTATCAGCTGGCTGGATTTACCACCGTCCCTCAAATCTCTGCTACAAGCGCAATGATTACAAGGTGGACATAACTACGGCAGAGACTGCGTGCAGAGATGCTGGAGCAAGACTTGTTGTCGTGGACACCGCCGAGAAGAACGCTCATCTCCTAACATTACATCCGACTTCAGGTGAATATGAATGCTGCTCAGCCAGCAAAGATCATAGGCGGCCTTACTTTGTTTCTTTAACGCCGCCGCTGACCTCACTGTCTGGGCACGATGACAAGATATCCACTCAGTCACCCAGCTACCACTCATATGAAGTATTTTGCCAATACCAGGATTTTATTATCATGTCGCGATTTATCATTTAGGACTATGAGCAGAAACTTTAACTAACGTATACAATACCCCATCTTAAAATAGTTAGTCCACATATTGCAATGTCCGTTTTCGTACATTCTGTTATCCCTCACCCAAACGTATTTTTTAAGGGACCTTATGTCATGGCACGTTGTCTGTTGTGAATTCGTTTGGTTGTCCGTACCTCGTGAACTTTAACATGGGTGACAGCTCCTCGATAACTCCAAAGCATATAAAGTTGAAACATTGCAAGAATTGTCTCAGCTATAGTATCTCCAAATCGTGGACATCGAATCTCGATCACATTATTATACATGGCATCCACGTCAGCCCTATTGAAACTATCAGTTTTGCATATTATGAAATTTTATATCCATACCATATGTAATTGAGCTTATCTGTGTTGTAGACCTCTGTTGTTAGCTTTGTTTATGCGTCTTTGCTCATGCATTATGTACACCTTCACAGATAACAAATTTTGTTTTGTTGCATATTGCGACGTTTCGATGTACAGTAAACTACGGTTATAACGAATTCAAACTGACCACTAATTTTAGTGCGTTATAACCGTAGTTCGTTATAAGGATATATACAGCATATATACAACAAATGGCCGGGACTTAAAAATAAGTTCGTTATATCGTCCAGTTCGTTATTAGCGTGTTCGTTATAACCGTAGTTTACTGTATATTCTTACACCATTATCACGCTGGAGTGACAAAAAACATGAGTGATGAGTGGTAAGAGAGCATGACATGTTGTGATAAGCAGCAGATAAACATTGACAACAGCAGGTAATAGATTACAAGTAGCATATACTAGGAGTTAATTGGGTGAGGCCAAATGTACAGTAGGAACAACAAATAGAACACAGGTAATGAAGCACACGGGTAATGAAGCCAGATGTACAGTAAGGATAAGAATTAAAAGTATGAAACAGTTGTGACAAACTAAGTTTATCTTGGCTGGTTAGTTATGTTGAACAAAGGTTTGTGATGGCGGATTTCAATAGCTTCTGAGAGTTTTCTTTTGGTGTGAAGTCCTGATATTTGGTTGAGAGGATTTGGACTTTGTCGAAATTAATTTGACGGCTAGGGGTGTTTTGCTGGTGGTCTGAGAGGGTTGATTTGCCGTCTGCTTTGGCTGTTGAAGTCTTATGTTCTTTGGTGCCGGTATCTACTTGGCGGGAGGTTTCAGCAATGTACGAGTCACCACAGTCACAGTTAATCTTATAGATTACTCCTTTGGGGGCTGCTTGTTGGAGTGTTGGAGTGGGGGTTACGGCCATTAACTAGTAGGATGGTTCTTAGGGATGGGGAGTCAGTGAAGATGGTGCATGGGGTAGATGCCTGCTTGGTGCTTGTTTGATGTGAGGCCTTGCCAGTGAATGGTAAGGTGATTGTGATAGGGCGGATGATGGTCTTGTTGGTGTAAGTTTGGGCTAGAGTGTGGTGGAGATGGTCCTCTTGACTAGCTTGGTCGGGTTCTGGTTGAAATTGGTGAAGACTTAGTTTTCAGGGTTGGATAGAGTTGATAGAGTTGATAACTTAAGCACCAAGCAGGCATCGACAGCATCTTCACTGGCTCCCCATTCTTTAGAACCACCCTCCCGCAATGTCCGTAACCCCCCAGTGCCAATCAAACACTCATGCATGACCTTTTTGATCTTATACGATGACTGTGCAGGAATAGGAGGACCAGTAAATGACAACTCATTCGTATGCAGCTATTTTTTACGACCTCATATACTGAGTGTCATTAACCGCGCTTGAGAGTGTAGTCCATAACGAGGGGGCTGTAGTTTTTCCTGCTATGCTTTAATCATTGCAAGGATCATAATTTTACTTATGCCTATTTTGCAGCTTGATGTTGATGTCCTGCATCACTTTTGTGTTGTTACATATATGCTACTAGGAATATGGACTGTGTGATAACACCATGTGTTTGTGCATGTACGTCAGTTTGCCCTGTTTTGATTATAGAAACATGTATATATTTTTGTTTATATCCTGTCAAGCTGTTTTACACTACACATTCATAGATGCTTTCAATCTAAATTTTCTTTTCTCCATGGGACACATTTCAGCTATTTGCGCCTTTGCTATATGTCTGAAATATTGCCAAGCCGACATTTAATACCAACTCACTCTTATTTCGAATAAACAACAAGTTCAATATCCTATTGGGTTTTACAGGTGATCATTCTTGGATTGGGCTTCGCAAAGTCTCTGGAACTTGGAAATGGAGCAATGGAGAAACACTTGGGCCTTTCAATGCCTGGGAAAAAAATCATCCCATCAATGGCAAGGAGTGTGGAATTTTATCAGGGTACCTTCAAGGATGGTCATCATTTTCTTGTCTAACTGGTACTAATATTAACTATATATGTGATAAAGAGGTCAATTCTTATTCACGTCTTAAGCTTAAAATATTAAAGTGAAAACAGAAATGTAATGTTTTGCATTTGGCGCATTAGTTTCTTTGTTCCTTAGAATGAAATCACGTGCGATCTCATGTAAAAGCCACACAGATTCTGATGTCATTAAATCTGTGAAACATATTTCCGCCTCAACATGACTACACACTACACGAATAAAACAATTTCTTGACGTTTGGAATAGTATGGGCATTATTCTAATTGCATATATTGCACATCTAAGCAAAGTTGAGGGTATTTTGTTTTCGTGTGACACTACACCAATTTCGGGCAATGAAAGTAAGTGATTTATGTAGCATTTCCGAAGAAATCAAGCTCCCAAACACAACATTGTAACAGTCATGAAGCACGTGACCTCGGGCAGAACATGCAAAGGGTGGTATGCCAGATTTACGATTGTCACTCAGATTCAGACACTTTAATAAACATATTTGATAATTAAGGAAGCAACAGTATTGATTAAGCGACGTTTGCAACGTGTTAAAAGTTTACGTGCGATAGGCATGTTGCAGGTGGGCACATGTCAAAATAATGTTGCCCAAACGCTGCATATTTTCTAATCTGTCATCAGCAGTCCCTTACCAGAGCGTAGTGACATACTTATATTTCATGTGTGCGTATACGATTTGAAATAAATATAACTTGGGAAGTTTACTATTCTCAAACCATATACGGCGTTAGACGTTAGAAATTAGACATTTCCCTCAATTCTACAGAAATAAATAGGAAATTATACAATTTCAAATGATTTGCAGAGTCACGTTTGGCACATATGAATTGCGATTACCTTCTATAAGTTTAAAATGCTTGGATAAATAGAAGCCGATACGTGAGTTGTGTGTCATTTTATTTTCCTTTCATTGCAATATACAGGTATATGTATCAAATTTCAATCGAACCGTACGAAAAAATGGAAACATAAGGAAAGATAACTAATATTAAATATGAACGGTGTTTCCCTACACAGTCTGTAAACGAAATAAAGGCTCGTTATAGTAGAAATAATTAATTGCAAGAGGCAATGAGGAAGATCAATCTTAAGCTTGTTTCTAACATTATACTATAGTGGACCATGTGAGGAAGAATTATTGCGAGAGAAACATTATGCCTTCAGTGCAAATAAACACTAAGGTTTTAGATTAAATTAACATTGATGAGAAACTCATATATTCCAAGATAAAATTCATGTGAAGCTTTTGCTGGCACAGTTGGGTAAATAAAAAAATGTATTGTACCGCCATTTTAGTTACCAGTAGAATAGTATATTCAGTGAGAGGTACGGAATAACAACGCAGTCAAATGGAAACTTAAGATACATGTTTGATTGTTTGTTTGTTTGTTGTTTAACGTCTTACTCAGCAATATTCCAGCTATATGACGGCGGTCTGTAAATAATCGAGTCTCCACCCGACAATCCAGTGATTGACACCGTGAGCATCGATCCACGCAATTGGGATACGATGACATTTATCAACCAAGTCGGAGAGTCTGACCACCCGATCCCGTTAGTAGCTTCTTACGTGTGCCATACCGTTTTGCATTGTAATTAACCCTGTAATATAATTTGTTTGTTTGTTGTTTAACGCCAGACTCAGCAATAGTGGGGCTATATGACGGCGGTCTGTAAATAATCGAGTCTGGACCAGACAATCCAGTGATTGACATCGTGAGCATCGATCCAAGGTAGCTTCAACGTGAGCAATATTAAAATTGAAGTCTGCGTGAAGGTTGTCATTATCTATGATTGAGACAAATTGAATAGGTTCAAGGTGTCCCAAAAGCCCAACGATCGTAGGTTATGAAGCAAATCCACGTTCTTGTGGCAATTATATGTTTGATGTCGAACACATGGGCACTTTCTTGATATCAATAGTCGAATATGTGTCATTTCCTCTTCACCTTGTTAAATCAAAGTAAAGTAAATTATTGCGGCCACAATAACGATCTCTCATCCCAGTTATCGTTTGGTGCTTTTTGTCATCAAGTGACGTTTCTACAGTCTGGTTCTACTTGCCGGCTTCTGTTTTAATGGGGTTCATCAGTGTTGTTCTTTGTACTTTTCTAATCTATTTTGAGTCTTGAAAACAACTGATGAAACCTTGTCAATAAAATGAATGCTTGTTTATCCTTTGTGTCTTTTTGTACTGATGCCTGCGTGATTCAGTTTCAGATTGGGGTCAGATGGAAAAAAAAGCTATCCTCTGTTTCCGTTCACAGGTGGCGCAGTCGTCTTAGGCGTCCCTTGGGCACGCCAGAAACCTATGATTGTGGGTTCGCATCCCGGTTCGCCCCGATTATGATTATGTTTATGATTAAGTTTGTCAGCACCATACCCGTGCTCGTGGGTTTTACCGGTGGTAAACGTCTGAGACCTGCATCACTTCGTGCTTTCTTCCCACGTTAAGCTGACGCGCCGTGATATAACTGCAATACTGTTAAAAGCGGCGTTAAAACCAACTCACTCACTTCTTTCACTCGTTTCATGAAACTGGTGTTAATTACATACCTCCCGTTATGTAAAACATACACCCAGTGCAGTACATATTGCAACAGAAAGTCTGTTATATGTCTGTTATATGTCTTCCAATTTAACGATCTTGACCCTAAGTCCAGCTGTAGATGAAAACATTGTCACTACTTTTGACAATATGTCATACGAACACTGGGTTGGTTCAAAGCATAAAGAGGCAGACCTAAGTTATGAATCAGCATTCCCGTGTCTGTCCTGATCAAGTACGTTCCAAAGGAGTATACGACTCAAAAAGCACAATGTATATATAATAAAAGCCAGTGACCTACACTATGTTCAGTGTGTAGCATATGCTACATTTATTACACTAAATGCTTCCTATGGACATTATATTGCCTGGAGATTGTCATCACTTATCATACATGAGTATCGAAAAACATAATTAGGAACGTTAAAATTAATTTAACAGACTGACTGCAGAAAAACCGGCTTGTTATAATTCCACTTTAGTAGTCATCTTTGTGAAGCCATTCGAAGTACACGTAACAGCGATCTGACTGGATATGGCATTTTCACCAAAAGTACGGTGGCCCATAAGGGACGTGGAGTCTGTTTTTCCATATTTTCATATTTCACTTACTTTTATCGTAACCTTTCGCAAATTAACACGATTTGTCTTACAAATATGTGATAAATCACGTGTAAAGAAGATATTGAATCGCTGCAAAGTGAAACGAAAATGTCTAAAACTAAAATGAAAATGTCAAAAACCAAAACGAAAATGTCAAAACTAAAATGAAAATGTCAAAAACAAAAGTGAAAATGTCAAAAACTAAAATGAAAATCCACAGAAAACTATTTCTACCGCGGTGATAATATTTCCACCGAGGTGAAAACTATTTCCACCGCGGTGGAAATATTTTCACTGTGGTGGGAATATCATCACTGCGGTGGAAATAGTTTTCTGTGGTTTCATTTTAGTTTTTGACATTTTCACTTCACATTTTAGCGACTCAATAGCTACTTTAAAGTACATTTTCCATGTTTTCGGTTGTTTTTATACATCATTTATCATATATTTGTATGACAAATTGTGTTAATTTCCAAAAGGTTACGATAAAAGTAATTGAAATATCAAAATATGGAAGCACAATGTATATATAATAAAAGCCAGTGACCTACACTATGTTCAGTGTGTAGCATATGCTACATTTATTACACGAAATGCTTCCTATGGACATTATACTGCCTGGAGATTGTCATCACTTGTCATACATGAGTATTGATAAACATAATTAGGAACGTGAAAATTAATTTAACAGACTGACTGCAGAAAAACCGGCTTGTTATAATTCCACTTTAGTAGTCATCTTTGTGAAGCCATTCGAAGTAACAGCGATCTGACTGGATATGGCATTTTCACCAAAAGGGATACAACTCGTGTTCTACACGGGATGGCTCCGCGATCGAGCCAAGAAAGTAAGTTGGGAATTTCAAGGGTAGAAACTGGGCTTGGATATAAGCTAGTGGACACTCTCGCCTTGGGAAGATTGAGTCCATCATGCCCCGACACAATCAGACCTGAACAGGGCCAACTGACAAACAGCTGACAGACTGGTACAAGCTTTACAAAAGAAACAAAGTACCAATAAATACTTGCTCAATAAACATAGAAATATTTACAAGTTTATATTATCTGTACACTACAAACCTTAATAACCAGTTTTAACATTACACTTTTCCGGATTTTAACATCTTTGGGATTATGACAACCTTAGCACTTATTAAACAAACATGCAAAACATATTTAGAAATATATTTAGGTATTATTAGCGTACTTACAAAATTTTGGGGCCTTTTACCAACGTAAATTCAAATTTCCATCTCAATAGACTATCGCAGCAGACGTCAGATGTGCTTTCATAACTAATGATCCGGATCATTCTCCGGGTCAAACCTTATGAACTTCTCAAATTAACTGAAAATACGGAAAGAAGCTCTCGTAAAATGATATCTAACAAAAAATGCTATCCTACAACTACCATCGCAGATGACCTGGTCGATCAGAAAGCGAAAGGATTTGAGATTTCATTCCTTACAGACAAACAAAATGACAAGATTGAGACGATAAATATAGTCATCACTGTCTCATTTCGATCTTACAATACCAGAGGCATTCTTAATGCAAGTGAGACTACACAGTATCAAGTACCACTGCATATCGCGGCAACATGAAACGCTCAGCAGTTTATCTTGATGTCCTGGAACAGGTAAATAAATGTGAGCCAGCACCTCGAGAAACATATCCGAAGTTTACAGAGGTTAAGTGCCATGCAGATTTACACTGATGGCCCACTGTCTGGTCGTGTTGGTGCTGGTATATTCATCGTTAATGAAATGAGAGAACTTTCTATCCGATTGGCTGATTATCAGTATTTTCTGCTGAACTAGGAGCAATCATTGAAGCATTGCGTTGGATTATTAATTTTTTAAGGCCTGTTTCGGCGGTAATTTTCAGTGACTCTGTTAGTGCATTGCAAGCAATTCGGGTAGGTTCTTCCTCAGCGAGACAGGTCTTGATCAACATAATTCTCGTCCTTTATAATGACTTAAGTGAAGATCTGTTAGATGTTGAATTTTCATGGATCCCTGCTCATGTTGGATTACTTGGAAATGAGAAAGCTTCAGGGTCATTATTGCGACGAGTCTTGGATTCAAACCTAAAAACCGCGTACCCTGGCTGGTTTGACAATTTCACCCGTACAACCTCTCCAGTAGGTAAGAAATGGCATGTTGAATGTCACTGTCACTATAAAACACTATATTTTGAATTATTCTTGCTCAACAGGCAACTTTGATTTAAATATATAAACCTTTATTCCTGCAATATTATCTATTCATTTGTGCACACAATGTTGATATTACAGGAGCAGGGACATATAACCAAGAATGTGTGGTTCGAACACACAACCAGCGGATCCTGGAGACACACGCACACGCACGCACACACGCACGCACGCACGCACGCAGATTGAACTCTAGGCACCGTGTTTTGATGGTTGTTAGGGTTATCGATGATACACTTGTTTTATACATTAAATCATTGATATCGTACCATCGTTCCTCCTACATGTACGTACCTACATAAGGTGCTTGTACCCCCTACGGTTGTCGTCATGCCACCATGGAACTCCCGCAAGCAGACAAAACTGTCGCAGTCTTGATCAATCACCACATTCCCGATTCCTGCAGAAGAAGGCTCGTGTAATACATGTATGTAGACGTGTAACCACAGCGTGCTTTGGTTTGTTTGTTTGTTTGTTGTTTAACGTGGCACTCAGCAATATTCCAGCTATATGACGGCGGTCTGTAAATAATCGAGTCTGGACCAGACAATCCCGTAATTGACATCATGAACATCAATCCATGCAATTGGGATCGATGACATGCATCAACCAAGTCAGCGAGCTTGACCACCCGATCCCATTAGTCGCATTTTACGACAAGCATCGTCGCCTTTTACGGCAAGCAGCGGTTGCCGGAGAACTATTCTACCCCGGAATCTTCACGGGTCTTTGGAGTAAGTGCGTAATTCATTATGTGGGAAGGTAAAATGGGGTGCGTGCTTGTCTGTTTGTTCTAGTCCGGACAAATACCGGTTATATTCATAGCGAACTGAGACACAATGTCACTATCAAGCTTTCATAATTAACCGCAGTTAGTACTGCAGGAGTTATCGCCGATACCAGCAAGATAATATTTTACAACGCTTTTTTGGTTTATATCGTTGTTGACTAGTTAGGTCCCATGTATTCTTTGGTATGAGTTTTTCATGGACACCCCACCTCCACACATTATACTCCAGGCCGATCAGCCCTAATGTGATCCCTTCATGTCGAGCGCCAGGCAGACGAGTGTAACAACAAGTACCATCCTGTAACGTATTTCTGTATGACGCCGCCGGCGGGATCGAACCAGAGACCTTCCGCTCTATCCACTAGGCCACAGTAGCAGGCCATTGTGTGGGAAAGATGAACACAAAATGGAATGCCGACCATTTAATATCCTTTGTGTACATCTTACCGAACTGTTTAAATAGCGTTCCTCGGACAAACCCTTTTTTTCTCAATATGAAATTATATATGTTAACGAGGTCCGACAAACCCACGAAGATCGAGGAATAATATAATTCGTGTGCATGCTAATGATAAATCAATTTATCTGTAATGGACACTTATAGAACAATTTTTGTGTAGGGTTATTAGATTTAATTACAGTAAAACAAATAAAAATGTTTCAGAAAGAGTTGGTTGTAATGATAATATTCTTTAGATTCATCTTCCTAGAACAATTCGCTTCTGATACTAAGCTTATTATAGAAATTTAAAACGTCAACGACAAAGAATAATCAATCTTCATTATCTGCCGAGACAGATTCCATTGGGCAAAAATAGTGATGACAATTATGTGAATGGATCAATGAAAATCATGCCCTGCTCCACCCGTGGTGACCGCCTCCGTGGTCTAGTGGTAGAGCGTCCGCCCGGAGAGCGGAAGGTCCGGGGTTCGATCCCCGACCGCGTCATACCAAAAGACGTTAAAATATGGTACTTGTTGTTACCCTGTCTGGCGCTCGGCATTGCACGTCGCTATATAAGTGCAATAATCTTGGACGCGACGTTAAACCCAATTTCACCTCACCTCACCTCACCTCACCTCACCTCACCTCACCTCACCTCACCTCACCTCCACCTGTGGTATCCGCCACTCACGCAATCTGCATAAAGCGTGAGTGTGATTTAGTTGTTGCCCATTGCTTTAACGAAAGTTTTACATACGATCCACACATGGATACTGTGAATAGAATAGTTTTTGCAGCATATTCCAGTGTGCATAAGAAATCTCCGACAACATCATAAACACGTGTTTATGAATCAAATAGTTAAGATACTAGGTGTTCACGGAAAAGTGCGCTTATCCTGCCCAATCGGTGGCACCCGTCCGAACACGAGAGCGTATGGTTAAGTCAAAATAGGGAATTGCACCGGACATCATATTTGTTACAGATGCCCTGAAACACTTTTGTCACTGAAACTCTCAAACACTCACCCGTGAACAACACAATGATGTACAACCATCCGCTCTTGGTTAAAGTCATCTGAACCATTACTGTTGTACTGAGTGGGAAACAGGAGGGTTGTCAGCAGTGTAGAACTACCTCGATTATATTGATGTTAACACTGACACCGTAGACCTGATACCACAAGTATGTACTGGTATGGTGAAGACAATGGCTGGTATCTTGATAATATTGGAAACCAGTCAACCGTCCTTTGGACTGGTTGATCTTGGAACGAAGATGTGAACTTGATATGATATGCACGCCATCCTGAACAAAATACTTGAGGTAATACACAATGTACATGTTTATGTTCATTTGCCCCGTTGACAACGGCGGAGATATAGTTCTGTGTTGTAATGGGAATGACTTCTGTTTAATTTAATGTGTATTATACAAGGATAATTCAGGCGTATTGTTGGTACATTTTGGCCAATACAGCGAAGTGTGTTAGAGCATTGCAAAGTTTAATCATCAGACTGGAAATACGAGGGCTGATAAAAAAATTCCAAGCCTGACCAATTGTCAACTATGGGCAAGAACAAAGTGAACTAGTCAATGTAGTCCATTGTTTCAGTAGTTCATTGCAAGTGTATTTGGTCTGTTCAGGCCGTTTTTATATCTGTTTGTTTGTTGTTTAACGCCACACTCAGCAACATTGCAGCTATATGACGGCGATCTGAAAAATAATCGTATCTGGGCCAGACAATCCAGTGATTGACAGCATGAGCATCGATCCACACAATTGGGATCGATGACATGCATCAACCAAGTCAGCGAACCTGATTTTCCGATCCCGTCAGTCGCCTTTTACGACAAGCATGGGTTGCTGAAGACCTATTCTACAACGGAATCTTCACGGGTCTGATATAACAAATACACTGAACTGTTCAACAGTGCCGACGACACATCACCGGGCATAAAATCTAATAAGATTGAAGCCACCTATGAATAGCAAGTTAAATTAAAAATGGGGGGGAGATTTTATTCTGGGGGCGAATATATTTCGTGACACCGGCTCGGAGTCAGTATAAAATATTTTTGGGGTATCTCAGCGGGCTTGCCTCCATAACTCCGGACTGGTACAAACAGCCACATAAATACATGCATGCACCAATCTTACGTCAATGAAGTAAACTTCATTTAACGCCTGTTTGGTTTATAGATTCGCCCGTTTCCGTGCACCGGTCGATGAAGTTAGATACTCAGAAGTTTTAGTGTCCAAAGCATTCACTACATCTGGCGCTTTGAGGACGGAAGACTTGAACGGTTAAGGATCCGTAACAAGGTAGTGTATGCTTATAGCATGTCGTCCAACTGGAACTAGTGGTGCTAATCACGGGTTTTAAGTTGATGGTGGCTCTCATTCTGACGTGAATACAAGTAAATGTGTGTGTGTGTGTGTGTGTGTGTGTGTGTGTGTGTGTGTGTGTGTGTGTGTGTGTGTGTGTGTCTGTCTGTCTGTCTGTCTCTGTGTGTGTCTCTGTGTGTCTGGATGTCCGGATGTAGGAACGTCGACTAACGAACGAATCTCATTGAAATCAAATCTATTACTCCGATACGATATCTCCAATCGTGAACTTTCAAATCGATTAAGTGAAGCATTCAGAGACGCATATCTAGTTTCTGTATCTTGATAGCAAATATAACCGGAGTGTTCCGTTTCCAACTAAAGTATGATATTGTTGTGTATAGTTTACATATTCTGCTCAAACTGAGCACTGCCTCCATGGTCTAGAGGTAGAGCGTCCATCCGGAGAGCGGAAGGTCCTGGGTTCGATCCCAAAAGACGTTAAAAGATGGCACTTGTTGTTACCCTGTCTGGCGCTCGGCATTAAGGGGCTAACCTAGGACTGGTCGGCCCGGAGTCAGTATACTGTGTTTGAGTGTGTGTTTGTGTGCAGAGTTTGTGAGGTGAGGTGAGGTGAGGTGAAATGGGGTTTAACGTCGCGTCCAAGATTATTGCACTTATATAGCGACGTGCATGTACGTGTGTGTGTTTGTATTAGTCCGGACTGATGCCGATTTATAGTGCTAGCTCACTGAGATACCATGCCGCAGTTTAACATGAATACCCCACTCAGACACAGTTTACTGACTCCGAGCCGACCAGTCCTTGTTTTAGCCCCTTAATGCCGAGCGCCAGACAGGGTAACAACAAGTACCATCTTTTAACGTCTTTTGGTCTTTTGGCATGACGCGGCCGGGGATCGAAACCCAGACCTTCCGCTCTCCGGGCGGACGCTCTACCATTAGACCACGGAGGCGGTCGTAGAGTTTGTGTGTCACGCAGCAGGTACTTGACAAGTGAAGCTGACACTTCGAATAATTGTTTCCTCCAGTGATGACACCTAATTTCGTTCATGTGGGACCAGTTCATGTATATTTGTTTCAGAGGTTCGAATACGATTTACAATTTGGCCGCTTAACATGTTCTGTACTTACTGACTTCAACATATTATTTTTCAATTTACTTTTAACAAAGTAGAAGCTATGGATGTGTTGGTGTAGTTGCTGTGTTTGATAAGTACAAACCTGTCATTTTAAATACGGATGTATGTGGATTCTTAAATGAAATAAATTTATAATATGACTTTAAGTATCACGATACAATGCGATTCTAAGTTCTGTGACTGGAGCTACATATAAGAGTATCTTTTGGGCTTTGTAAATGTAATCAACAAACCCTTTCCATAATCACAAAGGACCCGTGAAGAGCCGGAGTAGAATACCTTTTCAGCTACCAATACTTGCCGTAAAAGGCAACTATCCTTGTCTCAAGAGACGACTAACGGGATCGGGTGGTCAGGCTCGCTGACTTTGTTGATGCATGTCATCGATGCTCATGATATCAATCACTGGATGGTCCAGACTCGATTATCTACAGACCGCCGTCATATAGCTGGAATATTGCTGAGTGTAACGTTAAACAAGCCAACCAAAAACCATAATCACAAAGTAATCTGAAATTGCCAGTCTTTGAAGGGGGCACGTCGTCACCGCGATTCGCTGTGCAGAGTTGTGTCCCTTAAGCACGCCAGAAACCTATGATTGTGGGTTCGAATCCCGGTTCGCCCCGATTATGTCTCTAGGTTTGTCAGCACCATACCCGTGCTCGTGGGTCTGGCTCGCTGACTTGGTTGATACATGTCATCGATCCCAATTGTGTGGATCGATGCTCATGCTGTCAGTCACTGGATTGTCTGGTCCAGACTCGATTATTTACAGACCGCCGTCATATAGCTGGAATATTGCTGAGTGCGATGTTAAACAACAAACAAACAAACAAACATCAGTTATAGATGCACTCGAATGTAAAACACATTGTCAATACAATTTCAATACTCAAAACCCGTTAAATACCCGTTTATACAACAACAGCTTTATAAAAAATATTTCCATGTACGGTACCTAACCAGACACAATACAATCTGCGTCATCAATCGACTTTTCTGCTTAAAATGCTGACATGTTTCTGATGGGCGGAAATCCTTTGGTAAGTGAACCATTTTCACGGATGAAATATTTAATATGCAACCCGTAAAACACAAAACATATGATTGATTATCTACCAGCAGTGTGCCGTATCCGTAGAATTCATTTTTGGTGTGTACTTTGCGACTCTGACGCTGACATTCACACTGAAATAAATAAATCAATATTTCCACAAAGGACACTTAGTACATAGTACTCCAGGAGAAATAGAATGAGGGGTCACAAATGATTCGATCCCGTCTGTGGCGGGGCACATTTGTGACAAATATTTGAATTGTATTTAATGGGGTTTTGGTCCAATGTTGAACATGGTCTACGCAGGTGGTCAAAGGTTATCTCACCTAATATAAGAACCACTGCAGACAGTTTCCAATCGAAATATTTGGGGTATGGACAGGGATGCAACATACCCATGATATTCAATGTTTAGGTCTATTGTATCATGCCATCTGTGGGTACACCCGTCCCGCTTTGACAGCTACGTTGTAGCTACGTTTAATGACGCTCTGATCATTAAGGATAACGTGCTAAATAATATAATTGCTTACCACTTTTGTCACATTCGCTTTGGTCCCCCTTGAGACCAACAGCTTACTTTATGTGGTCTTTTAAAAAACGTTTAACTTTATTGCTAGAATTAAAAATAAACTTGAGCCAAGGTAATATTTATTCAAGAGAAAACATACTTCAGTGTTAATGTCTTGTGTGGGGTATTTGGTGTTTTCTACCCAAAATAGTGCGATTGTGAAACACAAAGTGGAAAGGTGTTTGCAGCTCCATGCCCAACCATCCCTTCCCTGAATGTTCCAAAACTGAACCCCATGCTGCCTTAATACCAAAGTATGTTTAATTACATCGGTACCTATTTCGGGAAACGTATGCACAAACAGTTAATCCTATGTTTCTAGCTACTTTAACACCAAAATCGATTTGGGAGAAAATTGGACCAAGTGGAGTACAATCTTAAAAGGGGCAGTGCTTGTAGTCAAGTTACAATCACTTGCAGTTTAATGACACGACGTCCTGTTTGGGACATCATGCTCATTGTAGTGCACCGCCACTAGCTAACTTCATGAGAAAGTTATTAACTCTTCTGGGTTAATGACATCACTTAGGTGCCTCTAATAGCATTAATAAAAAAAATAGTATGTACTTCAAGGTTTGTGATATCACTTCCGGTTTACGAATTTAAAACGCCAACACCGGATAATCACCAGTCTCTGAAGCAGGTTCCATGGGGCGTAAAGGAAAAAAAGCGGTGAAAATTATGTGAATGGATCACATACATATAGATATCTATACAAACAGGCGGATCAATAGTTATCGCTCACACAGAGGGAAGGGAAAGCATAAATATAAAGTGTAAACGACAGAAATCAAAGTGCAGTGAACAATATATGATATGATCACAAAAAAACAGTGATGACACCAGGTGTTCGCAAGTACGCATGTCTTGCCCTACCGGTAGCACCCGGCATCCACACAATTTGCATAAAAAATGTAAACACATGTCTAAAAGTGAGGTGAAATGGGGTTTAACGTCGCGTCCAAGATTATTGCACTTATATAGCTACGTGCATGTACGTATGTGTGTTTGTGTGGCTGCTTGTACTAGTCCGGACTGATGCCGATTTATAGTGCTAGCTCACTGAGATACCATGCCGCAGTTTAACATGAATACCCCACTCAGACACAGTATACTGACTCCGAGCCGAACAGTCCTTGTTTTAGCCCCTTAATGCCGAGCGCCAGACAGGGTAACAACAAGTTCCATCTTTTAACGTCTTTTGGTATTAATCGAACCCCGGACCTTCCAATCTCCGGGCGGACGCTCTACCACCAGACCACGGAGGCGGTCTCATGTCTAAAGGAAGACAACATAAGACAGAACATGATGTGCTTGTGACTGCATTTCCGGTTTAATGATACCACTTCCGGTTGGATAAAACACTTGCCATGCCTGTAGCTACATCAATAGAGGTCGTGCCCCGGATCTTGGTTGGAACAAGTTAACCTATGCTGGTTGTAACACGGACTCGAAGGATCAGCTGGTCAGACCAGGTGACGTGGTGCAGAGTGACGTCAACTGACGTAAGGGAAATACGTCTAATGGTTTGCTAGTTAGGAAGTTACTGCAAGCGTTTGGCGCGGTGGAATGACAATAACAGACTTTAGAATACAGTAAACTACGGTTATAACGAGCTCAAAGGGACCACTTATTTTAGTTCGTAATAACCGTAGTTCGTTACAAGCATATTTACAGCATATACACAAGAAATGGTCGGGACTAAAATATAATATGTTCGTTATATCCGTCAGTTCGTTATAAACGTAGTTTACTGTATTATAAATGGGATTATGTTCGTTGTCATAGTTAGGACGCGCATTTGCTAGTTACTTGTCTACGCCAGTTATGTGTTTACAACTATCCTTCTTGTCTCTTTCAATTGTTTGTTAAAGTACCCAGACGGCATGGATTGCCTCTCACAATATCAATCACTTGTTCCAGACTCAATTAATTACACGCCGTTTACATACATGTATGAAAAACAACAAAGAAACCAAACACTACAAAATCTGAAAATTATTGAAATTGCCGCACATCATATGAATGTTTTAGATGCCAAGACCATTTTGTTTTTCACAATTCGATTTTTGTTCTTTAACAACATTGTACCTCTAGTATGAAGGAATAAAACGCCAAAAGAAGATAAGGCTGGAATATGGCGCTGTTAAACAACATACACATTACGGAAGTTATATGGTTCGATTCCAATCGGACTCGATGTGAATCTCACTGTATTGACACACATCATATGAATGTTTCAGATTCCAAGACAAATCGATATATTTACACGCCAATTTTGGATTTTCAATTTTTAAGGATGAAAACGTACAACTAAATATAGCTGCAATAATCACGCTCACTAAGGTAGTTATATGGTTCGATTCCTACTTTGCAGGCACAATGGCTATACAGTTATTCATGTCAGTCGCCCTGTCTGATGTTCTTGACACCAGTCTGACACCAGCCATGACAAGCACTTTGTTCAACTGTGTGATACAGTGTTACTCAAGCACTGGATGTTCCTCCATCTTCTACAACAAAGCGACTCACCAATGTGCAGTGTCATCGCACGTATATCGACATGGTGACAGTGTTCTAGCATCTTCCACGGGAATGAAGTTGTACACTTGGAATCAAGGTAGGGGATGAAGCGTTTCCCAAGCTATGTAAATACAAGTCAACATAGATTTACGATTCCGACTATATCATGAGCTCATATACATATAGTGATGATACCAGGTGTTTGCGAAAAGGTGAGCGAATCCCGTCCTATTGATGGCACTCGTCACAAACACATGCAAAGGAAAGTCAATAGTTCACCTGGAAAAAACGAGAACATATGGTATAAGTCAAAATAGGGAAATGTATCGGGCATGATCTTTGTCACTGATTCGTCAAACTTGGGGATGTCTACCATAAAACGTTTTGAAAGCTTAACTGATGCCTTAAATGTTGAAACCTTGATCAACCAATCTTTGAGCTAGAGTCGTATGACGCTGTTTGAAATTTTAGCAGAAAGAGCATGCTCGATTATACATTAAAAGTTGTGAAATGTGGCCACCAAAAAGTGCTCGACATGAGTCAAGTTAATTGTTCACCTGACAAAACATACAAGTATGCTCGGTTGTATCTCAAAGTTGTGAAAAGTAAACACCAAAGGTTAGAGCTGCTGGAATATTGGCCGACATTGAAGGGAAGATTGACTATTGAACATTTGAAGTCATCCCTCTTGTCATACAATCTTGAGGGGAGTGTTTTGTCATTCTGAATCTTTATGCATGGTCCTTAATTGAAACAGATGAGCAAGCCTCCCTGGTCTCCAATATGTCATTAGCAGGTGGGTAAATCAGTGGAAGGGGCGTGGCTATTTGATGGTTATTAAACGATATCAAGTCAAAGTCAAAGATGTTTATTGTATCAAAGGCCATCGGCCCATATACAAGTTCAGATAAATACAGTGGGTGAGAATTTACAGATTGAGAGATACAACAAAAATTATATAAATATAACATTCATTTAACAATCGGTGATAATCATGAGGACTTTCTAGGGTGAGGTAATTAAAATTATGAATTTCCACTCAACATGTTATTTCGTAGTTCCATCCCATGTTTTACAAATAAAGACAGTTTAAACATTACATCGGCATCATTCGATGACAAAATAGAAACAAAAGCTATTCTACTCGTCTTAGATAAGAAACATTCTGGTATATATTTAGTACGTAATTCTGCATAATAAGGACATTCAAAGGTAAAATGTATTTCGTCTTCTATTGCAGAGTTACAGAATGGACAAATTCTTTGTATTCTTTCAAGTGATATATTCCGTCCATAGTTAATCATAAGTTTTGACAAGCCAAGTCTGTATTTAATATATCCATTTCTTAGGTGACTATTTGTTAAAACTGATAGATATTTTTCTGGCTCTAATAGAGTCTTAAATGTTCTGTACAAATCATAACGTGAACTATTTTCCAAGTTGCATTGCCACCCTTGATAGAACATATTTATTGCTATTTTACGAAAATCATTTAGAAATAAATGTTGATCACCAACAGATTGGTTAAGCCATATGTACCCATATCCATGTGAGAATAATAGTGTCCTAATATGCGATACCCATGTAACCTTACCGATACTATCTAAATGAAAGAGCATGTTATAAGCTTTTTTCGGAAGCCGATGTTCTGGCATACGGATGATATTAAACCAATATTTTAAACACTTTATTTGTGAATTAATGTAAAGTGGGTATCTTCCACATTCTCCATATATCATATTATTTGGTGTTGCTATTCCAACGCGAAGAAACTTTTTACATGCCAGTAGGTGAATTCTTTCTAAACATTCATATCTTCGGTAACCCCACACTTCAGATCCATACAATAAAATTGGCTGTATTTGAGTATCAAATAATTTGAAAAATACTTTTGGAGTAATAACTCCAAGTTTATGTGAAACAGACATTTTATTAAGTAAAGCTCGTTTCCCTCGCAGTGATAAGTCAGATACACATTTGTTCATATTTAGTGTTGAATTAAACATTATGCCGAGATACTTATAACCATTAACTACATTAATTTGTTGTCCATTTAAGTACCATCTTTCCCTAAAATTTAAAGGACCCCCTTTTCTGAATACTATAATTTCTGTCTTATCTAAATTTACAGATAAATTCCATTCCTTAGTATATTTATCTAATACATTCAACTGATTCTGTAGACCAATAACAGTGTCAGATAGTAAAATAACATCATCGGCAAAAAGGAGCATAAGAAGTTCAAGGATGTCAGGATACATCTGTATACCATGCTTGCCGTTACTTGAGATTTCATAATATAATTCGCTTATGAAAAACGAAAATAACAGAGGACTCAGTATACATCCCTGACGTAAACCAGATGGGCAATCGATAAAATCAGTAACACCATAATCACTACGTACACATGACTTGATATTTGAATACATTGATTGTAGTATATTAAACATCTTCCCTTGTAGTCCAGCTTTTCTTAAACAACACCATAATTTATAACGATCAACTGTATCAAATGCCTTTTTAAAATCAATAAAAGCAACGTAAACCTTGTGTTTACGACGTGTTAGACATTTTTTGAATTGCAGCATATAATGTAAAAATATGATCTATGGTTGAATAATTTTTTCTAAAACCAGCTTGAACTTCCGGTATCTTATCTCTCATATTCGCCCAGTTAGTAAGCCTGTTATTCAAAACAGAGGTAAAAATTTTCCCCAGAACACTCATTAATGAGATCCCCCTGTAGTTGTCAGGGTTTCTCGGATCGCCTTTTTTATGTAGAGGGACTATTTCTGAACAAGACCAACTGTTTGGAAATATTTGATTATCAAAGAGTTTGTTGAAACATTTATGAAGAAATGGCATAATATCTAATACGGAACATTTAAGCATTTCTATCAGCACTTGATCGGGCCCGGCGGATTTTCCTTTTTTAAACTTATTTATTGATGATGTAATTTCATGTTCAGTTATCGTAGAATTTAGTATGAATGCATCAATATCTGTAAACTGATTAGAACTGAGTTCATTTTCATCATCTAAGTGAGGAGAAAAAACATTGTCATTTGCAAAAACCTCTCTAAAATGGCACAGCCATTCTGCTTTCGTTATATGATTCTTCTGTCTGGGTTTGTTTTGTATGATCTTATCTGTTTCCAAAAGCTAGATTGACTATTTATGCTTCTATGCAATCTTTCAACTGATTTCTTACGTGAAATGGATTTAAATTTTCTGCAACAAAATTTATAATGATTTCTTTGTCTACAGTACACAATTCTGTTAGCGACTGTTCTTTGTGTTCTAAATCTCCTAAGTGCCCTACGTGTTTCTCGTTTCGCTTGTCTACATTCTAGACTTAGTGGTTTGTGATTGGCAAATTGTGGATTATGTCGTATTGTCTTTTTCATGCAGCTAGCAGAGTCTAATACAATGTCGACAAAGTGGCTAATTGCGTTTGCAATAGCATTATCAATTTCTTTAAGGACCATTTCTTTGTTTTCAGTAAAATTATATCTCAGGTTATCAAGAAACAAACTGGAGTAATGATCATTCCATACAATTTTTCTCTGATGCTTGTGGATCCATACATGAATCATTGTTGCACCTCTTACCCATATTTGGAAATCTACACATCAATTCTAATGGAAAGTGATCAGAATCAGATCGATCACCGACAGTGAACATATTGATAAACTGAAAAAAATCTGGTGAACTTATAAAATAATCGTTCACACTAGATCCATGTTGGCTACAATAAGTAAATTCCCCATTAGTATCACCATATACACGTCCATTTACGATGTAAAGTTTAAAAACATAGCATAGATCCAACAACATTTGACCAAATCTATTTACAACTGTATCCTGTGAAGTACGATCCTCAACAGGGTCATCCTCCTCCTCAGGGAAAGGGGAGGTGTGATTGAAGCTATCATCATCATTGCTAATATCAGGGTTATTTCTCTCACCTGTTCTCGCGTTCATATCTCCACAGATTAAATTGTATGAATTTGAAAACATTTCATCATTATCTATTAAGAATTCTTCTACTTTTACGATGTTACTATTGGTGTTTACATGATTATAATAAGGAGACCCCATTGGAGGGATATAGGTACATAACAAATTCACATTTTTGTCAATTCTAAATAAATCTTTAGATAACGAGAGACCAATTATGTTGTCTCTATCTGCTTGTATAACATTACAGAAACTACTCAGTGATTGACGTACACACAGACAAATACCACCTGATAAACGTCCATAGTTGGATAACTTAACTGCAGGACAGTAAAAAGTATCATATCCATGTAGCCAATGTTTTCCTGGAATATTTACAACAAATGTCTCAACAAGGCACACAATATCAAATTTAATGATGTAAGTTAAAAAGTCAACATCATTTATTTTGCCGAGAAGACCACCAATATTCCAACATACAAAGGAGAACGCGTCTCTGTTGACATCAGTAACACTGTGAGCGCGAGTATCACCGGTGTGCACATCAGAGGTTCCTTGTGGGAGATGATCCGGGCCATGGCCATTGTGCTATTTCCCAGGGCGCGACTTACTTCTGTTTGGTCGAAGTCTGTCCGACATTCGGTTTTCTGAGTCTTGATTTGTAGATCCACGTTGGTCAGCCGACGTACGAGGCATCGTAACAAGCTTGCCATTCTTGAAGAAGCCGAAATTTCCCGTTCCTTTTAGGGCTTGCAATTGTTCGCGTTGACGCGTGGTTAAATCACTTCCAATTCCAAGTCCATTCGATTTAAATGTCGCTCTGGCTTTCAATGTTCGTACCTTGTCGTCGGAGAGTACCAGTTTTGCAATTATTGGTCGTGGTCTTTCACTACCAGGCTTCTTCACACCGATGGGCGATGGGCGCGTGCAACGTCAGTCGGTTGCCAAGTTTTGAATGTTGCGTTTTCATTAAGTACGGCGATCGCTTTTTCTTCACAGGCTATAGATTTTTCGCCTTCATCTTCATCAACACCATAGATAATGATATTATCTCTTCGGCTAAACGACTCGAGTTTATCAAGTTCAACATCAATTTGCGAAAGTTTGTCATTTATGATATCCACTGTCTCAGCAACCGAATCGACGTCAGATTGCATTACGTGGTTCTCAGTTTCAATTTTCTTCATGTCTGATTTCAGTTCCGAAACTGATTTTTCTAGATTGTCACACTTAGTTCCGATACTTTTGACTTCTGTTCTTAGATTAGAAATGTCGTTACCTAGGTCGGATTTGACGTTTCTCAGTTCGGTAAGGATTGCTTCTTTTATGTTGTTAAGATCTTGTAGGGTAACAGGCCCGGGGTTTGTCTCCACGTCATTTGCACACAGTAGCATAAGCGCTATGACACGCTTGGGTAGCATGTGCTCGGGGTTTGTCTCAACCTGATTTGTAGACAATAGTATAAGAGTCATAACACGCTTGGGTAGCTCGTGCATCTCACCTGGATCGCATACATTTCGTGTATGGGTCAACATCATGCAGTATGTGTTTGACGTGACGTCACCAAAGGTGTTGGGTGATACCTTGTTCAAATCACCAATAATATTATGATGATCATATGTTAAGTCAACAAAGTAGCTTGCAAATATCCTGTGATATTTAACACATAACGTTCCCAAACCCATGGTTAGACTGCAGACAATAGCCACACTCAGAAGTCGATATGCGAAGCTCATACCTGGTGTCCATCTTGTCTCACCTGTGTAGCGTTCAACCTTGTCGACGTTTCTATGTCCACGGGGAGGGATGAAACACCCGATCCTTGCTCGCAAAACATCGAGCGTTATACCCAGATCAGATCATCGATATACCTGAAGCTTAAGTTAAACTTCTTGGCCAAATAAACTTGTTTGGACTGACATAAATTTCGAAACAGATCAGCAAAATCAGCGAGAAGGGGAGCACAATTGGTTCCCATGGGGATGCCTATTTCTTGGTAAAATATCTTCCCCACAATTTGTATACGGATGTTACTTTGGTCAAGAAGCCGAAACATTGCCGATGTTAACTCACACTCGTATATTACATTCCCCTAAATCCAAGCTATATATATATATGGTGGTATGAATGTATGTATTGTCATGAAACAATATTGTTTACTTCTGCTGTACTTAGTTGTGAGAGGGATGACAATAACAGTTTTATTTGGATGTGGGGGGCACGGGTGGCCCAGTCGTCTAAGGCGCCGCGATTCGCTGTGCAGAGTTGTGTCCCTTAAGCACGCAAGAAACCTATGATTGTGGGTTCTAATCCCGGTTTCTAAGTTTGTCAGCAACATACCCCTGCTCGTGGGTTTCACCGAAGTGGTAAACGTCTGAGACCTGCATCACTTCTGGCTTTCTTCCCACATTAAGCTGACACGCTGCGATATAACTGGAATACTGTTAAAAGCGGCATTAAACCCAACTCACTCACTCACTATTTGGATGTGATCAAGCCTCCGGCTGATTGGATCTAATGACCAACTCATTACATCTTTTATTATCTATTATCTCGTTTATATTTCACTTAATCAATAAAAGTCTCTCTTTTAGCTGGATGTCCGTTATCAGCGGGCTGGGTTTACCACCGTCCCTCAAATCTCTGCTACAAGCTCAGTGATTACAAGGTGGACATAACTACGGCGGAGACCGCGTGCAGAGATGCTGGAGCGAGACTTGTTGTCGTTGACACCGCCGAGAAGAACGCTCATCTCCTAACATTACATCCGACTTCAGGTGAATATGAATGCTGCTCAGCCAGCAAAGATTATAGGCAGCCTTACTTTGTTTCTTTAACGCCGCCGCAGAACCTCCATGTCGGGGCACGATCACAAGATATCCACTCAGTCACCCAGCTACCAAAGTATTTTGCCAATACCAGGATTTTATTGTCATGTCGCGATTTATTATTTTAGGACTATGAGCAGAAACTTTACATAACGTTTACAAAACCCAATCTTAAAATATTTACACTACAATACACTACACATTCATAGATGCTTTCAATTTTCTTATGACCTTATGTCATGGCACGTTGTCTGTTGTGAATTCGTTTGGTTGTTCGCACGTCTTGAACTTTTACATGGGTCACAGCTCCTCGAAAACTCCAAAGCATATAAAGTTGAAACATTGCAAGAATGGTCTCAGCTATAGTATCTCTAAATCGTGGACATCGAATCTCGATCACATATTATACATGGCATCCACGTCAGCCATATTGAAACCATCAGTTTTGCATATTATGAAATTTTATATCCATACCATATGTTATTGGGCTTATATCTGTGTTGTATACCTCTGTTGTTAGCTTTGTTTATGCGTCTTTGCTCATGCATTATGCACACCTTCGCAGATAACAAATTTTGTTTTGTTGCATATTGCGACGTTTCGATGTACAGTAAACTACGGTTATAACGAACTCAAACTGACCACAAATTTTAGTGTGTTATAACAGTAGTTCGTTATAATAATATATACAGCATATATACAACAAATGGCCGGGACTAAAAAAAAGTTCGTTATATCGGCCAGTTCGTTATAAACGTGTTCGTTATAATCGTAGTTTACTGTAGATTCTTAAACCATTATCACGCTGGAGTGACAAAAAGCATGAGTGATGAGTGATAAGAGAGCATGACATGTTGTGATAAGCAGCAGATAAACATTGACAACAGCAAGTAATAGTTAACGAGTAGCATATACTAGGAGTTAATTGGATGAGGCCAAATGTACAGTAGGAACAACAAATAGAACACAGGTAATGAAGCACACGGGTAATGAAGCCAGATGTAGGATAAGGATAAGGATTCAAAGTATGAAACAGTTGTGACAAACTGAGTGGATCTTGGCTGATTAGTTATGTTGAACAGAGGTTTGTAATGGCGGATTTCAATAGCTTCTGAGAGTTTTCTTTTGGTGTGAAGTCCTGATATTGGTTGAGAGGATTTGGACTTTGTCGAAATGAATTTGACGGCTAGGGGTGTTTTGCTGGTGGTCTAAGAAGGCTGATTTGCCGTCTGTATGGCTGTTGAAGTCTTATGTTCTTTGGTGCCGGTATCTACTTGGCGGGAGGTTTCACCAATGTACGAGTCACCACAGTCACAGTTGATCTTATAGATTACTCCTTTGGGGGCTGCTTGTTGGAGTGTTGGAGTCGGGGTTGCGGCCATTAACTAGTAAGATGGTTCTTTGCGATGGGGAGCCAGTGAAGATGGTGTATGGGGTAGATGCCTGCTTGGTGCTTGTTTGATGAGAGGCCTTGCCAGTGAATGGTAAGGTGATTGTGATAGGGCGGATGATGGACTTGTCGGTGTAGGTTTGGGCTAGAGTGTGGTGGAGATGGTCTACTTGACTAGCTTGGTCGCGTTCTGGTTGAAATTGGTGTAGACTTAGTTTTCAGGGTTGGATAGAGTTGATAACTTAAGCACCAAGCAGGCATCGACAGCATCTTCACTGGCTCCCCATTCTTTAGAACCACCCCCACCGCCAATCAAACACTCATGCATGACCTTTTTGATCTAATACGATGACTGTGCAGGAATAGGAGGACCAGTAAATGACAACTCATTCGTATGCAGCTATTAAGTGTGAATGCCAAGCATAACATAACGACAACTGAATGGGAAAATATGGGCGCAGCTTTATTACATGGCGGAAGTCACGACAGGTTTTGATACTGAACACCGACCTTACAAAGATGGGCAATTCAGAAAAATACAGGGTACTATACAAAGGTACAGGTTGTACACTTATCACACACACAAAGTTAACTTGCTATTGCATCCGAGGTTGATATGCACATCGTTATGCGGGAGCAACAGTAAACATCATGACCAAATGGGCCGGAATATAATACAAGGACAAACACACACACTGAATACCCTCCGTGGCTACACACAACGTGAGGTTCAGTTAGTCCTGCGATGAACAATTACACACCCTGTGTACCCTCTGTGGATACACACAACATGAGGGTCAGGTTAGCTGCAAACTTTTTGGTAAATACTTTACCATCCGTGGTTACTCACAACGTGAGGTTCAAATAGTCCTGTGGTGACAAACCATTATGTCACATATTTGGTACGCCTGCCATGACCCCCGCCACTGGACTTGCTTTATAGCAAGTTCATCCCACCCACTGAACCTAAGATAATGCAACAGCGTCATGGCATATATCTAGTTTTGGAATACAAGCACATCAGACCTAGCAATGAAATTCTCCAGGCCTCCCTGCAATGAATTTAGAAAAATGACATTTCCAATGTCTGAGAGGTGAACGCCGTCCTCCCTGAACAAACTTTGAACAGATACAGTAATTTCTGAGTGTCCAATTGCACAGCCTCCTTTGCTGAGAACCGCTTTTCTGCCAAATCTGTTGTATCGCTTTTGCTTCTTCTCCATTATCCTGCCATCAGAGATGCCTCTCCATGTAACCCGCTGTAGAATGTCAGACCATATCAACACAGTAGCCGGCATCATGGATTGCAGCTTTTGCAAATCCTGGTTGACCGTGTCAAGTAAATGTTGAGTTGCAGTGTCGCCAAGATTGTTTGATCCCAAGTGAATAAGAAGCCACGCGGGTGGAGGATACGTGTCTAACTGCTGCGTAATGAAAGGAACTAAAGATCCCCACTTCATTCCCCGTCTCCCGTACCACCTAACTGTCATGCCATGTTGCTTTTTCAGTCCAAGATTTAAACCCACTGGCCTGGTAACTGCTCTCCTGTGTGCCCAGTATATGAGACTGGATCCAACCATCCAAATTTCTGAATAACATTAAGGGTAAATTAATATCATTTACATGTTAAGCCTTATGTATGTAGAGTATGCCCCAGACTTCCACCTGCCCCACATGCATATCACATTGTCTGATATGCCAACTCTTGATGCATGGGCAGATGCTCCTATTCTAAAAGAATGTGATTTGAAGTGTTGAGCGTCAACGTTGAGACAGTTCAATGCTTTCTGAAGGACAGCTGAAAACTGGTACCTTGTCACTGGGGTACCATTCAGATAGATGAAAAACTGTGACGGTTGTGATGGACGATATGTTAGGTATCTGTTGATTGCTCGAACTGAGCAGCTGATTGGGTCTGTTTTTGGGGGGATAATCAGTGTCGTACCCCTACCAAGTTGATCGGTTTTTGAAAAACGAACTCTTACATGTAAGGCTCCCTGAACAATGGCTACATCTTGGAACTGAAGAGGTCTATCACGGTCCCTTTTAGAAACAAGTGCACTTTCTCCTATCCGAAGAAAACCAAAAAAGGCAAGATTGAACAAAGCTGTAAAAAGGCATGACTCATTATCTGATTTACACACATGGTTGAGGGCACCAGAAAGTTTTATCAGTATATCAAGGGTTATTGGTTGACGGATATCTTGTGTACAGTTTTCCTTTCTATATCCCTGCATGCACTTTCTCACCAGGGATTGGTCAGTAGGGTCAAGCCAGCAATTCACTTTATGATGTCTTGCGAGTGCTGACAGATGAAGTGCTTTTGAACTAGAATAAGTTTTTCAAGAAATGTCTGCTATGTAGCATAATATGTGATCCACAGTTGCTGGCCATATTTGAGGGATGTTAAGTTCACTCCTAAATTGCATAAATGATCTTACTGCTGCTCCATAGGTCTGGCGTGTGTTCGATGAAAGTGATGCTTCAATCATTGTAAAAGCTTCAGATTGTAGATGATCCAAAGATTGTCTGGAACTTGAGTCGGGTTGACAGCATCATTTGGTGCAAGGCAGCGGAAACGCTAAAGCTGAGGACGAGAAAGTGCATCAGCCACGCCATGTTCAGAACCTGGGATGCACTCTCCCTTAATTAACAGGTTGATTTAGAGACAGTGGAGAACAAACTTTCGAACATACTGCATGGTGTCCTTGCATTTAGTAGTTTGCCTATTCAGTATAGAAACAACAGCCTGGTTATCACAGTTGATAATTAATTTCTTACCACTGAGTTCTTCTTTCGAAACATTAACTGCTACAGAAATTGGGAAAAACTCGAGCATTGTAATGTTCTTTGTCAAACCCCTTTCGTGCCAGTGATTAGGCCAGGATCCTCGCGTCCAGCTTCCATGAAAGAATGCTCCGAAACCTCCTGACTCACCACCTGCGCTGTCCGTGTACAGCTGTAGCGAAAGACTGCTGGTCCCGAAGGGATCCAAAAATAGTGATGTACCATTGTGATGTTTGAGAAATTCTAGCCAAATATGGAGATCTTCCTTCATCGATTGCGTGACCCGGATCTTGTGGTGGGCTCGCTTCAGTCCACATGTGGCATCTATGGTCCTACGCAAGAATGCTCTACCAATTGGGATAGCTCTGCAGATGAAATTAAGAGAACCTAGCAGACTTTCTACTTGCATTTTTGTGCCTTTGCTTTTAGCTTTAATGAACTCTAACTTCTCCATTGCTTCCAATAGCTTTTCCTGGGGGATGCTAATCAGCATTGTGACAGTGTCCAGCCTAAATCCAAGGAAGTTTAGAACTTGTGTTGGGGTAACTGTTTTGTCTCCTGCAATTAGAACGCCTAGCGTTTCACAAACTGACAAAAATGTTGAAAGTGCTTCCGGCAGTCTGACTTGTCCAGACTGCTGCCACCAAATAGGAAGTCGTCAAGATAATGCATCACTTCCCCCTGACACTGAATCCTTGTCTCAACGACCCACTGGAGAAATGTGGCAAACTTTTCAAATATGGAGCAACTCATACTGCATCCCATAGGCAGAGCCTTGTCAATGTAGAACTGATTTTGAATGTAATTCCCAACAGTTGAAAATCTTGTGGTGATACCATGCATAACCGGAATGCATTCTTTATGTTTGCTTGTGCCAAATATGTTATAGTGCCTAAATGCTGTATAATCCTAATGGCATCATCAACTGTTGAATTGTTTACTGAACATAACTGAGGACTGATAAAATCATTAACTGATGAACCCTCAGGGAATGACAAGTGATGAATTAGTCGATATTGCCCGATTTCCTTCTTTGGAACAATCCCTATTGGAGAAACTTTGAGATTTGAAATTGGCGGTACTTCAAAGGGGCCCGACATCCTGCTGAGTGATATTTCTTTGTTGAACTTTTGAAGGACTATGTGCTCCATACCCGGATCTCTGGCTGATTTCAAATTTTGACAATGTGTGCTAGCCTCCCTGGGCCCTTGGTACTGTAAACTAAAACCATTAGAAAAACCATCACTTAAAATAAATGCATCTTCCTTGTGTGGATACGTCTCGAGTAGACATCTTAGGTTATCGAGCTTGACTGGACTATAACCTAGGGCCTTGAGGGCTTCTTTGGATCTGAAAAGGCATACTTTCCTTTGCATTTAGTGTAGGGGTGGCCACCGCCACAATTGTAGCAGACGTGGGAATCTGCAGTTTTGCCTGCGACAAAATTTGCCTATCTCGTTAAAATCCCAGCAATAGCCCACTTTAGGGGAATTAGCAGCTTGTGAGAACAACCCTTTCTTTGACTGGAACGAAAATAACGATTTGCAGGTTGATTCATGTATAATGACCAGAGTTCTGTATGGAAACTTGCCCAAGACATAGTGGATCTAGCCATGCGAAGTCTGAACTGCCTGTCATACTGTGCCCATCCTTGACCCCTACTAGCAGCTAGTCTGATCGTGTGCATGTACTTGAGTATGTCTTGGTGTTTTCCTGGGAACTGCTCAAGATAAACAGATGAATATACAACGAAAGCTGATGTCAATTCCTCGATAGACTGAATTTCCTTAGTTTGCCGAGCCATTTCAAGTTGACCATTTGAGTTGAACTTAATTGTACCATCATTACCGTTGTCCTTGTCCAAACCTTTGAGCAATGTGGTCAGTTCAATAAACTCGCCATTCTTTATTTTGTCCCTTACCCCCTGGGGAACGAGATAACCCACATGGTCAGATGAGATTGGTGCCATGTCGTCTGGTGTAATAGGCATGTGATCATAATTAGGCCTATCATTAAAACATGTGTTCGCTGGCCTATGCGAGTGGGGCTGGAAAATGTAGTATTGTGAACCGTATTTACGGGCAAGTCAATAATAACATCAGACGATGGAACGGGATTTACGATATAATGATGTAAAGTGAGTTCACCTGACATTGCCGCCTTGCTCTGCGATGTTTGGCGCCATGTTGTCTGGCTGGCTTGTAACCTCGCTGACTGTGGCGGATGCTCGCTGGGTTGTTGACTGCCTCGCCGCTTTACCTTGTCTCGAACCACCTGACAGTGTAGTGGGCCGTAACTTCCTTCTTCGACCCTTCGGTTATTTAATACGCTCGGTTATGCACCCAGATTCACTGGGTTTACAGTCAAAGGGAAGTAACTCATGATTTTTTTGGTGGTAGAGCGCCTAACCTCTCACTTAGACAAATTTGTTGCAGACAGGCTTACACAAATTAGATTTTGTACGACCTCATATACTGAGTGTCATTAACCGCGCTTGAGAGTGTAGTCCATAACGAGGGAGCTATAGTTTTTCCTGCTGTGCTTTAATCATTGCAAGGATCATAATTTTACTTATGCCTATTTTGCAGCTTGATGTTGATGTCCTGCATCACTTTTGTGGTGTTACATATATGCTACTAGGAATATGGACTGTGTGATAACACCATGTGTTTGTGCATGTACGTCAGTTTGCCCTGTTTTGATTATAGAAACATGTATATATTTTTGTTTATATCCTGTCAAGCTGTTTTACACTACACATTCATTGATGCTTTCAATCTAAATTTTCTTTTCTCCATGGGACACATTTCAGCTATTTGCGCCTTTGCTATATGTCTGAAATATTGCCAAGGCGACATTTAATACCAACTCACTCTTATTTCGAATAAACAACAAGTTCAATATCCTATTGGGTTTTACAGTTGATCGTTCTTGGATTGGGCTTCGCAAAATCTCTGGAACTTGGAAATGGAGCAATGGAGAAACACTTGGGCCTTTCAATGCCTGGAAAAGAGATCATCCACACAATGGCAAGGAGTGTGGAGTTTTGTCAGGGTACCTTCAAGGATGGTCATCATTTCTTTGTCTAACTGGTACTAATATTAACTATATATGTGATAAAGAGGTCAATTCTTATTCACGTCTTAAGCTTAAGACGTTAAAGTGAAAACAGAAATGTAATGTTTTGCATTTGGCGCATTAGTTTCTTTGTTCCTTAGAATGAAATCACGTGCGATCTCATGTAAAAGCCACACAGATTCTGATGTCATTAAATCTGTGAAACATATTTCCGCCTCAACAAGACTACACACTACACGAATAAAAACAATTTCTTGACGTTTGGAATAGTATGGGCCTTATTCCAATTGCATATATTGCACTTAAAGTAAGTGATTTATGTAGCAAGAACATTTCCGAAGAAATCAAGCTCCCAAACACAACATTGTTACAGTCATGAAGCACGTGACCTCGGACAGCACATGCAAAGGGTGGTATGCCAGATTTCCGATTGTCACTCAGACTCAGACACTTTAATAAACATATTTGATAATTAAGGAAGCAACAGTATTGATTATGCGACGTTTGCAACGTGTTAAAAGTTTACGTGCGATAGGCATGTGGCAGGTGGGCACATGTCAGAATAATGTTGCCCAAACGCTGCATGTTTTCTAATCTGTCATCAGCAGTCCCTTACCAGAGCGTAGTGACACAATTATATTTCATGAGTGCGTATACGATTTGAAATAAATATAACTTGGAAAGTTTACTATTCTCAAACCATATACGGCGTTAGACGTTAGAAATTAGACATTTCCCTCAATTCTACAGAAATAAATAGGAAATTGTACAATTTCAAATGACTTGCAGAGTCACGTTTGGCACATATGAATTGCGAAGTGCTTGGATAAATAGAAGCCGATACGTGAGTTGTGTGTCATTTCATTTTCCTTTCATTGCCATATACAGGTATATGTATCAAATTTCAATCGAACCGTATGAAAAAATTGAAACATAAGGAAAGACAACTAATATTAAATATGAACGGTGTTTCCCTACACAGTCTTTAAACGAAATAAAGGCTCGTTATAGTAGAAATAATTAATTGCAAGAGGCATTGAGGAAGATAAATCTTAAGCTTGTTTCTAACATTATACTATAGTGGACCATGTGAGGAAGAATTATTGCGAGAGAAACATTATGCCTTCAGTGCAAATAAACACTAAGGTTTTAGATTAAGTTAACATTGATGAGAAACTCATATATTCCAAGATAAAATTCATGTGAAGCTTTTGCTGGCACTGTTGGGTTAATAATAATATGTATTGTACCGCCATTTTAGTTATCAGCAGAATAGTATATTCAGTGAGAGGTACGGAATAACAATGCAGTCAAATGGAATCTTAAGATTTTGTTGTTTGTGTGTTGTTTAACACCGCGGTCGGTAAATAATAAAGTCTGGACCCGACCATCCAGTGATTGACATCGTGAGCAACGATCCACGCAATTGGGATACGATGACATTTATCAACCAAGTCAGAGAGTCTGACCACCCAATCCCGTTAGTAGCTTCTTACGTGTGCCATACCGTTTTGCATTGTAATTAACCCTGTAATATAATTTGTTTGTTTGTTGTTTAACGCTAGACTCAGCAACATTCGGGCTATATGACGGCGGTCTGTAAATAATCGAGTCTGGACCAGACAATCCAGTGATTGACATCGTGAGCATCGATCCAAGGTAGCTTCAACGTGAGCAATATCAAAATTGAAGTCTGTGTGAAGGTTGTCATTATCTATGACTGAGACAAATTGAATAGGTTCACGGTGTCCCAAAATCACTTTGGGCTTTCCTCCCACATTTTAATTAAGCTGACGCGCCGTGATATAACTGCAAGACTGTTCAAACATACACCCAGTGCAGTACATATTGCAACAGAAGGTCTGTATGCCACTTTAATCATAAAGTTATATGTCTTCCAATTTAACGACCTTGACCCTCGTTTCAGCTGTAGATGAAAACATTGTCACTAGTTTTGACAATATGTCATACGAACACTGGGTTGGTTCAAAGCATAAAGAGGTGGGTGAGGTGAAATGGGGTTTAACGTCGCGTCCAAGATTATTGCACTTATATAGCGACGTGCATGTACGGGTGTGTGTTTGTGTGGCTGCTTGTACTAGTCCGGGCTGATGCCGATTTATAGTGCTCGCTCACTGAGATACCATGCCGCAGTTTAACATGAATACCCCACTCAGACACAGTATACACCTAGGGGGAGTGTATGATGGCATGCAGTCAACCATGGTTTACTAGGGACCAGTTCTAATCCGGAATCCCAACTGGGTCAACCTTTCACTACATTTGCAGTATTTAAACAGTATTCACATCATCTAACTGCATGATAGTGTTTACTGTGTGAAAATGTTCACTCCGTCTCTGGAAGAGTTACATCGCGATATATTAATTACCTTCCGGGCAAAAGAAAGCATACATTTGAAAACAGAATTTGTCCAAAGAATTACAAAACTTAAACGTTACTAGGCTGAAAGCAACCATCGAAATACTGCAAACTTACCGTAATACGTATCAAATCAGCACCGTTTAATAACTATTTATTGTTTATGTCATTTTTAGCCACGATGAAACATGGGTTATGCTTTATTATGCGCGGAACTTTATATTGCGATTGCATTCACTATCTTGGAAGAATCTTGCAATGGTATACTTGTAATATTGCCATATTGTGGCGTAGAACATCCCTCACTCACTCACTCACTCACTCACTCACTCACTCACTCACTGCAAAACCTTTTGTGTGATGCAGCAATAAAACAACATTATTTCGCTCACAGGAAGAGCTTGAAGAGATAATCAGCTTGGTGAAGAATACATGAACAGAGAGAGAGAGAGAGAGAGAGAGAGAGAGAGAGAGAGAGAGAGAGAGAGAGAGAGCGAGAGGGACCTACCCACACAGGCAGACACACCACTCGCAGACACACACAGACAGGCACACACATATACACGCACATGCACAGTTAAACCACCCAGACACACAGAGAGACACACACACAAACACCAGACACATATACACGCACAGTCAGACACACATACTCACACACACATACACCCACCCACACAGACAGAAAGTTACATACACACATACACCACGCACAGACACACACAGACAAACATACACCACTCACAGACACACAGAGACACAAACAGACACACACACACGCACAGACACACACACACAGTGATTGAACTCTAGGCACCGTGTTTTGATGATTGTTTTGGTTATCGATGACACACTTGTTTTATTCATTAAGTTTGAATCATTGAAGCCGTATTATTTAGTTCTTCCTACATGTGCATACCTACATAAGGTGCTTGTACCCTACGGTTGTTGTCACGCCACCATGAAACCAAATAGTCCCGTGTCCTGACTTACCACACTCAACATGCATCATGAGCAGAGAGGCCATGTCCGTCATCTCCTCTATTGTCAGGGACGTACAAATCACCGCAGGATAGGTACTCTTGTGTTATGCTGTGAAGAAAACGGTCATGTTATGAACGTCGTTTTACTGTCCAAATGGTCCTTAACATTAAGCGAACCTTTGTAATGTCGTCATGGAAAGCTAATGGAACGTGAACATGAAAGTTCAATTTGATGATATACATCTGTTGTAGGGCGACCACTTACAAAATAGACACAATTTATGGATAACAACTTCTTTACTGCTGTGAAGGCGACGTTTCTGTATAGATCCTTATACCTTTATCAAGCAAGGATCTAGACCGAAACGTCGCCTTTACAGCAGTAAAGAAGTTATTGTCCATAAATTAAGTCTACTTTGTCATTCGTCAACTTCTAAGTAATGCCTATTAAATACTTATCAGCTGACTTATCGGTTTCTCATAGAATTTGAGTGATTGGATTGGGTTTAATTCTGCTTTGAACAGTAGTAGTGCAGTTATATCACTGCGTGTCAGCAGACTGTAAAGGACAAAGTGGGGATGCAGGTTATAGACATTTAACACATCGAAACCAATGAGAGTGGTTATGGTGCCGACACACCAAGCTTCAGGGTCATTATTGCGACGAGTCTTGGCTTCAAACCTAAAAACCGCGTACCCTGGCTGGTTTGACAACTTCACCCGTGCAACCTCTCCAGTAGGTAAGAAATGGCATGTTGAATGTCACTGTCACTATAAAACACTATATTTTGAATTATTCTTGCTCAACAGGCAACTTTGATTTAAATATATAAACCTTTATTCCTGCAATATTATCTATTCATTTGTGCACACAATGTTGATATTACAGGAGCAGGGACATATAACCAAGAATCTGCGGTTCGAACACACAACCAGCGGATCCCGGGATCGCTGAGACACACGCACACGCACACGCACACGCACACGCACATGCACACAAACACGCACACACGCACGCACGCGCACGCAAGCACGCACGCACGCAAACACACACACACGCACACGCACACGCACACACACCGATTGAACACCGTGTTTTGATGGTTGTTAGGTTATCGATGATACACTTGCCTTATACATTTAATCATTGAAGTCGTACCATTTAGTTCCTCCTACATGTACGTACCTACATAAGGTGCTTGTACCCCCTACGGTTGTCGTCATGCCACCATGGAACTCACGCAAGCAGACAAAACTGTCGCAGTCTTGACCAATCACCACATTCCCTATTCCTGAAGAAGAAGGCTATTGTTGTATGTACAAGTGTAACCACAGTGTGCTTTGGTTTGTTTTTTGTTTGTTGTTTAATGCCGCACTCCAGCAATATTCCAGCTATATGACGGCGGTATGTAAATAATCGACTCTGGTCCAGACAATTCAGTGAGCATCGATCCACGCAATTGGGATCGATGACATGCATCAACCAAGTCAGCGAACCTGACCACCCGATCCCGTTAGTCGCCTTTTACGGCAAGCATGGGATGCCGGAGAGCTATTCTACCCCGGAATCTTCACGGGTCTTTTGAGTAAGGGCGTCATTCATTATTTTGGAAGTTAAAATGGGGTTAAGGTTGCGGCCCAAGAATACTGAACTTCTCTAGCGACGTGCATGCGAGTGTGTATGCTTCTGCGTGCGTGCGTGCGTGCGTGCGTGCGTGCGTGCGTGCGTGCGTGCGTGCTTGTCTGTTTGTTTTATCCCGGACTAATGCCGGTTATATTCGTAGCCACCTGAGACACAATGTCACTATCAAGCTTTCATAATTAACCGAGGTTAGTACTGCAGGAGTTATCGCTGATGACAACAAGATAATATTTTACAACGCTTTTTTGGTTTCTATTGTTGTTGACTAGTTAGGTCCCATGTATTCTTGGGTAAGAGTTTTTCATGGATACCCCGCCTCCACACATTATACTCCAGGCCGACCAGCCCTAATGTGATCCCTTCATGTCGAGCGTCAGACAGTGTAACAACAAGTACCATCCTGTAACGTATTTCTGTATAACGCCGCCGGCGGGATCGAACCAGAGACCTCCCGCTCTATCCACTAGGCCACGGTAGCGGTCCATTGTGTGGGAAAGATGAACACGAAATAGAATGCCGACCATTTAATATCCTTTGTGTACATTTTACCGAACTGTTTAAATAGCGATCCACGGGCAAACCCTTTTTTTCTCAAAATGAAATTATGTTAACGAGGTCCGACAAACCCACGATGATCGAGAATAATATAATTCGTGTGAATGCTAATGATAATCAATTTATCTGTAATGGACACTTTTTTGTGTAATGGACACAATTTTTGTGTAGGGTTATTAGATTTAATTACAGTAAAACAATTAAAAATGTTTCAGGAGGAGTTGGTTGTTATGATAGTATTCTTGAGATTCATCTTCCTAAACAAATTCGCTTCTCATACTAAGCTTATTGTAGAAATTTAAAACGTCAACGACAAAGAATAATCAATCTTCATTATCTGCCGAGACAGATTCCATTGGGCAAAAATAGTGATGACAATTATGTGAATGGATCACTGACCGCCTCCGTGGTCTAGTGGTAGAGTGTCCGCCCGGTGAGCGGAAGGTCCGCGGTTCGATCCCCGGCCGCGTCATACCAAAAGACGTTACAAGATGGTACTTGTTGTTACCCTGTCTGGCGTTCGGCATTAAGGGGCTAAAACAAGGACTGGTCGGCTCGGAGTCAGTATACTGTGTCTGAGTTGGGTATTCATGTTAAACTGCGGCATGGTATCTCAGTGGGCTAGCACTATAAGACGGCATCAGTCCGGACTAGTACAAGCAGCCACACACACACACGTGCATGCACGTCGCTATATAATAATCTATTATAATAATAATCTTGGACGCGACGTTAAACCCAATTTCACCTCACCTCACCTCACCTCACCTCCACCTGTGGGATCCGCCACTCACGCAATCTGCATAAAGCGTGAGTGTGTTTTAGTTGTTGCCCATTGCTTTAACGAAAGTTTTACATACGATCCACCCATGGATACTGTGAATAGAACAGTCTTGCCGCATATTCCAGTGTGCATAAGAAATCTCCGACAACAGCATGAACATGTGTTTATAAATCAAATAGTTTTGATACTAGGGGTTCACAAAAAAGTGCGCGTATCCTGCTCAACTGGTGGCACCCGTCCGAACACGAGAGTGTATGGTTCAGTCAAAATAGGGAATTGCATCGGACATCATATTTGTTACAGACGCCCTGAAACACTTTTGTCACTGAAACTCTCAAACACTCACCCGTGAACAACACAATGATGTACAACCATCCGCTCTTGGTTAAAGTCAGCCCTACCATTACTATTGTACTGAGTGGGAGACAGGAGGGTTGTCAGCAGTGTAGAACTACCTCGATTATATTGATGTTAACACTGACACCGTGGACCTGATACCACAAGTATGTACTGGTATCGTGAACACAATGGCTGGTATCTTGATGATACTGGAAACCAGTCAACCGTCCTTTGGACTGGTTGATCTTGGAACGAAGATGTGAACTTGATATGATATGCACACCATCCTGAACAAAGTACTTGAGGTAATATACAATGTACATGTTTATGTTAATTTGCCCCGTTGACAACGGCGGAGATATAGTTCTGTGTTGTAATGGGAATTACTTCTGTTTACTTTATTGTGTATTATACAAGGAGAATTCAGGCGTATTGTTGGTACATTTTGGACAATACAGCCAAGTGTGTTAGAGCATTGCAAAGTTTAATCATCGGACTGGAAATACGAGGACTGATACAAAAATTCCAAGCCTGACCAATTGTCAACTATGGGCAAGAACAAAGTGAACTAGTCAATGTAGTCCATTGTTTCAGAAGTTCATTGCAAGTGTATTTGGTCTGTTCAGGCCGTTTGTACATCTGTTTGTTTGTTGTTTAAAGCAACACTCAGCAACATTCCAGCTATATGACGGCGATCTGAAAAATAATCGTGTCTGGGCCAGACAATCCAGTGATTGACAGCATGAGCATCGATCCACACAATTGGGATCGATGACATGCATCAACCAAGTCAGCGAACCTGACCATCCGATCCCGTCAGTCGCCTTTTACGACAAGCATGGGTTGCTGAAGACCTATTCTACCTCAGATTCTTCACGGGTCCGATATAACTATTACACTGAACTGTTCAACGGTGCCGACGGTAGCAAGTTTAATTAAAAATGGGGGGGATTTTGTTCTGGAGGCGAATAAATTTCGTGACACCGGCTCGGAGTATAGAATATTCTTGTGGTATCTCAGCCGGCTTGCCTCCATAACCCCGGACTGGTACAAACAGCCACATAAACACATGCATGCATCAATCTAACGTCGATGAAGTAAACCTCGTTTAACGCCTGTTTGGTTTATGGATTCTCCCGTTTCCGTGTACCGGTCGATGAAGTTTAATACTTAGAAGTTTTAGTGTCCAAAGCATTCACAAGATCTGGCGCTTTTAGGACGGAAGACTTGAACGGTTGAGGATCCATAACAAGGTAGTGTATGCTTATAGCATGTCGTACAGCTTGAACTAATGGTGCTCCGTAACAAGGTAGTGTATGCTTGTAGCATGTCGTACAATTGGAACTAATGGTGTTAGTCACGGGCCTTTAGTTTATGGTGGCTCTCATTCTGCCGTGAATACAAGTAAATGTGTGTGTGTGTGTGTGTGTGTGTCTGTCTGTGTGTGTGTGTGTGTCTGTCTGTCTGTCTCTGTGTGTGTCTGTGTGTGTCTGGATGTCCGAAGGTAGGAACGTCGACTAACGAACGAATCTCATTGAAATCAAATCTATTACTCCGATACGATATCTCCAATAGTGAACTTTCGAATCGATTAAGTGAAGCATTCAGAGACGCATATCTAGTTTCTGTATCTTGATAGCGAATATAACCGGAGTGTTCCGTTTCCAACTAAAGTATGATATTGTTGTGTATAGTTTACATATTCTGCTCAAACTGAGCACTGCCTCCGTGGTCTAGAGGTAGAGCGTCCATCCAGAGAGCGGAAGGTCCTGGGTTCGATCCCTAAAGACGCTAAAAGATGGTAGTTGTTGTTACCCTGTCTGGCGCTCGGCATTAAGGGGCTGACCTAGGACTATGTGTGTGTGTGTGTGTGTGTGGTTGTTTGTGTGCAGAGTTTGTGAGGTGAGATGAGGTGAAATGGGGTTTAACGTCGCGTCCAAGATCATTGCACTTATATAGCGACGTGCATGCACGTGTGTGTGTTTGTACTATACCGGACTGATGCCGATTTATAGTGCTAGCTCACTGAGATACCATGCCGCAGCTTAACATGAATACCCCACTCAGACACATAATACTGACATCGAGCCGACCAGTCCTCGTATTAGCCCCTTAATGCCGAGCGTTAGACAGGGTAACAACAAGTACCATCTTTTAACGTCTTTTGGTATGACGCGACCGGGGATCGAACCCCGGACCTTCCGCTCTCCGGGCGGACGCTCTACCATTAGACCACGGAGGCGGTCGTAGAGTTTGTGTGTCACGCAGCAGGTACTTGACAAGTGAAGCTGACACTTCACATGATTGTTTCCTCCAGTGATGACACCTAATTTCGTTCATGTGGGACCAGTTCATGTGCCTGTATTTGTTTCAGAGGTTCGAATACGATTTACAATTTGGCCGCTTACCAAGTTCTGTAATTACTGACTTCAATATATTATGTTTCAATTTACTTTTAACAAAGTAGATGCAATGGATGTGTTGGTGTAGTTGTTGTGTTTGATAAGTACAAACCTGTCATTTTAAATAAGGTTGTATGTGGATTCTTACATGAACATAAACTGTCGTCCAAAAGAAACTTTAGCAACGGAAAATATAAACTTCAGACAAAGTATAATATGTTTTTCGATGAAGTCTATCTAAAACACATAACCTAAATACAACAATAGTGTATGCAGAAAATGTTAATCGTCTGTTACATGTTTGCGAGATAACACGCGAAAAAGTGAAAAAAACACGTGCACCACGGACAACTGCAAATGCACGTTCGGGTAAGGGTATACAACGATTGCAACGGCAAGTCAGACATCCGAAAAAAAAACCGCAAAAGAAATGCCACAACTCAAAGTCGAACAACGTGAACGAGCCTTGGGCATGGTACGGATGGGAGCCACCCACGTCCATATTGCACGAACCTTCGGTTGCTCCCGTGTTGACGTTACCAACTTGATGCAACGTTACAGACAGATAGGGCGGACCGCTGACAGGCCAAGAACAGGCAGACCCAGGGTGACCACGCCCCACGCTGACCGGTACTTGCGTACCTTGCACCTCCGAAATCGCTTCCTGACAGTGACGTCATCGGCGACAAATGCCTTAGGTCACAGGGCTAGTCGACAGACAGTGGCCAGGAGACTCAGGGCTCATGGAATCAGGGCTTTTAGACCATCCAGAGGACAGACTATTGACAGCGCAACAGCGTCATCTGCGATTGAGATGGGCCCGGACTGTACGGCGTTGGCAACGACGTGACTGGCAGAGGGTTGTCTTCACTGACGAAAGTCGATTCTGTATGTTTAGGGCTGATGGAAGACGACGTGTTTACCGCCGAAGGGGTGAACGAACGGCGGCGTGTTGCTTGCAGGAGGTCGTACCATATGGTGGAGGGAGTGTCATGGTGTGGGGAGGGATCTGTGGGCAGGAGAGGACACCGCTGGTCATAGTTGACGGAAACTTGACAGCTCAGCGTTACATGGATAACATTCTTCGTCGAACAACAGCAGCCACAGCAGCCACGTTGTGTCATTTATCAGCATGACAATGCTAGAGCCCATACGGCCAGAATTGTCACTAACTTCCTCGCAGCCAACAACGTCAACGGCCTGCCGTGGCCTGCACGCTTACCCGACATGTCCCCCATAGAACACCTCTGGGACTTGATGGATCGTCGTGTTCGACAACGACCACACTCTACAGCATACCGGCAAGAACTGATCTTGGCCCTCCAAGAAGAATGGCATCAAATCCCACGTGACCTGATCAGACGACTGACTTTTTCTGTGCGTCGAAGAGTTTTTGCGTGTATTGAGGCATTTGGTGGTCACACACGCTACTAATGACTTGTTATGGAACGTGAGCGATTGTTTATGCACTCTGCCTATTGTCCATGATTCTGAAAGCTCGAGTTTTGTACCACACCCAACTTTGGGGGGCTCTGACGTCGTTCTCGGTCGCGGTATGATTGTCATTTTCAGTGTTGATTATGTTGATATATATAAGTATCTTCTCAATACACTTTACTTCATGCATGAAGGGCCGGAGTAGAATAGCTTTTCAGCAACCAATACTTGCCGTAAAAGGCGACTATGCTGGACGTAAGAGGCGACTAACGGGATCGGGTGGTCAGGATCGCTGACTTGGTTGATGCATGTCATCGATGCCAACTGCGTGGATCGATGCTCATGATATCAATCACCGGATTGTTTGGTCCAGACTCGATTATCTACAGACTGCCTTCATAAAGCTGGAATATTGCTCAGTGCCACGTGAAACAACAAGCCAACAAACCAACCATAATCACACAGTTATCTGAAATTGCCAGTCTTGAAGGGGACACGGGTGGCCCAGTCGTCTAAGGCGCCGCGATTCGCTGTGCAGAGTTGCGTCCCTTGGGCACGCCTGGAACCTATGATTGTGGGTTCGAATCCCGGTTCGCCCCGATTATGTTTCTATGTTTGTCAGCACCATACCCGTGCTCGTGGGTTTCACCGAAGTGGCTTATATATAGCTGGAATATTGCTGAATGCGATGTTAAAAAAGAAACAAACAAACAAGCAACAGTTATAGATGCACTCGAATGTAAAACACATTGTCAATACAATTTCAATACTCAAGACCCGTTAAATACCCGTTTAAACAACAGCAGCTTTTAAAAAAAAATATTTCCATGTATGGTACTTAACCTGACACAATACAATCTGCGTCATCTATCGATTTTTCCGCTTACATGTTTCTGATGGGCGGAAATCCTTTGGTAAGTAAACGATTCTCACGGATGAAATATTTAATATGCAACCCGTAAAACGCAAAACATATGATTGATTATCTACCAGCAGTGTGCCGTATCCGTAGCATCCATCTTTTGTGTGTACTTTGCATCTCTGACGATGACATTCACACTGAAATAAATAAATCAATATTTCCACAAAGGACACTTAGTACAAACTACTCCAGGAGAAATAGAATGAGGTATCACAAATGATTCGATCCCGTCTGTGGCGGGGCACATTTGTGACAAATATTTGAATTGTATTCAATGGGGTTTTGGTCCAATTGTGAACATGGTCTACGCAGGTGGTTTAAGGGTTATCTTATCCTAATTTAAGAACCACTGCAGACAGTTTCCAATCGAAATATTTGGGGTGCGTACAGGGATGCAACATACCCATGATATTCAGTGTTTAGGTCTATTGTATCATGCCATTTGTGGGTACACCCGTCTCCCTTTGACAGCTACGTTGTAGCTACGTTTAATGACGCTCTGATCATTAAGGATAACGTGCTCAATAATATAGTTGCTTACCACTTTTGTCACATTCGTTTTGGTCCCCCTTGAGACCAACAGCTTACTTTATTTGGTCTTTTAAAAAGCGTTTGAATTGGTATTGGTTTTCAAACGTTTCACTTTATTGCTAGAATAAAAAATAATGTTGAGCCAATGTAATATTTATTCAAGAGAAAACATACTTCAGAGTTAATGTCTTGTGTGGTGTCTTTGGTGGTTTTTACCCAAAATAGTGCGATTGTGAAACACAAAGTAAAAAGGTGTTTGCAGCTCCATGCCTAGACTAACATCTAGTCTCTGAAATGAACATATCATAATACAAAATTATAAAAGCGAGCCCAGTGACTCTCTTCATTTTCAGAGTAATATAGACTTGCCAAACATTATAGACTTGCATTGGCTGTTTTTGATATATATTTGTATCAGGATCTGTAAGACAGACTATTCCATGCCCAACCGTCCCTTCCCTGAATGCCCCCAAACTGAACCCCATGCTGCCTTAACACCAATGTATGTTTAATTACATCGGTCCCTATTTCGGGAAACGTATGCACAAACAGTTAATCCTATGTTTCTAGCTACTTTAACACCAAAATTAAAATGATATCACTTTCGATTTGGGAGAAAATTGGACCCGGTGGAGTACAATCTTAAAAGGGACAGTGCTTGTAACCATTTTAATCAAATTAAGTTACAAGCACTTCCAGTTTAATGACACGACTTCCTGTTTGGGACATCATGCTCATTGTAGTGCACCACCACTAGCTAACTTCATGACAAAGTTATTAACTCTCCTGGGTTAACGACATCACTTAGGTGCCTATAACAGCATTAATAAAAAAATAGTATGTACTTCAAGGTTTGTGATATCACTTCCGGTTTACGATTTTTAAACGCCAAAGCCGGATAATCACCAGTCTCTGAAGCAGGTTCCATGGGGCATAAAGGAATAAATAGCGGTGAAAATCATGATAATGGATCACAAAAAAATCAGTGACCAGTTACATATGGATATCTATACAAACAGGCGGATCAATAGTTATCGCTCACACGGAGGGAAGGGAAAACATAAATATAAACGCAAACGCCAGAAAATCAAAGCGCAGTGAACAATATATGATATGATCACACAAAAACAACAACAGTGATGGCACCAGGTGTTCGCGAATACGCATGTCTTGCCCTATCGGGGCGGTCGGGTAGCCTAGTGGTTAAAGCGTTCGCTCGTCACGCCGAAGACCCGGGTTCGATATTGATATTCGCCTTGATATTGCTGGAATATTGCTAAAAGCGGCGTAAAACCATACTTACTCACTCACTCACTCACTTGCCCTATCGGTAGCACGCGGCATCCACACAATTTGCATAAAAATTGTAAACACATGTCTAAAGGAAGACAATATAAGACAGAACATGTTGTGCCTGTAACTGCATTTCCGGTTTAATGATACCACTTCCGGTTGGATAAAATACATGCCATGCCTGTAGCTACATCAGCATCAATAGAAGTCCATGAACTCCCCTTTTAGAAACTTCACTTCTGGTGTTAGAAATAAATACGTATGTGCATTGCATGACAATTTAAATGCATCCAGCTAGCTTCCAACGAACGTAATATGTACGTGTAATTACCTTGACCCCCAATTTGAACCAATCAAATACTTGACTATTTCTGATTGAAGACATGGAACTTGTTATCACCAACGATAATGCCCTTTGCGCAAAGATCGCTTTCAGAAAACTCCAAGGAATACACTCCATATGAAGTAACGGTTTTAGTTACATGTGTTACTATTATCATAAGAGACGACTTAATCGATTCCTATACAATATTAAACATAACCGCCATATTGAAAATTACCAGTGAGGTTTTTTTTGAGTGAGTGAGTGAGTTGGGTTTAACGTCCACTTTTAACACTCCGTCAGTATTCCAGTTATATCGCGGCGTGTCAGCTTAATGTGGGAGGAAAGCCCGAAGTGATGGAGGCCTTTGACGTTTACCACTTGGGTGAACCCATGAGCACGGTTATGGTGCTGACAAACCAAGAAACAATCAGGGCGAACCGGGACTCGAACCCACAATCATAGGTTTCTGGCGTGCCAAGGGACGCAACTCTGCACAGCGAATCGCGGCGCCTTAGACGACTGGGCCACCCGTGCCCCCGATCTGGAATGGAACAAGTTAACCTGTGCTGGTTGTAACACGGACCCGAAGGATCAGTTGGTCAGACCACGTGACGTGGTGCAGAGTGACGTCAACTGACGTAAGGGAAATACGTCTAATGGTTTGCTAGTTCGGAAGTGACAGCTAGCGTTAGGCGCGGTGAAATGACAGTTACTGACTTTAGAATACATATTATGAATGAATAGGATTAGGACGCCCATTTGCTCGTTACTTGTCTATGCCAGTTATATGTTTACAGCCATCCTTCTTGTCTCTATCAATTGTTTGTTTAAGTACCCAGACGGCATGGATTGCCGCTCACAATATCAATCACTTGTTCCAGACTCAATGAATTACACGCCGTTTACATACATGTATGAAAAACAAGAAACAAACCAAACACTACAAAATCTGAAAATTATTGAAATTGCCGCACATCATATGAATGTTTAAGATGCCAAGGCCATTTTGTTTTTCACAATTCGATTTTTGTTCTTTAACAACATTGTACCTCTAGTATGAAGGAATAAAACGCCAAAAGAAGATAAGGCTGAAATTTGGCGCCGTTAAACAACATATACACATTACGGAAGTTATATGGTTCGATTCGAATCGGACTCGATGTGAATCTCACTGTATTGAAAAACATAATATGAATAATTCAGATTCCAAGACAGATCGATATATTTTCACGCCAATTTGTATTTTCAGTTTTTAAGGATGAAAACGTATAACTAAATACAGCTGCAATAATCACACTCACTAAGGTAGTTATATGGTTCGATTCCAACTTTGCAGGCACAATGGCTATACAGTTATTCGTGTCAGTCGCCCTGTCTGATGTTCTTGACACCAGTCTGACACCAGCCATGACAAGCACTTTGTTCAACTGTGTGATACAGTGTTACTCAAGCACTGGATGTTCCTCCATCTTCTACAACAAAGCGACTCACCAATGTGCAGTGTCATCGCACGTGTATCGAGATGGCGACAGTGTTCTAGCATCTTCAACGGGAATGAAGCTGTACACTTGGAATCAAGGTAGGGGATGAATACAAGTCATCATCGATTTACGTTCCGACTATATCATGAGCTCATATATAAATAATGATGATACCAGGCGTTCGCGAAAAGGTGAGCGAATCCCGTCCTATTGATGGCACTCGTCACAAATACATGCAAAGGGAAGTCAATAGTTCACCTGAAAAAAACGGGAACATATGGTATAAGTCCAAATAGGGAAATGTATCGGGCATGATCTTTGTCACTGATTCGTCATGTTTGGGGATGTCTACCATAATAAAGTTTTGAAAGCTTTACTGAGGCCTTAAATGTTGAAACCTTGATCAACCAACTTTTGAGCTAGAGTCGTATGACGCTGTTTGAAATTTTAGCAGAAAGAGCATGCTCGATTGTACATCAAAAGTTGTGAAATGTGGCCACCAAATAGTGCTCGACATGAGTCAAGTTAATTGTTCACCTGACAAAACATATAAGTATGCTCGGTTGTATCTCAAAGTTGTGAAGAGTAAACACCAAAGGTTAGAGCTGCTGGAATATTGGCCGACATTGAAGGGAAGGTTTACTATTGAACATTTGAAGTCATCCCTCTTGTCATACAATCTTGAGGGGAGTGTTTTGTCACTCTGAATCTTTATGCATGGTCCTTAAATGAAAAAGATGAGCCAGCCTCCCTGGTCTCCAATATGTCACTAGCAGGTGGGTAAATCAATGGAAGGGGTGTGGCTATTTGATGGCTATTAAACTGCGTCAGATCATCGATATGCCTGAAGCTTAAGTTAATATTCTTGGCCAAATATACTTGTTTGGACTGACATAAATTTCGGAACAGATCAGCAAAATCAGCGAGAAGGGGAGCACAATTGGTTCCCATGGGGATGCCTATTTCTTGGTAAAATATCTTCCCCACAATTTGTATGCGGATGTTATCAAAGAGGAACATGCGAGGAAGCACAAATATGTTACTTCGGTCAAGAAGCCGAAACATTGCCGATGTTAACTCACTCTCGTACATAAGGTTCCCCTAAATCCAAGCGATATATATATGGTGGTATGAATGTATGTATTGTCATAAAACAAGATTGTTTAGTTCTGCTGTACTTAGTTGTGAGAGGGATAACAATAACAGTTTTATTTGGATGTGGGGGGCACGTGTGGCCCAGTCGTCTCAGGCGCCGCGATTCGCTGTGCAGAGTTGCGTCCCTTGGCAACGCCAGAAACCTATGATTGTGGGTTCGAATCCCGGTTCGCCACGATCATGTTTCTAGGTTTGTCAGCACCATACCCGTGCTCGTGGGTTTCACCGAAGAGGTAAACGTCTGAGACCTGCATCACTTCGGGCTTTCCTCCCACATTAAGCTGACACGCCGCGATATAACTGGAATACTGTTAAAAGCGGCGTTAAACCCAACTCACTCACTCACTCACTATTTGGATGTGATCAAGCCTCCGGCTGATGGGATCTAATGACCAACTCATTACATCTTTTATTATCTATTATCTCGTTTATATTTCACTTAATCAATAAAAGTCTCTCTTTTAGCTGGGTGTTCGTTATCAGCTGGCTGGATTTACCACCGTCCCTCAAATCTCTGCTACAAGCGCAGTGATTACAAGGTGGACATAACTACGGCGGAGACCGCGTGCAGAGATGCTGGAGCAAGACTTGTTGTCGTTGACACCGCCGAGAAGAACGCTCATCTCCTAACATTACATCCGACTTCAGGTGAATATGAATGCTGCTCAGCCAGCAAAGATCATAGGCAGCCTTACTTTGTTTCTTTAACGCCGCCGCAGAACCTCCATGTCGGGGCACGATGACAAGATATCCACTCAGTCACCCAGCTACCACTCACATGAAGTATTTTTCCAATACCAGGATTTTATTGTCATGTCGCGATTTAACATTTTAGGACTATGGGCATAAACTTTACATAACGTATACAATACCCAATCTTAAAATAGTTAACATATTGCAATGTCCGTTTTCGTACATTCTGTTATCCCTCACCCAAACGTATTTTTCAAGGGACCTTATGTCATGGCACGTTGTCTGTTGTGAATTCGTTTGGTTGTCCGTACGTCGTGAACTTTTACATGGGTGACAGCTCCTCGAAAACTCCAAAGCATATAAAGTTGAAACATTGCAAGAATGGTCTCAGCTATAGTATCTCCAAATCGTGGACATCGAATCTCGATCACATATTGTACATGGCATCCACGTCAGCCATATTGAAACTATCAGTTTTGCATATTATGAAATTTTATATCCATACCATATGTTATTGAGCTTATCTGTGTTGTAGACCTCTGTTGTTAGCTTTGTTTATGAATCTTTGCTAATGCATTATGTACACCTTCACAGATAACAAATTTTGTTTTGTTGCATATTGCGACGTTTCGATGTACAGTAAACTACGGTTATAACGAACTCAAACTGACCACTAACTTTAGTGCGTTATAACTGTAGTTCGTTATAAGCATATATACAGCATATATACAACAAATGGCCGGGACTAAAAAATATGTTCGTTATATGGGCCAGTTCGTTATAAGCGTGTTCATTATAACCTTAGTTTACTGTAGATTCTTACACCATTATCACGCTGGAGTGATTAAAAGCATGAGTGATGAGTGATAAGAGAGCATGACATGTTGTGAAAAGCAGCAGATAAACATTGACAACAGCAGGTAATAGATAACAAGTAGCATATACTAGGAGTTAATTGGATGAGGCCAAATGTACAGTAGGAACAACAAATAGAACACAGGTAATGAAGCACATGGGTAATGAAGCCAGATGTACAGTAAGGATAAGGATTAAAAGTATGAACCAGTTGTGACAAACTGAGTGGATCTTGGCAAAGGTTTGTGACGGCGGATTTCATTAGCTTCAGAGTTTTCTTTTGGTGTGAAGTCCTGACATTTGGTTGAGAGGATTTGGACTTTGTCGAAATGAATTTGACTGCTAGGGGTGTTTTGCTGTTGGTCTGAGAGGGTTGATTTGCCGTCTGTATGGCTGTTGAAGTCCTATGTTCTTTGGTGCCGGTGTCTACTTGGCGGGAGGTTTCGCCAATGTACGAGTCACCACAGTCACAGTTAATCTTATAGATTACTCCTTTGGGGGCAGCTTGTTTGGGTGTTGGAGTGGGGGTTGCGGCCATTAACTAGAAGGATGGTTCTTAGGGATGGGGAGCCAGTGAAGATGGTGTATGGGGTAGATACCTGCTTGGTGCTTGTTTGATGAGAGGCCTTGCCAGTGAATGGTAAGGTGATTGTGATAGGGCGGATGATGGTCTTGTTGGTGTAGGTTTGGGCTTGAGTGGTGTGGAGATGGTCTTCTTGACTAGCTTGGTCACGTTCTGGTTGAAATTTGTGAAGACTTAGTTTTCAGGGTTGGATAGTGTTGATAACTTAAACACCAAGCAGGCATCGCCAGCATCTTCACAGGCTCCCCATTCTTTAGAACCATTCTCCCGCAACCCGCAATAAACAACAAGTTCAATATCCTATTGGGTATTACAGGTGATCGTTCTTGGATTGGGCTTCGCAAAGTCTCTGGAACTTGGAAATGGAGCAATGGAGAAACACTTGGGCCTTTCAATGCCTGGAAAGCAAATCATCCAAACAATGGCAAGGAGTGTGGAATTTTGTCAGGGTACCTTCAAGGATGGTCATCATTTTATTGTTTAACTGGTCCTAATATTAACTATATATGTGACAAAGAGGTATTCACGTCTTAAGCTTCAAACAATCTCAACAAGTATTTAAGTACCCTCATTTTGCTAAACACGAACATATTTAATCGCCCAGTTTCACCAAGAATAGCTTTATTAGAGGCATATTTTCCGATACAAAGATAATTTTTAAAATAGGACGTATGTACTTTTCCTATACATTCATAATGTTTTTACACAAGCCTTAACAGCAGAATACATACTAGCTACGACATTATACAACTTGCCATGGCAACCTTTTTGTAAGAGCATATATAATATTTTTTTCCTTTCCACAAAGGCTTATTTGGAATCAATGAAAGCACAATAAAATCGCCCCATCGCTTTGTTAAATATTTAGTACAAAGGGCCTGGAGTGTGAAAGAGTTGTCTGTTACTGAATAGTTGGATCTGAATCCAGCTTGTGCTTCATGTATTAATTCGTTTATGTCCATCCATGATCGTAGTCTTTTTTCAAGTGTTAACGTGAATAATTTCTCAGTTGCATTTAGCAGGGATATTCCTCTATAATTGTTGGGGTCAGAGGTAACACCAGATTTATGTATAGGTATTATCAGTCCAATGTTCCATGCTTCAGGAAATATACCGGTATCTAATATTTTATTAAATAAAGGTCTCAAGTATTTAATAAGAATTGTTTCTGAAAGTTTAAAAAATTCTGGAGGGATTCCATCTTCACCAGGAGATTTCCCGAATTTTAATCTTTTTAACGCTTCAGCTACTTCTTCATCAGTAATAATATCTGATAACAACTCTTCTGTAATGGGTAAGCTATCACAATTATCACAAGAGTGACGGTCAATGAATTCATTTACAAGTACATTAAAATCTTCATTCACTTCCGTTTTGTTAGAGTTTGACAAATCTTTAAAATATAACTGAAGATTATCAGGAGATATTGCACATTTAGAGTGTTTGCTACATAAAACCCGTTTCAGGGTGTTCCAAAATGTTTTACAATTACTATGTTTTGCAGCATCTTTCAAATCTTCAACTGTTTTACCATCAAATTGTTTCTTTTTCTGACCACAGCATATTTTGAATTTTCTTTTGGCTGTAACATATTTTTGCAAATTTTCATTACATTTGAACTGCTTAAATAAATTGGGGGCACGGGTGGCCCAGTCGTCTAAGGCGCCACGATTCGCTGTGCAGAGTTGCGTCCCTTGGGCACGCCAGAAACCTATGATTGTGGGTTCGAATCCCGGTTCGTCCCAATTATGTTTCTAGGTTTGTCAGCACCATACCCGTGCTCGTGGGTTTCACCGAAGTGGTAAACGTCTGAGACCTGCATCACTTCGGGCTTTCCTCCCACATTAAGCTGACACGCCGCGATATAACTGGAATACTGTTAAAAGCGGCGTTAAACCCAACTCACTCACTCACTCACTTAAATAAATTAAGATACCTATATTTTTCCTTTTTCAGTTTAGTACATTCATGGTCAAACCAAATAGGTTGACTTCTGTATTTATTGTTAAATAGTGTACAAAAACCTCCAGAAGAACAAGCAATGTGGATCAGTATATCTCCCAAGGTCTTGACTGCAGTATTTACATCTGTTTGTAGAGCTGTGTAAAATTCTTCAAATATATCAGTAGACAGTAGTAATTGTTTATATTTCAAAGCATGTTGATCGATTAATTTGTATCTAGGAATAGGTGATACTGTTGTTATATGGTCAGTATTAGTAATCACATTATCAACCATGTGAGATATAGTACAGATCAGAGGCATGTGGGCTGAATCTGTTCTTGAACACACTTTGAGAGATCTACTAGTTTGGGAAATATGTCTGTTGACACAAGGAAATAATCTACAACACTTGTGCCTAGATGCGAGATAAAAGTGAAATTGCTTGGAATGTCAGACTTCATTCTACCATTAACAGTATGAATACCAAATAACTTGAATAATTAAAGTAGACAAATTCCAAAAGTATTTACATCTTTATCACAAACATCCCTTGGAAGGTTAAATGAGTCGCTAGTATAATCTTCAGGAAGAGGGAGGTAATTTGTACTGTCATCTCGAATAAAATCCTCTCCATGTCCTACTCTCGCATTGAAGTCCCCACATAAAATGTATTTACACTCATCACCATAATCATAATTGATATGTAATAATTGTTTCTCGATTATATCAATGCCATTATCATCTGAGTCAGTATACAGTTGTGACTTATCCGGATGAACATACACAAAACCAAGTATAAGTGGGGAATTTCTCTCAGTATCAAGCATATTAAAGAAAACACAATTTGTCCAGTATGTGTATATCCTTCTAAATTGGGAAGTGATGTTATGACTTATGTATACAGCTATACCTCCTGAGTAGCGCCCATACCCTGATAATCTTGATGGGGGACTCACAAAGCAATCATGGGAATTAAATAATGAGTATAGCTTATTTCCATCAACACACCAAGTTTCAGTGGAGCAGAGCACATCAAATTGTGAACAAAATGAAATAAAATCAGGATACATCAACTTTGATAAAAGTCCATGGATATTCCAGGAACATATTGTGTATACTGGATTTGTGAATTTACCATCGTTAACATTGTAAGAGTCATTTTGTGCTTTTCTGTAATTGGGACCACTGCCAAGATCCTATGTTGTATTGTTGATTGTACTGTCCATTCTGTTAGGTGACCTCGGTCGCCAATTCCTCCTTTGTCCCACTTTCTGGACACTGTCACTTTCCTGGTTATACACAAACACATCACCATCAATAATTAACTTACCCTCATGGCAATGAAAGTAAGTGATTTATGTAGCAAGAACATTTCCGAAGAAATCAAGCTCCCAAACACAACATTGTAACAGTCATGAAGCACGTGACCTCGGACAGCACATGCAAAGGGTGGTATGCTAGAGTTACGATTGTCACTCAGACTCAGACACTTTAATAAACATATTTGATAATTAAGGAAGCAACAGTATTGTTTATGCGACGTTTGCAACGTGTTAACAGTTTACGTGCGATAGGCATGTTGTAGGTGGGCACATGTCAGAATAATGTTGCCCAAACGCTGCATATTTTCTAATCTGTCATCAGCAGTCCCATACCAGAGCATAGTGACATAATTATATTTCATGTGTGCGTATACGATTTGAAATAAATATAACTTGGAAAGTTTACTATTCTCAAACCATATACGGCATTAGACGTTAGGAATTAGACATTTCCCTCAATTCTACAGAAATAAATAGGAAATTGTACAATTTCAAATGATTTGCAGAGTCACGTTTGGCACATATGAATTGCGATTACCGTCTATAAATTTAAAATGCTTGGATAAATAGAAGCCGATACGTGAGTTGTGTGTCATTTTATTTTCCTTTCATGGCCATATACAGGTATATGTATCAAATTTCAATCGTATGAAAAAATGGAAACATAAAGAAAGATAACTAATATTAAAAATGAACGGTTTTTCCCTACACAGTCTGTAACCGAAATAAAGGCCCGTTATATTAGAAATAATTAATTGCAAGAGGCATTGAGGAAGATAAATCTTAAGCTTGTTTCTAACATTATACTATAGTGGACCATGTGAGGAAGAATTATTGCTATTCGGGCTATATGACGGCGGTCTGTAAATAAACGAGTCTGGACCAGCCAATCCAGTGATTGACATCGTGAGCATCGATCCAAGGTAGCTTCAACGTGAGCAATATTAAAATTGAAGTCTGTGTGAAGGTTGTCATTACTTTGTGATTCCTACTTTGCAGGCACAATCACTGTACAATTATTCATGTCAGTCGCCCTGTCTAATGTTCTTGACACCAGTCTGACACCAGACATGACAAGCACTTTGTTCAACAGTGTGATACAGTGTTACTCAAGCACTGGATGTTCCTCCATCTTCTACAACAAAGCGACTCCCCAATGTGCAGTGTCATCGCACGTATATCGACATGGTGACAGTGTCTTAGCATCTTCCACGGGAATGAAGTTGTACGTTTGGAATCAAGGTAGGGGATGAAGCGTTTCCCAAGCTATGTAAATACAAGTCAACATCGATTTACGATTCCGACTATATCATGAGCTCATGTACAAACAGTGATGATAGAGGGTGTTCGCGAAAAGGTGAGCTAATTCCGTCCTATTGATGGCACTCGTCACAAACACATGCAAAGGAAAGTCAACAGTTCACCTGAAAAATACGGGAACATATGGTATAAGTCCAAATAGGGAAATGTATCGGACATGATCTTTGTCACTGATTCGTCAAATTTGGGGATGGTCTACCATAAAACGTTTTGAAAGCTTTACTGAGGCCTTAAATGTTGAAACTTTGATCAACCAACTTTTGAGCTATAGTCGTATGACGCTGTTAGAAAGTTTAGCAGAAAGAACATGCTCGATTGTACATCAAAAGTTGTGAAATGTGGCCACCAAATAGTGCTCGACATGAGTCAAGTTAATAGTTCACCTAACAAAACATATGAGTATGCTCGGTTGTATCTCAAAGTTGTGAAAAGTAAACACCAAAGGTTGGAGCTGCTGGAATATTGGCCGACATTGAAGGGAGGTTGACTATTGAACATTTGAAGTCATCCCTCTTGTCATACAATCTTGAGGGGAGTGTTTTGTCACTCTGAATCTTTATGCATGGTCCTTAATTGAAAAAATATGAGGCAGTCTCCCTGATCTCCAATATGTCACTAGCAGGTGGGTAAATCAATGGAAGGGGCGTGGCTATTTGATGGCTATTAAACTGCATCAGATCATCGATATGCCTGAAGCTTAAGTTAATCTCCTTGGCCAAATATACGTGTTTGGACTGACATAAATTTCGGAACAGATCAGCAAAATCAGCGAGAAGGGGAGCACAATTGGTTCCCATGGGGATGCCTATTTCTTGGTAAAATATCTTCCCCACAATTTGTATACGGATGTTAACAAAGAGGAAGTCCAACATACGAGGAAGCACTCATATGTTACTTCGGTCAAGAAGCCGAAACATTGCCGATGTTAACTCACTCTCGTACATTAGGTTCCCCTAAATCCAAGCTATATATATGGTGGTATGAATGTATGTATTGTCATAAAACAAGATTGTTTAGTTCTGCTGTACTTAGTTGTGAGAGGGATAACAATAACAGTTTTATTTGGATGTGGGGGGCACGTGTGGCCCAGTCGTCTCAGGCGCCGCGATTCGCTGTGCAGAGTTGCGTCCCTTGGGCACGCCAGAAACCTATGATTGTGGGTTCGAATCCTGGTTCGCCCCAATTATGTTTCTATGTTTGTTAGCACCATACCCGTGCTCGTGGGTTTCACCGAAGTGGTACACGTCTTAGACCTGCATCACTTCGGGCTTTCCTCCCACATTAAGCTGACCCATCGTGATATAACTGCAATACTGTTAAAAGCGGCGTTAAAGCCAACTCACTCACTTCTTTCACTCGTTTCATGAAACTGGTGTTAATTACATACCTCCCGTTATGTAAAGCATACACCCAGTGCAGTACATATTGCAACAGAAATTCTCTATGCCACTTTAATCATAAAGTTATATGTCTTACAATTTAACAACCTTGACCCTCGTTTCAGCCAATTGTATTCTTGCTAAGTTCCACCTGTAGGTGAAAACATTGTCACTAGTTTTGACAATATGTCATACGAACACTGGGTTGGTTCAAAGCATAAAGAGGCAGACCTAAGTTATGAATCAGCATTCCCGTGTCTGTTCTGTTCAAGTACGTTCCAAAGGAGTATACGACTCAAAAAGCACAATATATACGAGGGGTGTTCATTTAGGATTTCCCATGACCCACTTCTGATGGACCTAGTGGAATGAAACTTGGCATAGGTATTATTCTTTCTCCACATAGGAACCACCAAGAATTACACACTTCTCCCATCGTTTTATGCAACTATGGAGACCTCGCTTGTAAAAGCCCTCATTTTGCGTCTCAAACCAGGACTTGACTTCAGAAATCAGTGTTTCATCATCTGTGAAACCTTTTTCCTTCAAAAATGACTTCATGGTTGGAAAGAGGTGAAAGTCATATGGTGCAAGGTCAGGAGAGTAAGGAGGATGTGGAAGGATTTCATAGCCACAGGACCGCGCTTCTGTCTGGGCATTATGAGAGTTGTGTACTGGAGCATTGTCTTGCAGGAGACGGACACCCTTGGTCAGCATGCCACGCCTCTTAAGCTTGATAGCGTCCCGCAATTTCCGCAGCAGTGAAGCATAATAAGCTCCTGTAATTCGGGTACCCTTTGCCAAGAAATCCATGATCACTACTCCGTGCTGGTCCCAAAACACCGTGAATATGACCTTGCCTGCAGCGTGTTGGACACGTGCCTTCTTTGTAGGGGGGACTCCACATGCTTCCATTGCATCGACTGAACTTTAGTCTCAGGATCATAGTGATGGACCCATGTTTCATCCTGTGTGATAAGTCTGTCAAAATAGTTTGCCTGTTTTTTTTGGCACATATCCAAAAGATCCTTTGAGTAATTGACTCGTTCCTGCTTTTGGAAAGGTGTGAGCGACCTGGGAATCCATCGTGCAGACACCTTATGCATGTTCAAATTGTCATGGATGATTTTTTCTACAGACCCTACACTGATCTTCACATCTTGTGATAACTGGCGAACAGTTATACGTCGGTCTGCCAAAATGACGGTCTCCACTTGATGGATAGTGTCCTCATCAATGGCTGAATAGGGGCGACCAGGAATGGCAGCTGTTTCCACAGATGTCCGACCACACTTGAACTGGCGATGCCAGTGTTTAACAACGTCATATGATGGGGCATCTTCCCCATAAGTCGCTTTCATTTCTTCGAAAGTTTCTTTTGGTGTGCGACCTTTCAAATATAAAAACCTAATCACTGCTCGGTATTCTACTGGCTCCATTGTCACACCCTACTCGATCCTAACACCTGTAAAAGTGGTAAGATTAATATTTCTGAGCTGCAAATTCAGATATAATCCATAGATACATGTATCATTACACATGTGAAATTTCAACCAAATATGATAACCCTAAGTGGTTTAGGTGAAATCTTTAATGAACACTCCTCGTATATAATAATAGCCAATGACCTACACTATGTTCAGTGTGTAGCATATGCTACATTCATTACACTAAATGCCTCCTATGGACATTATACTGCCAGGAGATGGTCATCACTTGTCTAACATGAGTATTTAAAACATAATTAGGAAAGTTAAAATAAATAAATAAAATAAACAGACTGACTACAGGAAAAAATCGGCTTGTTATAATTCCACTTTAGTAGTCATCTTTGTGAAGCCATTCGAAGTAACAGCGATCTGATTGGATATGGCATTTTCACCAAAAGGGATACAACTCGTGTTCTACAGGGCATGGCTCCGCGATCGAGACAAGAAAGTAAGTTTGGAATTTCAAGGGTAAAAACTGGGCTTGGACATAAGCTAGTGGACATTCTCGCCTTCATTAGTCACTACCCGCCCCTTTCCCTAACCTGCAAGAAGACTTTTCACCCCTATCGATGAATGTTATGTGCGAAAATACGACAGCTTGTCCCGGAATAACACCAGTTGGTCACGAATGTCTCGCCTTGGGAAGATGGAGGGAGGCCATCATGCCCCGCCACAGTCAGACCTGAACAGGGCCGACGGACAAACAGCTGACAGTCAGGTCCAAGCTTTACAAAAGAAAAGTACCAATAAATACTTGCTCTTTCAAATCACACACTGATATATTCATCACTAAACATACAAATGTTTACAAGTTTATATTATCTGTACACTTCAAACCTTAATAACCAGTTTTAACATTACACTTTTCCGGATTTTAACATCTTTGAGATTATGACAACCTTCAATGAAAGCACATATTAAACAAACATACAACACATATTCAGAAATATATTTAGGTATTATTAGCGTACTAACAAAAATGTGGGGCCTATTACCAACGTAAATTCAAATTTCTCTCTCAATCGACTTTCGCAGCAGACGTCACATGTGCTTTCACAACTAATGATCCGGATCATTCTCCGGGTCAAACCTTATGAACTTCTCAAATTAACTGAAAATACTGAAAGAAGCTCTCGTAAAAGGAAATCTAACCTTGAGCACAAAATGCTATCCTACAACTACCATCGCAGATGACCTGGTCGATCAAATAGCGAAAGGATTTGAGATTTCATTCCTTACAGACAAACAAAATGACAAGATTGAGACAATAAATATAGTCATCACTGTCTCATTTCGATCTTACAATACCAGAGGCATTCTTAATACAAGTGAGACTACACAGTATCAAGTACCACTGCATATCGCGGCAACATGAAACGCTCATCAGTTTATCTTGATGTCCTGGAACAGGTAAATAAATGTGAGCCAGCACCTCGAGTTAAGGCTATAGCTGAGAAACATATCCGAAGTTTACAGTGGTTAAATGCCATGCAGATTTACACTGATGGCCCAGTGTCTGGTCGTGTCGGTGCTGGTATATTCATCGTTAATGAAATGAGAGAACTTTCTATACGATTGGCTGATTATCAGTATTTTCTGCTGAGCTAGGGGCAATCATTGAAGCATTGCGTTGGAACATTTTTTTAAGGCCTGTTTCAGCGGTAATTTTCAGTGACTCTGTCAGGGCATTGCAAGCAATTCGGGCAGGTTCTTCCTCAGCGAGACAGGACATTATTCTCATCCTTTATAATGACTTAAGTAAAGATCTGTAAGATGTTGAATTTTCATGGATCCCTGCTCATGTTGGATTACTTGGAAATGGGAAAGCTAATAAATTGGCAAAAGCTGCATTAGAATTTGACGAATCCGAACAGGATGAAACAATTTTACCTTCTCCTGCAGAGTTAGGCACCGTCAGTATGACCCATGCTAAAACAAAATGGCAGCAGAGATGGGCATCATCCTTAAAAGGACGTCATCTCTATGGCATCGATCCTTTTATCACTAAATTACACATATCTAGAAATAATCGGAGAGAGGGGGTTCTCTTAACCAGACTTCGTCTTGGGCATTGTGCTCTTGGTGATTATCTAAATGTTATTTATAAAGACATTTCTGCACATTGTACAGTATGTAATCAGCTTGATAATGTAGCTCATTTTTTATTGCATTGCCAAAAGTATGTTAATCAGCGTAAGGCAATGGTAGAGTCTCTAACAGTTCTCAATATTGACTTCTCATTGTCCGGTATTTTATGTTCTAGGAATATTGTTCACCATGGCGTTCAGAATGTCAATCTCGCTTATATCAAAGCGCGTGGCAGTTTTGATACTTTATAAAATATCTAGGTATTTAGCAAACCTTTATTATGAGCAAGGTGTAAATGGGCCTAGTCACCAGAACACCTACAAAACCTGTTAACGATCAATCAATCAAACGTTCAGCAGAGTGTCGTCTAAAATAATTGTAGTGTATTCAGAATTCAGAAGGACGGACGCTTTAAGGACGGAAAACACGAATCGTGGAGGATCCATAACAAGGTACTGTAGGCAGAATCACACACATTTGTTGAGGCATTTATATATACTTTAGACACTGCCTCTGTGGGAAGAAATATATGTGACATGGACTACGTACATGTAACAGTTGATGTAATCGGTATGTTTCCTTCCTTTATAGGAGAAACAGATATTGGCTTTGATCTGATTGTGTGTGTGTGTGTGTGTGTGTGTGTGTGTGTGTGTGTGTACGTACGTATCTTGTACGTATCGTGAGTGCGTGAGTTTCAGAGAGTTTCAGAGAGAGAGACAGACAGACAGACAGACAGACAGACAGAGATTGGTGCACTAATCCGGAGTCATGGTGCTAGCCCACTGATTTACCATGACACAGTCTTCACAGTTTTTACTCCGAGCTGACCAGTCATTGTGTATTGCCCAGCGCCAGACAGGGTAACAGATTAAGATTCTTTTTATTTCTCAACAGACCACCGATAGTTGTACAAGAGCATATATACAGTACAGAAATAAATATAATATGTACATCAAGAACGCTATGTGCATTTAGAGCATTCAAAGTGGTCAATACAAATAATACATATTTTGATAGACGTTTAAGCTTGTTTAGGTTAGTTGTTGAAAATAGGCTTTTTAACGAAAAGACATGTGTTTATGTGTGTTTAGTGTGTTAGATATGTTAACCGTTAGTTTCCATTTTCGACAGTATAATGAGAGTGAGTTTAAAGTTTGTAGAGATCCAGGGTCGGTACTAAATAGAGTTGAGGTGAGGTGAAATGGGGTATATCGTCGCGTCCAAGATTATTGCACTTATATAGCGACGTGCATGCACGTGTGTGTGTGTGTGTGTGTGTGTGTGTGTGTGTGTGTGTGTGTGTGTGTGTGTGTGTGTGTGTGTGTTTGTGTGTGTGTGTGTGTGTGTGTGTGGCTGCTTGTACTAGTCCGGACTGATGCCGATTTAAAGTGCTAGCTCAGTGAGATACCATGCCACAGTTTAACATGAATATCCCACTCAGACACACTATACTGACTCCGAGCCGACCAGTCCTTGTTTTAGCCCCTTAATGCCGAGCGCAAGACAGGGTAACAACAAGTAACATTTTTTAACTTCTTTTGGTTTGACGCGGGCGGGGATCGCACCCCGGACCTTCCGCTCTCCGGGCGGACGCTCTGCCACTAGACCGCGGAGGCGGTCTCAGTACTAAATAGAACTATGTCATCAACGTACAGCAGTAACGGGAGCTGTACACAGAGAGTAAATGTTTCTTCTGAGGGGCGTTACGTTGATACCTTGACAACAGTTTTCTATCAACCACGGCTCGAGGTCTAGCAACAGGTACCACCCTTCAAGGCCTTTCGGTATAACAGGTATGAGCCACTTATCTTCCGGGACATTTACATCATGGGTAGATGCAATCAATGTAAAACACATTGTCAATGACATTTTAAGAAATTCCAGAGAAAACTAACGACACGAACTACCCGTTAAAGTCAAAACATTGAAAATGAAGTCAGTCATGAATACCTGTGAAGATTATTTCGCTCTAGTTTTATCTCTTAAATGAAACAGGAATTATTATTAGCTTTTAAAGGTTATATTTGATCGGGCCATCCAGATTAGATTAGGACCAGGCATTCCAGATCCATTTCATATGTTTCAATGTGGTGACGAAGGCTATCCATAGATGTCACACACCAGGACAGATAATTGTTTTATTTCATATAAATGACCTTTAAATAGAGAATAGTACTCCAGGTATAATGCAAATAGTCATCAAAAATTGTTCGCGACAATGCTTGTCGTAGGAGGCGAATAACGAGATCGGGTGGTCATGTTCGCTGACTTGGTTGATGCATGTCATTGATCCCAATATTGTGGGTCGATGCTCATGATATCAATCACTGGATTGTCTGGTCCAGACTCGATTGTTTACAGACCGCCGTCATATAGCTGGAATATTGCTGAGTGCGGCGTTAAACAACAAACCAACCAACTAACCAAACAAATAACCTGCTTAAAAACCAGACAATAGCCAAAGGTGCTTGGAAGCAGCCAATCGCCTGTCTGTTTTATCAACTGAATTGCATTCAGTCATTCTCGGAAGCCGTAGTTTATATTTGAAAAGTGAGAAATTACGGGAAATAAAATAGTTTCTAGATAATTCATTACAGGCAGTGCATTTTTTTATTGATGAATATTATTCGAGACTATCGATTATGGCTGTTCATTATCGATTGTCGCTTATGTAAAGCGTATGCGATCATTTTTTTATTTGTATCGTTCATAGGAACACCACCACTACTACTGTATAATATAATGTACCCCGATTTGCCGGGTTTTAGAGAGAATTGGCTCTTGTATAAACGGCTTCAAATTTCAGTGAAAATGGCACAAAGAAAATGATCCAATTTATCAATTGTTATTTTGTTTGGAGGTTTTCAATTATAATAATTGAGGCAGTAGTGTCATCAAGGGGCTCACACAGCGGACGGACGGGTAGCCTAGTGGTTAAAGCGTTCGCTCGTCACGCCGAAGACCTGGGTTCGATTTCCGACATGGGTACAATGTGTGAAACCAATTTCTGGTGTCCCCCGCCGTGGTATTGCTGGAATATTGCTAAACGCGGCGACCAAGACAGATCAATCGGACTCGGTCTGAATCTCACTGTCTTGAAAAACATCATATGAGTGTTTCAGATTCCAAGACAGATCAATCGGACTCGGTCTGAATCTCACTGTCTTGAAAAACATCATATGAATGTTTCAGATTCCAAGACAGATCAATCGGACTCGGTCTGAATCTCACTGTCTTGAAAAACATCATATGAATGTTTCAGATTCCAAGACAGATCAATCGGACTCGGTCTGAATCTCACTGTATTGCAAAGCATCATATGGATGTTTCAGATTCCAAGACAGATCGATATATTTACACGCCAATTTTGTATTTTCAGTTTTTAAGGATGAATACGTACAACTAAATACAGCTGCAATTATCACACTCACTAAGGTAGTTATATGATGCGATTCCAACTTTGCAGGCACAATGGCTATACAGTTATTCATGTCAGTCGCCCTGTCTGATGTTCTTGACACCAGTCTGACACCAGCCATGACAAGCACTTTGTTCAACTGTGTGATACAGTGTTACTCAAGCACTGGATGTTCCTCCATCTTCTACAACAAAGCGACTCACCAATGTGCAGTGTCATCGCACGTGTATCGAGAAGGGGACAGTGTCTTAGCATCTTCAACGGGAATGAAGTTGTACACTTGGAATCAAGGTAGGAGTTGAAGTGTTTCCTGTCATGTAAGTACTGATATGCTACTTATGTAAAGATGCCGAAATATTGCCGATGGGACATTCAAGTACAGTTGCCAAAATCCATGCTGACCTTCAATCCTGTGATAAGTAGATTTTTATCCCCCGCCTGAGGACTAAGGACTTAGGTTCTTTGAGGGTAGGGTTCGTTTCCGGAGCATAACTAATAAACCGTTCAATATTTTTTCATCAAACTTTGCAGGTCTGTCAGGTACATGCTGAACTGGTGCCTTTTGCTATTTAGACATTTTAGAAATTTTTATTTTTTACGTTTCCATGGCAGCAAGATCGACTAAGGTTCCAAACTCTTCTTTTTTTAACAATTTCCATGACAAGTTCCACCTCGGTTATAAAAGGTTAAGGTTTGTTTAGATTTAGTTATGTCATAAATTCTGCCACAGGGGCGGGGGATAGAGCCACGTTAGTGGCAAACTCTTGTTACATTTGTTATCAAGTGTCATGATAAAAATATTGTTAGTTCTGCTACTTTTAGTTTGAAGGGGAAGCCGGTAACAGTTTTATTTGGATGTGATCCTGATAAGGTTTCCAGCACCATGGATCTAATGACCAACTAATTATATATTTTTTTATGAAAGAATATATAATAGGAGGAAAAAACTTTACTTCGTTTTAAATTGCCTCGTTTATATTTTAGTTATTTAATAAAAGTCTCTCTTTTAGCTGGATGTCCGTTATCAGCTGGCTGGATTTACCACCGTCCCTCAAATCTCTGCTACAAGCGCAGTGATTACAAGGTGGACATAACTACGGCGGAGACCGCGTGCAGAGATGCTGGAGCAAGACTTGTTGTCGTTGACACCGCCGAGAAGAACGCTCATCTCCTAACATTACATCCGACTTCAGGTGAATATGAATACTGCTCAACTAGCATACATGATAAGCATCCAGAGCTTGTTGTTTTACCACCCAGAAGATATCCACCCAGTCACCGAGCCACAACTCATAAACAGTAGTTTGCCAATACCAGCATTTTATTGTCGTGTCGCGATTTATGTTTATAGTTGTAGAAACCTTCCACTATGAGGGGAATTATTCACCGTTAAATATTAAGTTCGAATAATGCAATGCTTGTCTTTGTTATCCCCACTCAAACATGGTTTGATGCGGACATTGAAAAAGACTCTTTGCCTTTTGCAATTGTAGCAGGGCGTGGAGTCATCCCACAGATGACATCCTTACCTTGTCAGCTTGCTGACGGGGTTAACCTCTTTGGTTCTGTAGACAAGGAGTCCGACCTTGGATCAGAAGGTCCGTGGTTCGAATCCCATCACGGGACTCGGAAATTTTATGGCCGCTACATTGACGTCCAACGTGGGGCTGAACACGTTCATATTAAACTTGAGCAAAATAAGCCTCAGTACCCTACTATGTGGCCAGGGACGTGCCTTCTGTTGACGGGGGAGCATGTAGCAGGGCGTGGAGTCATCCCACAGATGACATCCTTACCTTGTCAGCTTGCTGACGGGGTTAACCTCTTTGGTCATGTGGTCCGACCTGTGATCAGAAGATCCGTGGTTCGAATCCCATCATGGGACTCGGAAATTTAATGGCCGCTCGCAAAGCATCCCTTTTCTTTATTCTTTGTTCTCCTGCCTGGTGCGTTGTTGGTCGTCCATGTGTTTGGTTGTTCGTCCGTCGTGTATTTCAGATGTTCGACATCTCCTCTGTACCTCGAAGGCCTAGAGACCGCCTCCGTGGTCTAGTGGTAGAGCGTCCGCCCGGAGAGCGGAAGGTCCGGGGTTCCATCCCCGGCCGCGTCATACAAAAAGACGTTAAAAGATTGTACTTGTTGTTACCCTGTCTGGCGCTCGGCGTTAAGGGGTTAAAGCAAGGTCTGGTCGGCTCGGAGTCAGTATACTGTGTCTGAGTGGGGTATTCATGTTAAACTGCGGCATGGTATCTCAGTGGGCTAGCACTATAAATCGGCATCAGTCCGGTCTAGTACAAGCAGCCACACACACACACGTGCATGCACGTCGCTATATAAGTGCAATAATCTTGGACGCGACGTTAAACCCAATTTCACCTCACCTCACCTCCAAGGCCTAGAACGCTGAAACGTTGCATGAGTGATCTCAGTTGTGTTATCTCTTAACCCTGGACACTGAATTTCGATCCTATTTTATACATGGCCGCCACGTCAGGAATATACGATCATCAATTTTGCACATTATGTTCTTAATATCAAGTGCTTTAGAAGTCATGACGAACATGTAGTTTAGCCATTAATGAACATTCTACATATTCAAATGCTCATCTGTTTTGTGGAGACTTCCGTTGTAAGTTTATCATGGCTTTCTCTTGTATGGTCTTTCGATGGCTATACAGGAAAAGGAGAACTAGTAAATCTTTTTTCAGCGCAGCCGAAGCTGAGAATCTTAACTCATTCGTATGCAGCTTTTTTGTACTTTTTCTCGAGAGGTTCTTACCACGATTTACTTCACCGGCCTCATACTGAGTGTCATTGAAAGGCTAAGATTTGATAGCTCTACATCACTTTTGTGTTGTAACATACACTAAAAGGCAAAAGAAACGTCATGTGGATGTATCATATAAATATCTTTATTTTCAAATGCTTATATATGACATCGGAGAAAAACAGTGTTTGACCACATGAAATTAACAGTCTGGGGAATGTTTTTGCGAATTGTGAACTTGGGGAGGCACCAGAAGACATCACAGCTGGGGGGTTCAAAATCAGTACCTGGTGTGGCCACCACGGGCGTTGACTACAGCCACACATCTCCTGTACATGGAGTGGACTAGCCTGTTTATGAAGGCCATTGGGATATGGGCCCATATCCTCGGGAACGCTGCATGCAGTTCTGCTGCAGTTGTCGACCTTGGGCGTACGTCGTTGAGTCGGCGTTGGATCTCATCCCACAAGCGTTTAATGGGATTCAAATCCGGACTGAGGGCAGGCCAAGGCATGATTTGGATGTTGTGCTGCTGGAGGAAGTCCCTGGTGACTCTGGCAGTGTGGGGACGGGCGTTGTCTTGCTGAAAGGTGTGGTTTTGATGACGGGCAAAAAAAGGCACGATATGGGGTCTGAGGATTTGGTCAATGTAGCGGAGAGCTGTGATGCCATTACCCCTGCCTGGACCAATTTTCTGAAAGACCACAGGTCCCACTCTCTGGTTCAGTCCGACTCCAACCCAAACCATGATGCTTGGGCCGCCCCACGGGTCTCGTTCCATAACCCAAGCATGAGACCCTGCCTTATTTCCCATCCACTGTTGAAACACAGTAGCGACTCTCATCAGTGAAGATAATTCTTCTCTTTTGCTGTTGACGCCAATTTTGATGCTGCCTGGCCCATTGCAGTCGGGCCTGTCGGTGACGATCTCTCAGGATGGGTACACGAGCAGGACGCTGGCACGAGATGTTGTTATAAGGGTAACGCTCTTTTTCAGGGCATTATCATTTGCAGAAGCCCGAGGTTTTCCATTAACTGCACGACGAAGGAGGGCAGTTGAAAAGACCGAGGGCTTCTGCAAATGATAATGCCCTGAAAAAGAGCGTTACCGTTATTATAGCTAAAATGGATGGAATTTGTTATCAAATAAAAAGAAACAACAACATCGGTTTTGAAACATTTACTGCAATCAATACGAATGTCACTGACCACATTTTACAAATATGGAAACGTCATAGAACAAACTAGATGACGTCACTATAATACGTGACGTCATTTTCTCTACCCTATGACGTCACCTAACAACGGGCCGTCTTCAAGCAATATGAGGGCATTATCAAGTTACAGTGGCCCGCTCATTTCTGATAACGTGCGGGCGGTCTAATGATAATTCTATCCATTTTAGCTATAATGGCAGTTAGGCGACGTCGGACTGTACGATCACTGATGGCACGCTGGTGGTTGCCAATGGTTTGCCGAGCTGTTTCAGTGGCCATTCGGAATCGGTTCTGCAGATGTTTGCGTATCATGAACCGATCTTGTCTGGGAGTAGTGAATCTAGGACGACCACTACGCGGTCGGTCGTCGGTGGTGTTGTGGCGATGTTGCAAACGATATATCGCTCTGACGTTGACATTGAATGCATTTGCAACGACTTGTGCACTTTGGCCTGCTTGCAGTCTTCCGATGGCTTGTTGTCTCTCACTTCCTGATAATCATGGCACGGCTGATGAATCGAAATAACGAAGGCCAACAGTCTTTTATACCAATACCATCCACGATATGCACGTGCATCATGTTTTTGACAAGACCTTTTCCGCAACTGAGTCCCATTGCACTTTTGTAGGCTGCGTTTGGGCAAAGCACTCCATTTTAAACTCAATTGTTAAATGGATTTTAAGGCAACAAAAAGAAGCAGTAGAACATTAAATGAGTTTATTGACCACAGAACATGTAACTGCCAGTGTCTGTTAAGTGTTATCAGTATTTTCAGAAGTGACGTTTCCTTTGCCTTTCAGTGTACATACTATATTTATATGAAATTGTATCACACGATACCATGTGTTTTCTGTATGTATCAGTTTGTCCTGTTTCGATCCTATGTACATGTACCTGTATATGTTGTTTTTTTATGTCCAGTCAAGCTGTTTTACACTACACATTAATCTGTGCTTTCAATAAAAAAAAAAGTATCTTTTCTCAACTCCATTAACGCATTCCAGCTATTTACTCCTTCGCTCCCTCGCAATACAAGTTTGTTTGTTTGTTTGTTTGTTATTTAACGCCGCTCTCAGCAATATTCCGGCTAGTTGACAGCTGTCTGTACATAATCGAGTCTTGACCAGACAATCCAGTGATTGACATCATGAGCATCGATTCACGCGATTTGGATACGATGACATGCATCAACCAAGTCAGCGAGCATGTCAACCGACCCGTTAGTCGCCTCTTATGACAAGCACAGTCGCCTTTTACGGCATACATGTATTGATTGTTGCCGATGTAACGTTAAATACTAACAACAACAATAATAATAATAATATTAATAACAAATGTAGAGATTATTATACGAGGATGTGTGTCATGCGAATGTAATAATTTCTTTATTATCCATTATTTCTTAATCCTTTTGAGCTTCCGTTTAAAAAAAATGTACTGGTCATGACTGCCGTCAAAGAAAAATACAATTGTTGAATGACGTCAACAATCTTCAGTTACGACGTCGTTTCTAGTGTCATTTCGACCTTACGTCACAGTAAGAGTCGAAAGACGTCACCAATGCAGTCCACATGACGTAAACAATACACTGGTTCTCGTGAAGTTAAATTTGCACCAGTGCACATACGATTTTTTTAACTCGGTTATTTCTTACCCCGTGTGCAATACATTTCAATTCCTTATTGCGAATTTCAGCTCATCGATCTTGGACTGGGCTTCGCAAGGTCTCTGGAACTTGGAAATGGAGCAATGGAGAAACACTTGGGCCTTTCAATGCCTGGAAAAGAGATCAACCACACAATGGCAAGGAGTGTGGAGTTTTGTCAGGGTACCTTCAAGGATGGACATCATTTGAGTGTCTAACTGATCCTAATATTAACTATATATGTGAGAAAGTGGTGAATAATGGTGTTTTCACGTCTAACGCTTAAGGTGAAAACGAAAAAGTAATGTATTTTATTTGGCGCATTAGTTCCTTGGAATGATAATAACGTGCGATCCTCAAGTAATAGCACCACTGCTTCTAATGTCAGTATATATGTGGTACATATTTCCCCCTCAACAAGAGGCAACCCATGCTTGCCGTAAATGGCGACTATGCTTGTCGTAGGAGGCAACTAACGAGATCGGGTGGTCGGGCTCGCTGACTTGGTTGTGCATGTCATCGATCCAAATTGTGCGGATCGATGCTCATGATATTAATCACTGGATTGTCTGATCCAGACTGAAAGTTTATCCAGATGTCCATCATGAGAATAGGAATTACTGTTCAATCAAATATTTAACTGTTTGTTTGTTGTTTAACGCCGCACTCAGTAATCCGGCTATATAAAGGCGGTCTCTGTATCGAATCCGGACCAGACAATCCTATGATATTATGAGCATCGATTTACGCAGATGGGATACGATTACATGCATCAAAAAAGTCAGCGAGTCTGACCACCCGACCCCGTTAGTCGTCTCTTACGATAAGCATAGTAGCCTTTTACGGCAAACATGGGTTGCTGAAGACCTATTCTAACACGGATTTTCACGGGCCTTCCGTTCGTTACAAAACGTGGTGACCATACGTATAGTTACATATCTATCTTTAGAGGTTCGGGGCAATATGTTAATAAAATAAAGAAAATGCCGTCTTTAGTTTATTGAGAAAACAATATGTGAAATGCTGGTCTCCTCATTGATAACGTCTGTATAAAATTTGGGATTAGAGATGAAGGCGAGGAGTAAGCATCAACATGGGCTCCAACTGAGCTCCCCTTCTTGCTGATCTGTTTCTTTATGCATATGAATCGGAATTACCGCTCGGATTGGCAATGTCAAAACAAATTTGGCCTGGGTATATCGAAAAACTTAAGCTTCAGGTATATCGATGATCTAATATAGTTCAATAACCACCAAATGCGTAAAAGGCGACTATGCTTGTCGTAAGAGGCGACTAACAACTTCAACACCCATATACATGATACACCATTCACCCCAAATACGTATTATATTTATATCACAAACTGGGAGCCAGTTTGGGATGATAATAGGTCAATGCTTGCCGTAAAAGGCGACTATGCTTGCCGTAAAAGGCGACTATGCTTGCCGTAAAAGGCGACTAACAGGACCGGGTGGTCAGGCCCGCTGAATTTGTTGATGCATGTCATCGTATCCCAATTGCGAAGACCGATGATGCTCATTATGTTAATCACTGGGTTGTCTTGTCCAGACTTGATTGTTTAAAGACCACCGTCATATAGCTGGAATATTGCTGAGTGCGGTGTGAAACAACAAACAAAAGCAAGGATCAGGAAGAGAAGTTTTTCCTTAAGTTTGCCATAAGTGATATCGGTAAACAAAGTTGAAAAGTCAAATGTTTTGACAGAATTTAATTTGGTTCTTTTCTGAAATTATTTGTAGTTTTTTGAGAATCCACGTGGTAGTAATTCTACTTGCCTGAAATAGTTTCTGTGAATATAACATATTCTAGGCCCTATTGGCAAAGTTTCTGCGTGACTTCGAGGCTACCCCACCGCCCCTTTTGTGTTAAAAAGTATGCGCAAGTTCACAAAACGGTTAGACGTTTAACTATTTTACGATAAAGCAACGATTCGCTCGCTGGGGTACGATGACACAGTTTTGCTTGTTGTATTACAAAGCAGTCCTCAATTTATGTACGACACTCAAGCCAATTTGTGTCGCTTGAACAACAATAATTAGGCCCCAAGTACCCATGCCGACACGGCATCCCACGAAGCCACAAACTATCAGGTTCCTTGCATGGGTTATTTGGGAAAATCTCTTCCCTCGACTTGCCATAACTACATTTATCATCCAAAACTGGCTCCCACAGGAGATATCGCTTGGATGAGTTCAATGAGAAATTGCATCACAATGCTTTGCAGACCATTGTGACGTCATTGTTACATGACGTCACAATCAAATGACATCACAAATGGTTCTGCTACTGAAGCTGTCATCAGTACTTTTTACACTTACGACACTGCTCATAACTGTCTACAAACTGAAAGCTTTTCCACTTTTATCAACTCGTGTTATTATATTTGATACCAAAAGACACTCGGATGAGATTCTCTATATAAGGAGGCACGAGTGGCCTAGTCGTCCAAGGCGCGTCGCTCGATTCGCTGTGCAGAGTTGCGTCCCTTGGGCACACCAAAAATCTATGATTGAGGGTTCGAATCCCGGTTCGCCCCGATTATGTTTCTAGATTTGTCAGCACTATACCCGTGCCCTCAAAATACGCATACTTTTTGTGTACTTTGAAACGTGAAAGGCAAACGTGTAATTTATACAGAGAGTGAGTGAGTGAGTTGCGTCCCTTGGGCACACCAGAAACCTATGATTGTGGGTTCGAATCCCGGTTCGCCCCGATTATGTTAAAACTTTCTAGATTTGTCAGCACCATACCCGTGCTCCTAGGTTTCACTGAAGTGGTAAACGTCAATACTGCTAAAAAAAAGCGGCGTTCAACCCAACTCACTCACTCACTCTCTGTATTAATTACACGTTTGCTTTTCACGTTTCAAAGTACACAAAAAGTATGCGTATTTTGAGGAAAGTGTTACGGTGTAGGTCGGTACGTATTATGTATGAAATGTATGTTGATAACAAATCGGATCAGTAGAAATGCGTTTAAAATCTTACAATGATCTTCTTTCGCAATTTCAGGGGATTCTCTCTGAACATATCTGAATGTGTGGTTTTATAATCCCAAGTGAAACATATTTCAAAGCATGACTTAAAGACCTTTTAACTTCGACATTCATTAATATTTTCATCATTTGTTTGTTAAATTCCTTAACTTCAATAAACATATTATATTTTGTTTGTTATTCCAGTTTGACGCTGTGTCATATGAGCTTGTGTTATTATATTTAGCTTGTTGTAACGTGTGTGTGTCATGTGATGATAGTCACAGCACATCCAATCAGGGCGTCATAATATAACCAACCCTATGGAGTCTTGTAGTAAACTTGAGTATGGGATGCTGCTGTGTCGGATTTCCGGGTAAGAATACCGTATTCGATGTAATAAGCGCCCAGGGGGCTCTTATAAGAATATTATTTTGGTGAAAAAAAACCCAGATAAATGTCGTGGTTTATGCTGACAGCCTGAAATGTTTATATACGACAGATATATTTTTTTCCAGAATTTAATTGCCCATAATTAAGGGTGCATATAACACACGAGTGCATATTATACGCGAATAAATAAGTCTTGTGTACATAGATCAATCGGAAGGGGTGCTAATTGGGATTGTTCACTAGCAAATATATTAGCGTGGGCGCTTATTAGAGCGGGGCGCTTATTACGTCGAATACGGTAGGTTCAAGCAACTTATGCTAGTCGTATGAGCCGACGTAATGGATCAGATGGTCAGGCTCGGATACTTGACTGATTGCGTTACATTAGCATAGAACATTGCTCCTTTTAATATCAATCGAACCGTGAAGACCCGGGTTAGAAGAGGTCTTCAGCAACTCATGCTTAGCGTAAGAGGCGACTAACGGGATCGGGTGGTCAGGCTCGCTGACCTGGTTGATCGTGTGTCATTGTACCACCATCATTGTTGAAAATATCGATCACTGGATTGACAGGTCCCGACTCGATTATTTACAGGCCACCGTTATATAGCGGAATATTACCGAGTAGTGTAGTGTTAAACAACAAAGAAACAAAACTAAGCCACGTTTCCACATTTGAATGTAGATCATATTGGAGTAATTGGACACATATTTAACGGAATAATTAATACAACCCGAGTAATCAGGGGACCTAAGTCTAAATTTATAAAGGTCACTTGCATACAAGTCCATTTACATTTTAAAAAATCTACTTTATCCTTTAAAAAGACCACAAAACAAATACAAAATGATCATTTTACAATCACTTCTTGAAACAAGAGAAATATAATACAATGAAACATGCCTCTGACAGAAAGTACATAGCTTGCAAAACTATGGGAAAAGGAACCCTCACAGATTATTTTGTATTAAAGTGTCTGATTACTATAAAAGAACTTCAGTGACCTTATACATGTTCTCACACTCACAGTTCAGTTGATAAACACGAAGACTGGTATGACAAGGACTTTAATAAAATGTTTATTTGTTATATTCATACAGATGCTAGTCCCCTTATCAGGCAAGGGTTTCATTAACAATAACTATTTCAATAAATTGTGGGTCTCTGCACTTGTTTACTTAAACAGTAAAGTCGGGTTGGGTTAGTCTATGTTAGAGACCGCCTCCGTGGTCTAGTGGTAGAGCGTCCGCCCGGGGAGCGGAAGGTCCGGTGTTCGATCCCCGACCGCGTCATACCTAAAGACGTTAAAAGATGGTACTTGTTGTTACCCTGTCTGGCGCTCCGCATTTAAGGGGCTAAAACAAGGACTGGTCGGCTAGATTAGATAGCTCTACGTCACTTTTGTGTTGTAACATATATACTATATTTATATGAAATTATGTGACACGATACTATGTGTTTTCTGTATGTATCAGTTTGCCCTGTTTCGATGTTATGCACGTGTACCTATATATGTATATATATATATATATATATTTGTCCAGTCAAGATGTTTTACACTACACATTCATCCGTGCTTTCAAAGAAAAATAAGTATCTTTTCTCAAATCCATTAACGCATTCGAGCTATTTACTCCTTTGCTCCCTTGCAATACAAGTCTGCTGTCTGGCGCTCGGCATTAAGGGGCTAAAACAAGGACTGGTCGGCTCGGGGTCAGTATACGGTGTCTGAGTGGGGTATTCATGTTAAATTGCGGCATGATATCTCAGTGAGCTAGCACTATAAATCGGCATCAGTCCGAACTAGTACAAGCAGCCACACAAACACACATACGTACATGCACGTCGCTATATAAGTGCAATAATCTTGGACGCGACGTTAAACCCCATTTCACCTCACATAGTCTATGTTAGTGTCATTGTTTCTTCTGATGGAACTCAAGCCTTAATTTCTTTGGCTTGCTCAAACTGTGCACTTTCATCCATGTTAAACATGACCCGACACCACATTTGAAGTCAACTTACAATTTACAAGTGACAGTTCTTTTGACAAACGGTTACAAAAGACTCGCCTGTGTTGGGCGTTGTGCTTTCCGATCACAAACCAGTTTACATATAGGATGATTTTCAAAAGAAATCTCTCAATGGAATTGTACTTTGTTATTGCTTTAGAAACATTACTGTTTTGTCACATCTCAACACATGGACGTCCGAATGTCATATCGATCTATCAATACATAAAGGTCTGACAAGCCTGAAAGCTCCAGTGACATGGGAGTGTTTCTGCACACACAGATTAATTGATTTATACGTATTTCGCTTTCATGTTTAAGCTCTGTCATGTCTTCCAGCAGGAAGGTAAATATCCCCAAAGTGAAACTGCTTTCACCTTAACGAACAAAGGTCTTTGGAAAAGCGTTTTGTAAACCATACGTGAATCACATTTACACATTGATTGTTAAGAATGCTATTATATATGCAGACAATGACGCGCGTGTGATGCATTAAATATGTGGTCAATATACGTATGTATTATAGATGCACGTGAAGGCTTTGCTGTTTACAGTCGTACTCGGTGGCATTCCAAGCTGATAGGATCCGTGAAGATTCCGGGGTAGAATAGGTCTTCAGCAACCCATGCTTGCCGTAAAAGGTGACTATGCTTGTCATAAAAGGCGACTTACGGGATCGGGTGGTCAGGCTCGCTGACTTGGTTGATGCATGTCATCGATCCCAATTGCGTGGATCGATGCTCATGATGTTAATCACTGGATTATCTGGTCCAGACTCGATTATTTACAGACCGCTGGAATATAGCTGGAATATTGCTGAGTGCGGCGTTAAACAACAAACCAACCAACCAAATCCAAGTTGATAGTGAAGCAATGACCCATGCTTTCCAAGTGCGAGGACTCCAAGCCTGACCTGGCTATCTGATCTATCTGGCCGCCTCTTATGGCCTGCATATGTTGCTGGGGACTATGCTAGAATGCCCACGGGGGATGTTTTTGTAGGGTTGCATTCCCGGTAAGAGCAAGTCACCCGTTCCCCATGCCTCTCCACAGAAGCCACCCGTGAAGATCCGGGGTAGCATAGGTCTTCAGCAACCCATGCTTGCAGTAAAAGGCGACTATGCTTGTCGTAAGAGGCGACTAACGGGATCGGGTGGTCAGGCTCGTTGACTTGGTTGATGCATGTCATCGATCTCAATTGCGTGGATCGATGCTCATGATGTCAATCACTGGATTGCCTGGTCCAGACTTGATTATTTACAGACCGCCGTCATATAGACTCCATGTCCCTTATTGGCCACCGTAGAAAATGTCAAAAACTAAAATGAAACCACAGAAAACTATTTCCACCGCGGTGATAATATTCCCACCGTGGTGTAAATATTTTTTCACCGCGGTGGAAATTGTTTTCATTTTAGTTTTTGACATTTTCGCTTTTGTTGTTGACATTTTCATTTTAGTTTTTGACATTTTCGGTTTTGTTTTTTGACATTTTCATTTTAGTTTTTGACATTTTCGTTTCACCTTTCAGCGATTCAATATGTTCTTTACACATGATTTATCACATATTTGTAAGACAACGATAAAAGTAAGTGAAATATCAAAATATGGAAAAACAGACTCCATGTCTCTTATGTGCCACCGTACCGGAGCCCATGAGTTATACATCTACAAACAAAACTGATAAGGCCGTTATGTAAATCAAAGTACAACATACTGATAAACACCCTTAATGTTGCACATATAGATTATTACTTGAGTACATTTTCGTTCAGAGACATTAAGAATGCGATGTCATGCATATAAGTATTTACATATTCACAATCTACTGATGCAACGTTTTAAGCCTTTCGAATAAATCAAAGATATACGTTAGAAAACACATTTTAGAAACTACAGTCCAACAGTACAGCGCCTCAAGCTATTCGTCTCAGATTCAACCGAGCAGTTTCAAGGTAAAACTTTGCTCTGCATGAGTAATTATAACTCGTTATTGGCAAATGTAAAATGACTTTATAGTTTGCGAAGAATAGAAAGGGAATCACTTTTGTCAAATACATTCTTAGCTCACCTGTTCTGAAACTTATTGAGCGTGTGTCGTCGCAAATAGTCCGTCGTTGTCCATAAACATTTTACCCGTTCGACATCTCTCATAAATGGATTCAGTTAAAACTTGATGTGGTTGTTGTTTACATTTGTTCCAGACATTCAAACTTCAAATATTGGATATCCCCGCCAGGTAGCCATCTTTGATTTAAATAAAACCAAAGTTCAAAAATATTATTCTCCAAAACTAAGGGGACCCAAAGCCTGAAACATACTAAAAGAGTGCACGATGGTAGCCATGGGTAGTTCCAAGTTCCGATCATCCCCTCAGAATACACCCGACCACCAATGATGACGACCTAAATCGTTCAAGGGGTAAGAATCTGATTTTTCAATATGACCTTCAAAAAAACATCGAAAAAAAACTATTTATTGCAAATACAAAGTCATTTTACTCAAACTTCATAATCTTATTCCCACCAAAGGTGACCCAATTCGTTCAGGAGGTTGGAATCATATTTTCAATATGGCCGCATCAAAGCTTTTTAATGGCCCTTGTCGGTGATTTTGGTTCCAAATGTAAATAGAAATTGAAATTATGTTTATGTTTAGTTGGGATTATCCCCGTAGCCCCCGTCCGACTGGCCCACTGTTGTTACATGGTCGGACATGGGTACAATGTGTGAAGCCCATTTCTGGTGTCCCCCGCCGCGATATTGCTGGAATATTGGTCAAAGCGGCGTAAAACCTCACTCACTCACTCACTCACTCACCCACAAGATAGACATTATTGAGTATTATAGCTAAAATGAATAGAATTATCATTAAACCGCCCGCACGTTATCAGAAATGAGCGGGCCACTGTAACTTGATAATGCCCTCATATTGCTTGACGACGGGCCATTATCAAGCCCGTTGTTAGGTGACGTCATAGGGTAGAGAAAATGACGTCACGTATTATAGTTTGTTCTATGACGTTTCCATATTTGTAAAATGTGGTCAGTGACATTCGTGTTGATTGCAGTAAATGTTTCAAAACCGATGTTGTTGTTTCTTTTTATTTGATAACAAATTCCATCCATTTTAGCTATAATAACGGTAACGCTCTTTTTCAGGGCATTATCATTTGCAGAAGCCCTCGGTCTTTTCAACTGCCCTCCTTCGTGTGCAGTTAATGGAAAACCTCGGGCTTCTGCAAATGATAATGCCCTGAAAAAGAGCGTTACCCTTATACCAGTAGCTCCCCGTCAGGCTCTGCCGTTCCATGGGATCACCCACTCTGCTCGTCATATAGCTGCAACATTGGGGAGGTGAACAAAAACAATAAACAAATAAATAAAAAACACATTATTAGTACGTATATTATATGTAAATGAAAGACATATTTAATGACTACCAACTTTATTACGACTTGATATCATGAGCTGATGCGAGCATTAAACGTTCTCACAAGCCATGCCATAAAACATATGCATAATTGATTATTTGTTACCATGAACGATAACCATCAAATATTTCAAAATTCATCAAAAGATATAGACGACCTCTTTCTATGTTTTATCTGACGCCTGTCAGATCCGTTTTAAAAAGGACGACTTTATAGGTAATTCAGTTCCCCCTAAAATAACTCAGGTTTATTTGTTGGCATACCTAAAAGCATATACGCCAAGGTAAAGTAGTCACACACATTTTTCGAAAACTTTGAACATTCTAACTGTATTACTAGTGAGTGAGTGAGTTGAGTTTAACGCCGATTTAACAGAATTGCAGTTATATCACGGCGTTTCAGCCTAATGTTGGAGGAAAGCCCGAAGTGATACAGGTCTCAGACGTTTACCACTTCGGTGATACCCACGAGTACGGGTATGGTGCTGACAAACCTAGAAGCATGACTGGGGCGAACCGGGATTCGAACCAACAATCATAGGTTTCTGCCGTGCCCAAGGGACACAACTCTGCGCAGCGAATCGCGGCGCCTTAGACCACTGGTTCACCCGTACCCCCTAACTGTATTTGTAGTCAGGATAGCTATGTTATTAAAATATAGCAATACATGTTGACATAATTGGAGTAAACACATTTAAACTACTCAAATATACCTTTTCACTGTGAGGTGATTTTTATTCTATACTATAAATACAATACTATGATACAAACCAAATGTCGTGCGATGTAATGTGTAGAATGTGCTAGTCCAGGATCTTCACCTGTTGTGCACATACAAACCCCTGTGACCTAATTGTTCGACGCATGTTTATGCCAGGACACCTCTTGCCTCGCATATACTGAATTGTCCGAAACTTGCCACAACTACAATGTAAAGGAAAACAAGCAGCAGTACATGTTCCTGATACATACAAATACTTGCAGTTAGATTAACTATCAACTGAGGAAATGTTATACAGATATATACGTTTGAAATGAGAAGTAATGGGCGGGATGGGAGGGAAAAAAACGTGTTACCGGTGTGGTTGTGTGGATGAAAAGAGGATGTAGCAACTAAATTCAGCTGCAACATTGGTTACTTCCCTTTGTTTAGAGCATGTGAAGAACAATTCCTGAATAATACACTGATAAGGTGCCTTGCACTATTAAACCAGGAAGAGTAGCTTCCCTTGCACTATTAAACCAGGAGTAGTAGCTTCCCTTTGACCGTGGAACACATTAGCATGGGGAGAACGCCCCTTGAATTGGAATAATGTAAGATTACCAAAATAATGCATTTAATTAATTGATAATAAAATTAAGTATCTTTGCTGAATGTTAAAAATCATTAGGTTTTTTTTATTATGTGCAGACGGTCATCATACCTGGACTTTGCTGACTTCAAATAAACAAATATAGAAACAATAACGAAACAGAAAACTTTGCAAATGCCCTTATATTCTCTCAAACTGCATTCGGAGCTAATGACGCTGTATGCTTTCATTCATAACATTTTCAATGATACCATCAGTGTCTGCTCAAATGGTTGTGTTTGTTTGTTTGTTTGTTTGTTTGTTTTTGAACGCCACACTCAGCAATATTCCACCTATTTGACGACGGTCTTTAAATAATCCAGTGATTGACAGCATGAGCATCGATCCACACAACTGGGATCGATGACATGCATCAACCAAGTCAGTGAGCCTGACCAACCGATCGCGCCCAAGTTAGTCGCCTCTTACGCCAAGCAAGGGTTGCTGAAGACCAATTATCATCCCAAACTGGCTCCCTGTTTGTGATATAAATATAATACGTATTTGGGGTAAAGGTTGTATCATGTATATGGGTGTTGAAGATTGTTTATGATCCTGACATAGAGAACAAGTGAAAATAAACGGTTAGGGGCGGGGGATACGCTAAGCGCAGCTCTACTCAAGTACCACTGTTCTTTTCTTCTTAGATGAATATCACAAGTGCAGTTCTGAACATGGCGCTCCTGATGACGAACACCTTCGGCCCCAGGCAAGGCACGGTTCACAAATCATTGCTTGAATGTACGGCATCCTGTTACAGAAATAGTACTTGCGCCTCAATATACTATCACGAGTCTACAACATCGTGTTCATTACAAACAGACATCTACGACAGCGACAGCTACAGCTACAGCTACAGCTATGGAGAAGCATCATGGTTATATTACGCCTGGGAACCAGGTAAATGTGTACATCTGGAATCTTATAATTTTGCTTTTTGTCAATCCTAAAAGACATTTACAAGTGAAATAATGTCAGACTGGGGCACTGTGAGAACGCACAATCAACATTAACTCGAAATCAGAAAAGATTTTTGTGCTTAAGTCCATCTCCATACACATCGAATGAGATTCGAAACCGTACGGCGACATTTTATCTTTGAATATCTCATGCCCGAATACTCAGAACAACTTCACTTGACTTTTGTGGCCATTTTTGCCAAATAACGAAAAGTCGAATTTGCGTCTTTACAGTGTCTAAATCTTTTAATAGTCCTGTTTGGGGTTTAGGTTGGGAAGAGGAATGCTGGAATTCGGTTGGTCAACCACGGTGACTTGGTTGCGATCGTACCTTCGAACGTTGTCAGTATATTGCCGGGTATGGCGTTAAAAATCACATATTAATCACGCAAATTAATGAATGTACCTTGCGCCGCTATATTCAATGTATTGATTACCGTAAATAATCTGTATAAAATGGAATCTGGGTGAGGCAGTGCAGTGCTTGGTTACATTAACAACGATCCACGACGCCAGAGTTGGAAGCCAAAAACACCGAGCCTGGCCACCCAATCCAACTTAGTCCCCCACAACAAGCATTTGAGTGTATCAACTCATACGTTGGATTCTGAAATTACATGACACGGAACTGCAAGCTCCAGACGTGATTTAGGGGCTGTCGTGTAGCCTAGTGGTTAAACCGTTCGCTCGTCACGCCAAAGACCCGAGTTCGATTCCCGAGATTGGTATATTGTGTGAAGCCCATTTCTGGTGTCCCCCGCCGTGATATTGCTGGAATATTGCTAAAAGCGGCGTAAAACCATACTCACTCACTCCAGACGGATTTGCTTTCGCATTCATGACCTGGGCCCCGTTCCACAAAGTGATCTTAGCGCTAAGTCGATCGTAACTCCCATTCTTTAACACAGACTTACTATGAACACTCGTAGCGCTAAGATCGCCTTGTGGAACGGGGCCCTGACCTCTATAGTCTCATTTTCAATCTGGAACTCAATTCAGTTGAGCCATGCATGTCCCGGATCCAAATACAGATGCACACTAATTTCCACTGTCATATTAAAAACCAGGGAACGTCATTTCAAGTTTCACATTCGAGCCGTGATGGTTCCCCGTCTATGTGTTGCATGACAATGTGGTGATTCTGGGTCTAACCAACTTCATGGAACAAAACTTGAAGAGGTTACCTGGTTTGAATCGGGAGATGACTTAGTTTGCCATGGCTTTATAACCCAAATGTCTGGATATGGGATAGGCACTGGTCTGGCCGCAGAGAAATTCAAAAGAACACAGAACGAACATCGGAGCCAGGAGAAGACTTTCGACTTTCCTTGCTTGCATAAGAGTCGACTGAACCTAGGGTATTAAGAGGTGTGAGATGTAATGAGACGTGAATCTCTGCTTAATTCCTGACCCGTGAAGATCCGGGGTAGAATAGGTCTTCAGCAATCCATGCTTGCCGTAAAAGGAGACTATGCTTGTCGTAAGAGGCGGCCATCGGGATCGGGTGGTCGGGATCGCTGACTTGGTTGAGGCATGTCATCGATGTCAATGGCGTGGATCGATGCTCATGAAATCAATCACTGGATTGTCTTGTCCAGAGTCGATTATTTAGAGACTGCCGTCATGTAGCTGGAATATTGCCGAGTGCCGGATTAAAAACAAACATCCCCTGTTCACATGGACACAGGTACCTACACGAGTATTTATGCACTTAACGTATTATACTTACAGTAGCAAATTAGTCACGTGAACGCATTTACTCACGTATGTAACGTGGGCAAGAAGTATCTTTACACGAACAAAAGAGGTCATGTAAATTTAAAGCATATTTAGATATAAGTTACTTTTTCATGGTGCGCAAATTTGGCCATGTGAACGACCGACATGTTTGCTTAGCCAATGGGCTGTGTGATGGCATCTGATCTAAATATGGCGGTGTATTGCACCATGTCTAAATACAGCAACGACCCGCAGGAAGAAATGATCGATTTGTTTGTTTCAAGGAGGGCAAAACAATGAGTTGCACACGAAACTAATAAAACATGTGAACGCAAATTATCAGTACCGTTACATACATGAGTAGATTTACTCCACATGAAAATATACTCATATACCACATATATATGTATTTCTGTCCGTTGGAACAGGGTAAAAGCTTTCAAAAAATGCCCCCCCCCCCCCCCCCCCCACACACACACCTGATTATGTGTACATCCCAGTGTGATATATACTGAACCGCAAAAGAAACGTCACCCCTAACATTTCTAAAATTTAACATTACCTTGTCTGGAAAAATGAAATTTGATGATAAAAAACCAAAGCAGATGACAATAAAACCGATCACCAAAACGTATCACGGCAACGGCCATGGTAACGCGCAAATTGAAATGCACATGCGTTCCCCGATTTCTTGCCCGATAAAAATCCACCCAGGTCGGATAACATTCATTCGTTATTGAATTGCTACCACATGCCAGAATTGACAAGAAATCAGCGACACCAAGCCCTTTGACAATTGCAAGCTGGACAAACCGCCCGTCAAGTAGCCAATGCATTTCAAGTCCACGTAAGGACCATATACAGTCTTCAGCAATGGTACCAGACCACCAACACTACAGATGACAGACCACGTAGTGAAAGACCTTGGGTCACCGCCCGACGCCAGGATCGTCAGATTGTGCGACAGCATCTTCAAGATCGCTTTGTTACTGCTCCGGAAACTGCTCGACAGACCATAGGGACACACCAGCGACATATTAGCGCGGACACCGTGCGTCGACAATTGACGAGCAGACACCTCCACTGTCACAGGTCACATCGAGGACCCATTCTGACACCACGTCATCGCCGGGATCGTCTTCAGTGGGCAACACAGAACCAGCATTGGCGCCACCAGCAGTGGAGAGGGCCGTTGCTGTATCTCAACAGAAGATGGCAGAGGGGGAGTCTGGAGACGCCGTGGGGAACGTTATTCGGATGCTTGTGTTGTTGAGAGAGACTCGTAGGGTGGTACGAGCATCATGGTGTAGGGTGGATTTGGTCTTGCACAGAGGGTCGGCCCTGTGGTCTTCCAGAACATCGGTCCAGGAAGAGCTAATGGTCTCACAGCAGCTCGGTACATTGATCAAGTCTTGAGACCACACGCCATACCTCATTTGGCACGTCGCCGCAACCACGAGTTTCAGCATGATAACGCCCGTGCCCACATTACAAGAGCAACAAGAGACTTCATCCATCAGAATGGCATCAGAACCATTCAGTGGACTGTCCTCAGTTCCGATTTAAATCCCATTGAGCACCTGTGGGACGAGACTCAAAGACGGCTGAATGACGTCCGAGCAGGGCCGACAATTGCAGCTGAACTGCATCAGGCGTTCCTCAGAGTGTGGGCTCAAGTGCCTATGGCCTTCATCAACCGCCTCAACCATTCCATGTATCGACGTTGCACGGCAGTCATCAATGCACATGGCGGACACGCGAGATACTGACTTTTGATGCCATTTTCTCAGAGACTAGTGTTGTGTTTCACTTCACAAGAACATTGGACACTTTAATTTCAACATTGATGATCAGTTTTGCGAAGTTTCCTCTTTTTAATATGTCTCAAAGTATGTTTATAGTGTTTGGACATATAAGGTTTCTCATATATCTATCCATGGTGACGTTTCTTTTGCGGTTCATTATAGTTGGCTGTTGTGTGAAACAACATTCACTCATTCACTCAAAAAGAGGTCTTACTCATCCACTGTCTACAGGACGGACGGGGGATTCATTTGTTTTCAGTGAATATATTGATTCGGGAGGATAGATCACGAATGAACCAAGTCCTTTGCGATTGCACTCACTCACTCACTCACATTGTCTTGTAATTTAAGAAAAGCTTTACAAACTTACAGATGCACTATCCGTTATATTCATCTAGCTGACTGTCCTGCGTCGCAAGGTTGGCGATACCGTCGAAATACGAACTTCTGTTTCATACTTCGCGGACCTGAGACGTATCACACTGCCGAGTCGTGGTGTGAGGAGAGAGGAGGGGGACTCGTTGTTGCGGACTCCAGTGAGAAACTTGACTACCTTCAGACAGTAGCTCCGAACAGAGGTAAGAAAAGGTCAATACGAAGCCCATTAGGACCATATTGGTATTTTGTTTTTTCTCTTTTAAAAGTCGTAATTACGAGAAATATTCGTAATTACGACTTTTCAAAACTTGTAATAACCAGAATAGAGTCGTAATTACGAAACGAAAAAATAGTTTATAATAAGATTATATTTATTGCTTTGTTATTATAATACGGTGAGTTTGTAATTGTAAAAGTCGTAATTACGACTTTGTGTCTTGTAAGTACGACTTTATTCTCGTAATTACGACTTTTAAAAGGGAAAAAAACAAAATACCAATATGGTCCTAAGTTGTAATTGAAATTGGATCATATGCTCAGTTCAGATAGAACATTGCTGTAACAAACAAAAAAGAGTAGTCGTAATGGTATTATGTATTCGAACTATTATCTTTCTTTTACAATTTGAAAATTGACCAAAACAGGTAATTGTGCTGCAATTATTTATAATTTTAAGGGGTAACATGCATAACAGAGTAGTATGTTTGGAAAAGTAGGAAATGAAAATTTGTAGATTTTTTTCCTTGAGGAGAGGCTACGACACGATAAGATCGCGAAAGACCAACGTATAAGGTCAATGTTAGTATGTTTGTGTATTTTGTTTATTTGCGATACATGCAAACACTTTTTAGTTTAAATATAGATTTATTTAACTCTGATCCAGTTGTTTTTTTTAAATTACTGTGGTGTATTTAACTTAGAATATTCTTCGCACTCTGGTAATGTCACTTTTATTATATATTACTTGCTTTTGTCGTATTATGGTTGTCATTGACAGCATGTCGTGAAGTGTAACTTATGATCACTCAATTCATTTAGCTAATTGAACATTTTAGGGGTAGTGTAAGATCAAACTAAAGATATGATCCACATTACAGTTAAATGGTCACGACACATTGGCATAATTGTGTTTTGTTATGGTAGCATTATCAATTACAATAATATGAACTAAAGTTAAAAACCATAGTGATAAAACGAAACACGTGTTGTTGGTATAAATGTTCTAAATGGACAATGCCATAATTTTCTAGATTTTTGGATTCGTCATCCTGATATTGGAAGCACGGATGGACAGTGTGAAATGATGTCCGGGTCAACTGGTCAGCATACAATCGAAAATTGCTTATCTGCTGCAGACTTCTTCTGTGAAAGAACCAACGATGGTGAACTGTTCTTACCTTGCTGAAAAGTGTACGGTTTAAGAAACTGGGTTGTTTTAATGAACATTTGTGTGGTGTTCATTCTTTATTCATCACCTTCAATTTTAGTTCAACTGACATAGAGTCACGTGAGCAAATGTCATGGACTGGTTGTCCGTCATCTGTATATCCTTCAGTAGTTGTTGTTTGTTGTTGAACGCCGCACTCAGCAATATTCCAGCTATATGACGGCGGTATGTAAATAATCGAGTCTGGACCAGACAATCCAGTGATTGACATCATGAGCATCGACCCACGCAATTTGGATCGATGACATGCATCAACCAAGTCGGCGAGCCTGACCACCCGATCCCGTTGGTCGCCTTTTACGACAAGCATAGTCTCCTTTTACGGCAAGCATGGGTTGCTGAAGACCTATTCTAACCCGGATCTTCACGGGTCCACGCCATTGGGATACGATGACATGCATCAACCAAGTCAGCGAGCCTGACCACCCGATCCCGTTAGTCGCCTCTTACGGCAAGCATAGTCGCCTTTTACGGCAAGCATGGGTTGCTGAAGAACTATCCCAACCCGGATCTTCACGGGTCATGTAAATGAGTACTTGTCTTGGGGCATCCAGGTAAAGGTCGTGATGGGGATGCTTCCGTTGTTGTAAATGAGTGGTGAGTGTGTGTGGTTTTACGCCTCTTTTAGCAATATTCCAGCAATATCACGGCGGGGGACACCAGAAATGGGCTTCACACATTGTACCCATGTCGGGAATCGAACCCGGGTCTCCGGCGTGGCGTGCCAACGCTCTAACCACTAGGCTACCCGACCGCCCCTGTTGTAAATGAGGTGAATGCAAACACCTTTTTTTAATTTCTGAAACATTTTATCAGATACAGTCTACTTTTTCCGATACTTTATCTGGACGCTTGTCACTATGGTAAAGTGTTCTTATTTCTGAAAGGCAAAACAAGAGTTTACACTTTTCATAAAGGAAATTGAACTGTTTGGCATTGCAACAATTTGATACAATATCACAATATACAATATGCAGAACGTATATTTGTCAGAAAAACATCGATAATTATTCTGACAATGTGATAATAGCAATAGTGAAAGCAGCTTTAAAGGTGCCTGATTGTATGACATTTTAAACTGCTATATGTCCAGGTGAGCTTCAGAACCACTGGCACCATGTCTGTAAACCTGAATTATTTTTTCAATTGAGTTTTGTCAGGTATTTTATTTCTCAGTATATGTACAGTGTATGCATGTAGATGTCTTAGATGAATCTGTCTCTTCTGTCCCTTCGCGATATGTCAACACATGTACGTGTATTCTGGTGTCTACCTTTTTAATATGTATGTGTAGAAAGAGTACGGTGTTCCAACAAACATATTTTGTCACCGTACAATTGTCAAATACTGCGGCTGCAGTATAATTCGAAAAACATGTTACCTGTTTTGGTGGTGACCTATGTGTGTGAAGAAACTGTTTCTATTACCTGTTTGGCGGATTTCCTAACCAAGCAATTGGGTCAGTGGTTGACAAGATTCCGTTTGGTTTATATGAGAATTTCACGTTGGATGAAATAAAGAAAGAATACATTTTGTATCATGTTAAGCTTGTCATTTTTTCATCATTTCAATTTTATTAAATCTTCCGGACTGTAATTTATTAAAAGAACACTATTCCATTTGAGGAAGCTACATTGTGTCGTCGAGTATGTAAACCATGTAATAAATGGAACCTTGTCATATTCATAGTTACAGTAAAGTACGGTTATAACGAACTCAACGGGACTACTAATTTTAGTTCGTTATAACCGTAGTTCGTTATAAGCATATATACAGCATAATTACAGCAAATAGTCGAGACCAAAAATTAAGTTCGTTATATCCGTCAGTTCGTTTTAAGCGTGTTCGTTATAACCGTAGTGAACAGAAGGATGACAAATCATTCAGAAACATTCGCGCGAACGCAACACTTGTTAAAGTGTGGTGTTCTGGACAGCACGTGGCGCACGGGCTGCATGCGCAAATGTGTGCGGCGGGGAACTCTGTCCCTAGCCTTGTCACTTTTACAGTCATGCTTGGTAGAGAGCAGCCACGTTGCCGGTGGCTGCCTCTGACAGTGTCAAATCAGGGCACAATGGTCGTAATTCTAAAGTCAAATGAGGACTTTAATAAAACCAAATAAGGTTTTTTTCATAGTCAAATAAGGACTGAAATAAAGTCAAATAAGGACTAAAACATTGTCAAATAAGGACAAATCGTGGTAAATAGTTATTTTAGAAATTGTTTCTGAAATCGTGGGTTAATTCAAATATGGTGTAAATTTGAGTTTTAGTTATTAAACAGACATTAACTTAAAGTTTTGTTGAGTTATATTTTAAGACTTCCACTGCGTATAACGTAGTATACTGTATTCATTTCCACATGGTTATTAAATAAACGAAATCGTACAACGGAGTCAGCATTTAGCTGGGCGCTCTCCTGATGATGATTAAAATTGTTGTGTCGCTTTTATCTTTTAACAAAACACTCGTGTGTATATTTCAACACGTCCTAAAACAGTGCTTGCAAAATAATATGCATTGAAGTACATCAAATCATTCAGCAAGATCTGGGGTTAGAATAGGTCTTCAGCAACCCATGCTTGTCGTAAAAAGGCGACTTTGCTTGTCGCAAGAGGCGACTAACGGGATCGGGTGGTCAGGCTTGCTGAGTCGATTAGTTACAGACCACCGTCATATAGCTGGAATATTGCTGAGTGCGGCGTTAAAAAACAAACCAACAACAACCAATATTTCAGCGTTTTTAGACACACAACTTGATATCAGACAGACCAATTGTTCTCTTTTGATTGTTTGATAAAACCTGTCCTTGATCATGCATTGTCACAGTTGGAAGTTTTCGACAATAGGCTCTGCTATCATAATATCTAGCTCAATACAATTTACTATACGGCCGATTGTTCAGCACTCTAGACCTACTGAACTAGCTGTGTTTGTAAAACCATGGAGCGCATGGTAAATAATCAGTTAGTTTGGTTTTTATAATTAGAAACCAATAATCTGATTAGTAACATCCAACGTGGTTTCCGTAAAAACAGAAGTACAATTGACCATTTGGTTCGTTTAGACTGTGTCTTGGTGCTTTTAGAACTTCTCCTGTTGACAGCCTCTATGTCGAGGCTAATGAACCCTCTTTGAAACAACGCCGTGTTAAATTCTCTTCAATATATCACTAAATTACATTCTAATACTTCTAATCCTGCTTATGACTCCGTTTTTCAACCCCTATATGAAGAGCTGTTTCAGAAAAAAACAAAGCTGATTCCACCACTTGGAATTCGGATGAAACCACATATTATTGCTGCAAATATAGATCTAGATATTATCTCACAATATCGTCTCTTGTCTACTCCTCCCTGGCAGCTGGTGAGGCCAGAAATAGACGTTTCTCTCACCCGTTTTATTAAATCTGACACAAATCAACTTATATATCAACAGTGAGTGAGTGAGTGAGTGAGTGAGTAAGTATGGTTTTACGCCGCTTTTAGCAATATTCCAGCAATATAACGGCGGGGGACACCAGAAATGGGCTTCACACATTGTACCCATGTCGGGATGCGAACCCGGGTCTTCGGCGTGACGAGCGAACGCTTTAACCACTAGGCTACCCGACCGCCCCTATATATCAACAGGAATATGTACAATTAAGAAATAAATATGCCACTCACCGTTCAGTGTTTACTGATGGATCCAAGGATGGTGGCAAGGTGACATGTGCCACTGTCGTTGGATCAAAACATATATCATCTAGAATACCAGATAATAGCTCTATTTTCACTGCTGAGGCCAATGCTATTCTTACAGCCTTAGTATACCTTCAAAAGCAGTCTACATTTATCATCTTTTCTGATTCTTTGTCTTGTCTTCAGGCACTAAAAACAGTCTCTTCTAATCATCCAATTATTTTAGATATTTTAGAACTTTATAATGATCTTTCAACTGGCCAATGCGACATCGTCTTTTGTTGGTTGCCCAGTCATGTGGGCATAAAAGGCAACACAATGGTCGATGCTGCAGCAAAAGCAGCACTCAACAAATCTGTGACACCACTTCTCATTCCACACAGTGATTGTAAACCTGTAATCAGATGTTACATCAAAGATCTTATGCAAAAGAAGTGGGACACCCAAGTTGGTATCAATAAATTGCATCAAATTAAGCCAACCATCGGTTACACCTACTTGGGTTGTCAGTCCAGATTTAAAGAGGTCATAATGCGACGATGTCGTATTGGCCATAGCAGATATACACATGAACATATACTGAAAGGTGAGGATCCTCCATTTTGCATCCCTTGTGATGAGAGAATCACAGACAAACATGTCCTGCTTGAGTGTATTGATTTTTCCATCACAAGGGATAAATATTTCAGTGCAACATCAATAATGGATCTTTTTAATAATGTTTCGTCTCATTTAATCATAAGCTTTTTAAAATAAATAGAACTTGCACATAAATTTTGATAAATGTGTTTTGTAATTAATAAATGGTCTTTTAATACTGGTCGAATAAATTGGATAACTAAGATTGTCAGTGGCTGTAGCTCGAAGGGGGTTGAAGTAGTGTAAAATGATTGTCCCCCGGAGATGGTACGTAAGTCCCCGTCATTCACAGTATATTTATTACTACCATGTTTTTTTAATCGCAGAATATGTTCTTTTAATTCGGCTAAATTGACAATAATCGCCAACCACTGAAGGGATGGTGTAAATCCTGCTGGGGTCCATGCAGGTAGCAAAAGAACTGTAAGTCCCCATGGACCCTAGTTGTTGGCGATCTATAGCCTGTTTTTATGTTGTATTGTCAAATGTTAATATATTTTTACATGCTATCTGATTAGTTTTATGTAAATCTGTGATATTCTAGTTATACTGCCCTTCGTCGGCAGAATTGTATACAGTTTAAAATATATTGTTAATGTCAAATTTTGTTTCGTCACGATATGGCTGAAATATTGCCGATGTGACGTTAAACTTTAACTCACTCACTCACTCTAGACATACTGCCTTCGTTACGATATTCCAGCTTATAGTTAAATAGTGTGGCAACGTTCATACAATACAAACGCTACACCAATGATGACGTAAAGAACGTTGCTTAAAACCAACTTGGAGGTGTTTCCGAAGAGCCGACTTAAAACATTACAAATCAACAATAACTAAATAACGTTTGAATAAAATATTTTGAAGGTAATGTGAGGATTTCGTAACGTTTACAACGTTATTGTGGTCTTCCGTCCTGAAATATTGTGGCAAAAATGACACAACAAAACGTCGAGTTTAAATCGTGTAGTCATCGTTGGACGTTAAAATAAATCTTATTGTTATCTTTGAAAAAGTCATCGCCTGTTTTTGTTGCTGTGTTTAGCGCTTTTAACATTTCATGTCAGGAAGAAAGGGGATACTTTTTATTGTTTGTTCGTTGTTTAACGCCGCACCCAGTAATATTCTAGCTATATGTCGTAGGTCTGTAAATAATCGAGTCTGGACCAGACAATCCGGTGATTGACATCATGAGCATCAATCCACGCAATTGGGATCGATGACATGCATCAACCAAGTCAGCGAGCCTGACCACCCGATCCCGTTAGTCGCCTTTTACGACAAGCATAGTCGCCTTTTACTGCAAGCATGGGTTGCTGAAGACCTATTCTACCCCGGATCTTCACGGGTCACTTTTTATTGTAAAATAAGAATAACCAATACGGGGCGTTCGGTTCAAAAGTCAATTTAGCGTTGTTAAATCTACAGCCAATTTAGCTCTCCATTGAACAATAAGTATGGTTATATCCTTTCTACCAAGACAAAGTTAAACGCGACTCCTTGATGTTAGCCAAGAGTGATTGAGTATGATTTTAGCAAGTGAGTGAGTGAGAATGGTTTCAGCAATATTCCAGCAATAGTTGAAGCATTCCTGTCTGAGTAGCATCGTTACATACCTAAAAGAAAGGCGAGGTGAGTTGAAATTGGGATTCACGTCGTGTTCAAGATTATTGCATATAGCGACGTGCATGCACGTGTGTGTGTGTGTGTGTGTGTGTGTGTGTGTGTGTGTGTGTGTGTGTGTGTGTGTGTGTGTGTGTGTGTGTGTGTGTGTGTGTGTGTGTGTGTGTGTGTGTGTGTGTGTGTGTGTGTGTGTGTGTGTGTGTGTGTGTGTGTGTGTGTGTGTGTGTGTGTGTCCGTGTCCGTGTCTGTGTTGTGTGTGTGAGCTTGTACTCGCCCGGACTAATGTCGATTGTATAGTGCATGAATACCCCACTCAGACACAGTACACTGACTCCGAACCGATCAGTACTTCTTTCAGTTCCATAATGCCGAGCGCCAGGCAAGGTAACAACAAGTACCATCTTTTAACGTCGTTTTGGATGACGCAGCGAACCCGACCTTCCGCACCCCGGACAGACGCTCTACCGTTAGACCACGGAGGCGGTCCTCAAAGAAAGAGTTATAAAACAAATAATTCACAATGTAAAACACGCCTGTGTAAAGTCTTTATTGTTTCACTATTCTTGTGTGTTTATAGCATTGTTGGCTTAGCCATTACGCCTGTTACCTACCTATACATGCATATAATTTCGAAAATTTGAAATGATAATAGCTGAAACGAAAGAGCCATGTCTCGCTCTAGTAGTATGCCAATATTGACAGAAAAACATATACGACGTCGCTGCTAAAGAATTCAATATTTCATGAAGAAATTCACTTCATGACCAGTACTAGACAGTGGGAGTATCTAAGTAAGACACTGCCTTTTGCAAAATCAGACATGTTTTACAAGTCCCCTTCTGTCATTACGTCATATCAAATCCATGGGGAGACCGGGTAACAACATCAGTCCCAGCAACGTCGGAAGAGGCGACTGAATGGATCGGGTGGTCGGGATCGATGACTTGGTTGATGCAAGTCATCGTATCCAAACTGGGTTATCACTGGGTTATCTGGACAAGACTCGAATATTTACAGACCGCCTTCATGTAGCTGTAATAGTGTCGAGAGCAGCAAACAAACAAACATGACCATGTGTGCATGAATAACTATCAAATACCATTACCTTAAGTTTGGAGTTTACATGTCTTTATACAACATAATACCATACTAACCAACACATCACCTAAATCTTTAATAGCCCAACCCCTCTGGCTAGTTAAATTCAAGAATCAAATGCAATAATACTCGAATGACATCACTTAAGGTTTGAAAAACACGTCCAGTCCTTGTGTTCGTTTCACGCCGCAGTATTCCAGCCATATGTGTATGTAATAAATCGAACCTGAACCAGATAATACACAAATTAACATGGACTCGTGCCTATTACAGAAGATAAACGATAACTAAAATCAGGACGTTGCTACACATGATATGTTTATGTTTTGACCCTAACACATATGTTTCTGGGGACCTCTGTTCTTATCCGGACGATGCTACACATGATATGTTTATGTTTTGACCCCAACACATATGTTTCTGGGGACCTCTGTTCTTATCCGGACGATGCTACACATTATATGTTTATGTTTTGACCCTAACACATATGTTGCTGGGTACCTCTGTTCTTACCCGGACACCCGGTTACACATGCATATGCCATACCGTATTCGACGTAATAAGCGTCCACGGCGATATTTGCTAATATATGGGCTAGTGAACAATCCCAATTAGCACGCTTTCCGATTGATCCATGTACACAAGACTTATTTATTCGCGTATAATACGCACTTGTGTTATATGCACCCTCAATTACGGGCAGTTAAACTCTGGAAAAATATATCTGTCGTATATAAACATGTCAGGCTGTCAGCATAAACCACGACATTTATCTTTCAACTCTGTTTTTTCACCAAAATAATATTCTATTAAGAGCCCCCTATTTCTAACTTTGAGAGCGCCCTGGGCGCTTATTACGTCGAATACGGTAGTCGGAATCGTACTATGGCTTTATACTATGGAAGTGCTTTGTGATTTTTAATTCATCAATATCGACAAAATATCACAAGTGCTAAGAGTACGCTTATAAAAATGTCCGCCCCTTCAGGCACTGTTGCAGCATATATTAGAGCCTTCACATTTGTAAGAAAAACTCTAAACCTGAATTATGCTTTTTGTGAGAAACAAAATGTAATGAAGTTCCATACTTGAACTTACTTTTTATATATATAATAAATCAGCATTAGATTTAGTATATAGAAAAGACGCAACAATTCATGTATGGCTCCAGTATATTCATCTTATTTAACAGCAAATATTTAAGCTTTGAATATATTAACACGATACCTACAGATTGTGACACATTGTTTACCTAAAGATATTGAAAAACATCACGAAACCACATTATACATCTGTAACAAGGCGTTCAGTGTGTTAGTTCCTTTGTCAGAGAAGGAGTGTGTTGATCGCTGTCAGGATAAACAGGCTGATTGTCGAGGTCAACTCCCCAGATGAACCTGTAACACATGGTTTCACGGCAACACATATAAACAGTTAATTATCAATGTATCATGGTTGTGTAGTGTTCGTTAGGTAAATACACTTTTTAGCTTCAACGTAGCTATGTTGTATTTGTTATATTGAAATGTACCTAATGCCACACGTACATATAAACATCATTAACATAGGGTATTCTTGTTTGTAAATATGTTAAATGGTGGCGACACATTCAAAACTTTAACACCAATTAGTGTTTGTGTGTTAGATCTGTTTTACGTGTACACAAATCAATCATGCAATTTTCTGACATAAAAACAGGTTCGGGTCATTATCAATCATTGTTGATTATTATATAGGACAACAGTATTAGTTATTTGTTTGTTTGTTTGTCTGATTGTTGTTTAACGCCGCACAATATTCCAGCTATATCACGGGGGTCTGTAAATAATCGAGTCTGGACCAGAAAATCCAGTGATTGACATCATGAGCCTCGATCCACGCCATTGGGATACGATGACATGCATCAACCAAGTCAGCGAGCCTGACCACCCGATCCCGTTAGTCGCCTCTTACGACAAGCATAGTCGCCTTTTATGGCAAGCATGGGTTGCTGAAGACCTATTCTACCCTGAATCTTCACGGGTCAGCACTTAGTGAGAGGGTTGGGTTTAATGCGTCAGTGTTCCGTGTAGCACGGCGTGTCAGATTTAGCCCACATTGATCCGGGTCTCAGACGTCGACCATTTTGATTAAACCCACGAGCACGGGTAAGGTGCTGACAACCTAGAAACATAATCGGGGCGAACAGGGATTTGAACCCACGATCAAGTGACGCAACTCTGCACAGCAAATTGCGGCGCCTTAGACGACTGGGCCACCAGTGAGAGTGACCCTTTGTGTCAACCTGGCTGGGCAGACTTGCATAATGGGCCACTGTCCCACAGCTGGAGTGACCGTGAGTTTAGCCGCATATGTGAAACATAAAATATCTTGTATGCGGCGGTCAGTTGGTGCATTCGCTATACTGAATTTACTTTAAGAACAGTCAGATTATTTTACCGATATAGGTTGATTGATATATATTATCTAATACGAATTTGGTGTTAGAAGAAAGCTATGACACAACCAAACACCAAGTAACAACTGTTAACGTGTGAACGTATCTTTACATAAAGAGACCGCCTCCGTGGTCTTGTGGTAGAGCGTCCGCCCGGAGAGCGGAAGGTCCAGGGTTCGATCCCGGGCCGCGTCATACAAAAAGACGTTAAAAGATTGTACTTGTTGTTACCCTGTCTGGCGCTCGGCATTAAGGGGCTAAAACAAGGACTGGTCGGCTCGGAGTCAGTATACTGTGTCTGAGTGGGGTATTCATGTTAAACTGCGGCATGGTATCTCAGTGAGCTAGCACTATAAATCGGCATCAGTCCGGACTAGTACAAGCAGCCACACACACACATACACGTGCATGCACGTCGCTATATAAGTGCAATAATCTTGGACGCGACGTTAAACCCAATTTCACCTCACCTTTACATAAAGAAAATGTCTTACCACACCCCATTTGTTCCATCTGGTATTTCGTTTCTGCGACGACGTTTACAATACGAGTTGTCCGACAATCTAGAGGAAGTTTATTCAAACAGCCGGTGTATGGCACTGCAACTCTGGAATAGTAAGTGACGACTTAATGTCGCGCGGAAACATCTAAGCCATACATTGATGAGAACATATTATTCATTCATTAAAATGATCTACAGTAAAACACAAATAAATACAAGTTCAGTAATTCCACATGAATTCAGATAGTGTAATAATTGTAACATACTTTATGTGGTTTTGTTCGTTATTATATAGGACAGCAGTATTAGTTATTTGTTTGTTTGTTGTTTAACGCCGCACTCAGCAATATTCCAGCTAAATGACGGCGGTCTGTAAATAATCGGGTCTGGGCGTGACAATCCAGTGATTAATATCATGAGCATCGACCCACGCAATTGGGATACGATGACATGCATCAACCAAGTCAGCGAGCCTGACCACCCAATCCCGTTAGTCGCCTCTTACGACAAGCACAGTCGCCTTTTTACGGCAAGCATGGGTTTCTGAAGACCTATAATATTCTACCCCGGATCTTCAAGGGTCTACTTTACGTGGTACATTTTAAGCTGGATATCATTATGAAACCTGATACGCCTTTTTATCAAGACAGGCAATAAGTTTGGTTTTTAAATTTGTACAATTACAAGTTAGACAAGTCAATGTGTCAAATATTCTGCCTGACATTTCAGTCAACTTGTAAACTGACTGAATTTTTCCAATTTCAATGTAACATATACAAGAGTACTCACTCGCACCAAAGACGGATGTGATCCTTATTATCCATGACTATGGCATCCATCCTGTTCTGCAGATTGTCGCATGGTGACGGGTAACAGGCACTTTGGACTCCAGGCAGGCAAACAACTGAAACACAATGCCCATACAGTGAACGAGTTGGTGAGTCAGTTTGGTTTTACGCCAGAAATGGGCTTCACACATTGTACCCATGTCGGGAATCGAACCCATGTCTCCGGCGTGACGAGCGAACGCTTTAACCACTAGGCTACCCGACCGCCACCATACAGTGAACGAGAACAAGTGGGTCGGTCCGAGACCAACACATGTTTGTGTGGTTCATTTCATTCAGATTTTCTCCCCTCACTTTCCCCACCCAACCCCAGCCTTCATCCCCGACGGGTGGATAAAACTATCACGTGCGCCCGTGTGCTGTCCAGATCCCATGCTGGGACCACTGACCAGACTATGTTTCAAACTATTTCTGCGTTTCAGTTTATTGATTATTGAATCTATTTAGTGTACACTCGACAAATTTAGAGGACATGACATGTACAGGTGACTATATTGTTTCGAAAAGTGAATGTTATATTTTATAAGTCCTAATTATGAGAGTGATCTCATTTTCCAAGACAAACTGAAACCCGCTATTTCCTCTCTCAGTGATTCTTTTCATATCAACAGATTATTTTAATAAAATGCAAACTGTGAAAGTTGGTGGATATGGTGATCGTGTGATTGTGCAATCATGAACACAGAATATAGCTCCAAGAGATACTTCTTACTGCATTTCAAGGTTGACATACATGGATGTCCATTCGCATTTTCTCTCCTTTGGTTAATCGGTAAAACACAAAACATACACTGAAGCAACATTATTCATCGTTATATCTCACTGAGTTAGCCTTAGGATACAAGATGGTCTGGTCTGATTAAGTCCAAACCACAGGTATACTCTGTCAGTGCACTATTAACCAGAACAAATAAATGGTCTACATCAGTTTGTTAAGAAAAACACACTAAAGGTTCACAATCCGCCACATGTTCTATTTATAGACCAGTGAAGATCCGGGATAGAATATAGGTCTTAAGCAACACATGCTTGCTGTAAAAGGCGACTTTGAAATGGTAATATCCGAAACGAAAGCACCGAGAGCCATGTCTCGCCCTAGTAGTATGCCAATATTGGTAGAAAAACATGGTTGTGAAGAATTCAATAACATTTCATGAAGAAAATCACTTCATGGCTAGTACTAGACTGTCTGAGTATCAGAAACTGCCCTGTCATCGCCGTCCCAGCGCAGCGTTCTGAACGGCGTACGCCCCGTGATGGTCATTATTATTTTACAATAAAAAGTGACTCGTGAAGATCCGGGGTAGAATAGGTCTTCAGCAACCCATGCTTGCCGTAAAAGGCGACTATGCTTCTCGGAAGAGGCGACTAAACGGATCGGGTGGTCGGGATCGATGACTTGGTTGATGCATGTCGTCGTATCCCAACTGCTCGGATCGATGCTCATGATGTCAATCACTGGATTTTCTGGTTCAGATTCGATTTTTACAGCCCGCCGCCGTGTGGCTGGAATAGTGCTGAGTGCGGCGTTAAACAACAAAGAAACAACCTATAACCAGAAAGTCCAACTTCCTGTTTCAGAAAACACATTTTCATGCATTAAAACCTTAAATCGGAAAGTCCCGAAGATCGATGCTCATGAGGCCAATCACTGGATTGTCTGGTCGTCTAATATCTTTTCGTTTTAGTTTATGTACTGCCAAAGGGAATTGAGAATAAGAACATCAACATATTTTGTTTATCACTGTCACAAGTACAGGTAACGGAGCGATATATTGTCATTCCTCATTCTTCCTTGAAAAACCCCCAATGTATTTGGGGTCAGCGACAATATTTAGTGATGCAGCATGGATTCAATAGGGTGTCGATTGAGGTTGAGGAATTATTGCCTTTAAAGTATAAGGCTGTACATGTGTGTGCACATACAATACTCGAATATATGAGAGGCACTGAAAGTGTATAGTACATGTATTAAATAAGCAATTATTAACTGGACATCATTTATTCATCTTTTTAAGCAAAGATTATTTGATAACCTTCAACAATCATGGTGTAGTTCTATCAATAGTATATCTGATACCTTTTATTATAAACATTTTAAATCCCTGTTAAATGTAGAAAAATATCTTAGACTCCCCATACCAGTACATCTGAGAATATGTATGACTCGTTTCAGATGTAGCAAGTTTAAACTTGCAATTGATTTGGGGAGATACACTCCCATACACTGAACGATTATGGAAATATTGTAGAGAAAATGGTATATCTTTTATTGAAGATGAATTTCATGTTTTACTTGTATGTGAGCGTTATTCAGCCCTAAGAAATATGTATCTTAAACAGTATATCAAGTTTCAAACTGTAACATCTTTTACTGAAATTATTTCATCAGAAAACTTTGATGTTGTATATAACACATGTTTATATCTATATAAAGTCCAACGGCTAAGAGAAACTTAAATCGACTACTTCCTTGGCATGCGTAGTTCATGCAATCAACCATTGTCTGTATTATGGGCCTATGGCCTTCTTACTGAATAAACTGTCTGTCTGTCTGACATCAATACAAAATGAAACAACGTTGCCGGGTTTGGTTCTACACCACACAGACCGCCTCCGTGGTCTAGTGGTACAGCGGCCGCCCGGAGAGCGGAAGGTCCGGGGTTCGATACCCGGCCGCGTCATACCAAAATACGTTAAAAGATGGTACTTGTTGTTACCCTGTCTGGCGCTCGGCATAAGGGGCTAAAACACACTGGTCGGCTCAGAGTCAGTATACTGTGTCTGAGTGGGGTATTCGTGTTAAACTGCGGCATGGTATCTCAGTGAGCTAGCGCTATAAATCGGCATTAGTCCGAACTAGTACAAGCAGCCACACACACACGTGCATGCACGTCGCTTTTTAAGTACAATAATCTTGGACGCGACGTTAAACCCAATTTCACCTCACCTCACCTCTAGACCACACACCACACACCACTGCTATTATTGTGTTGCAACATAATTATAGGACGGCAAATGGACAGTCAAAGATATATAACGCCAAATTCAAAGCTCTCTTTTTTCCCTAAAGTTTGAAATACATTCTCCTTGTTGGTTTCCTTTGTGAATCAGAGTTGTACAGAGTCCATGGCTTGTAAGGGTTCGCTCGTCACGTTTGTTCTGATCTGCCGTTTCATAGCATGCGTTCACAATTTCTTTTAATATCATTGATTAGGACGACACATGACGACCGACCGACACAACGAGTATAAAGTCACGAGGGGGCATGGGTGGCCCAGTCGTCTAAGGCGCCGCGATTCGCTGTGCAGAGTTGCGTCCCTTGGGCACGCCAGAAACCTATGATTGTGGGTTCGAATCCCGGTTCGCCCCAATTATGTTTCTAGGTTTGTCAGCACCATACCTGTGCTCGTGGGTTTCACCTAAGTGCATCACTTCGGGCTTTCATCCTACATTAATCGGACACGCCGTGATATAACTGGAATACTGTTAAAAGCGGCGTTAAACCCAACTCACTCACTCACTCACTCACTAAAGTCACGATATCCCTTTGTCCATGAAAGATGAAAAAACTGATAACAGTTTCACTATGACTCACCTAAAATAACCCCGTCCTGCCTTAACGATTTTTTCATTACGTTGATTGCCACAAACAAATACGTTAAGACGATGTGTTTATAACTTTATTGGTTTACGACTCATTGTTCTCTACTTTAACCAATGGACAGACAGGTTGACACTTTTACACACCTAGCCATAAATATTGAACGTCAGTGCCCGATAACAATCAGTCTCCATGATCTGACAAACATTTTCCAATGGGCGTTATAGGCAAAATAGCGATGAAAATTGCATGAATGGTGAGTTGAGGTGGGGTTTAACGTCGCGTCCAAGATTATTGCACTTATATAGCGACGTGCATGTACGTGTGTGTGTTTGTGTGGCTGCTTGTACTAGTTCGGACTGATGCCGATTTATAGTGCTAGCTCAATGGGATACCATGCTGCAGTTTAACATGAATACCCCACTCAGACACAGTATACTGACTCCGAGCCGACCAGTCCTTGTTTTAGCCCCTTAATGCCGAGCGCCAGACAGGGTAACAACAAGTACCATCTTTGAACGTCTTTCGGTATGACGCGGTCGGGGATCGAACCCCGGACCTTCCGCTCTCCGGGCGGACGCTCTACCACTAGATGACGGTGGTGGTCTTGAATGAATGGATCACTGAAAATCAGTAATATTCGTGAAAAGGGTAGGCATGTCCTGCCCTACACAGTTTGCATAAAAATGACATGAAGCTTTCGCCATGGACAGAAAATACATATTTTGCAAAATATTAGTCGCTTAACGACGAATAGTATTGTTTGTTTCTTTGTTGTTAAACATCGCAACCAACGGGATTTAATCCATCAAAACAAAAATGGTAACAACACAATCACAAAATTTCCGAAACATCGTTTGTTGGAAACATTTACAGCACAAGGGCTTCACACATTGTACCCATGTCGGGAATCGAACCCGGGTCTTTGGCGTGACGAGCGAACGCTTTAACCAGTAGGCTCCCCGACCGCCACACACACACACGTTGATGTGGGTCACGAGCATTGTTTGGTGCTGACAAAGAGACTACCCATACCCCTTTTCTGTTACGACAGGATGTTAGAAAAGCTTCTCTTTATAAGCAGCGATGCGAAATCCAGTTGATGCTTGGCGTAAGTTACACATAGCCAAGACAGACTATTACTAAACCTAATTCGGTGTGCTCCTTACCTTTCATCATTGCCCCTCGGGTTTATTTGGCCATAACAATGGGGTTTTTTCTGAGGCTATGCAATGTAAGATCGTTAAAAACTGTGTAAGATTATTTATATTATCAGCAATTATTCTCAATAATTATATCTAAGTCAAAAATATATTTATGTATCTTCCCGTAAAGTGTTCTGTTTTGTTCTAAAAACGTGAGCAAAATGCACATACAAATAAAAAGATCGTATCCAAGAGATAGAATAAGCTAGCGGAACGAAATATGATATTAATTGCCAATGCAAGAGAATATCTAGTGTAGATTATTCGCCGCAGCAAATTCAAATTGGCATAAAGGGCTTTGTTTGTTTGTTTGTTTGTCGCTTAACGCTGTACTCGTCAATATTTCAGCTATATGATGGAGGTCTGTAAATAATCGAGTCTGGACCAGATAATCCAGTGATTGACATCATGAGCATCGATCCACGCCATTGGGATACGATGACATGCATCAACCAAGTCAGCGAGCCTGACCACCCAATCCCGTTAGTCGCCTTTTACGACAAGCATAGTCGTCCTTTACGGCAAGCATGGGTTGCTGAAGACCTATTCTACCCCGAATCTTCACGGGTCTCCATAGCTGTGAAAATTATATGAATTGACCCCTGAAAATCAGAGAGGACACCAGGTGTTCGTGAAAAGGGTATGCATGTCTAAACCAGTTACGGCTGCATGTTTTGTAAAACGCCACAATCTGCAATATTCCAGCATTAAGAACGCGTGCAAATAACCCCGATGTTGCGCTGGACGACGTACGTTGCTCATAATATCAATCACTGGTTTCCACTTTAAATCAGTGATGCAACGTCGACATCCCACAACACTATCACAACATCACCGAGCTGATCAACCGTGCTGTTACGCCCCTGTTACATCTTGCTGGGAACAGGGGCGGTCGGGTAGTCTAGTGGTTAAAGCGTTCGCTCGTCACGCCGAAGACCCGGGTTCGATTCCTGACATGGGTACAATGTGTGAAGCCCATTTCTGGTGTCCCCCGCCATGATATTGCTGGAATATTGCTAAAAGCGGCGTAAAACCTCACTCACTCACTCACTCACTTGCAGGGAACAAAGGCTAAACCTGCTTCGTGTGGACTTCGAGTTCTCGGGGGCGCAGCACAGGCGTAGACACAAAGTTTATAAGATCGAGCATAGATATACAATTTGTAACTTACGTGCAAACACAAAACCCCAAGACAGCATCATTGCTTCCGTGAATGAGCACTGCACCTGTTTCCACCATGAAGGAATCACAAGTGACCTGAACGTGTTGACGGTGGGGTGTTGTTATATCAGTGAACAGCAATAAATCTTATCCACTAGAGACTCGGAGCAATAGACATGCAAAGGTTCGCCATGTGGTGTCTTATCTGGTTTTGGGGCGGTCGGGTAGCCTAGTGGTTAAAGCGTTTGCACGCCACGCCGAAGACCCGGGTTCAATTCCCGACATGGGTACAATGTGTGAAGCCCATTTCTGGTGTCCCCCGCCGTGATATTGCTGGAATATTGCTAAGAGCGGCGTAAAACCATACTCACTCACTCCCTTATCTGGTTATAAATGTGAGTGAATGAATAGGTTAGACTCAGGGCCGTATTTATATTTGGCGTATTAATTAGAAAGTTGTTTGTTGTATGTGTACATAATCGTGTCTGGATCCGACGGCCAGTGGTCGATATTGTGAGCAACGATCCACGCCTTCGGGGTGCGATGAAACGCAGTGAGCCAATTCATCGAGCCTAGTACCCGATCCATTCCCTTCTTACGACCTGTGTATCTTGTCGGCCACCTTATTCTAACCCTGAGAATTATTGTCCCCCTGAGAGGGTATGTAAGACCACCTCTTTCATTGTATATTTATATCTACCTCTATTTTAACTGCAGAATATTTGTTGATTTTAATCTCTGGCTAAACTTGCAACAATCACCGGTAACTTGGGTAATGGTGTAAATCCTGCTGGGGAACCATGCAGGTAGCAGAGGTACAGTAAGTCCCCTAGTGTGGTGACCTTAACCTTGTTGCTGGTGCTCTATAGCCCCATTTTTATATTGTGTCGTATCCAACTGTTCAAATAGTTTTAATGTTCTACAACTAGTTTTCAGTCAATCTGTGATATATTGCTAGTTATTCTACTGTCCTTCGTCGACAGCTTTTTATTAATCTTGTCCAACTCTTTCAAGTCACATTATGGCTGAAATATTGCCGACGTGACTTTAATTAAACTCACTCACTCACTAACCCTGAGATCTCAGCCAACCACAGGGGTCTATGGGTGTTGGTTGGTTGGTTTGTTGTTTTATGCCGCACGCAGCAATATTCCAGCTATATGACGGCGGTCTGTAAATAATCGAGTTTAGACCAGACAATCCAGTGATTGACATCATGAACATTGATCCACGCAATTGGGATCGATGACATGCATCAACCAAGTCAGCGAGCCTGACCACCCGATCCCGATATTTGGACATGTTGTAGAAATTTACGTCAGTGTCCACATCGTCCACTATCCTGGAAGGTGTATCTTGCCACATATGTTAGCGGGTGGAGACAACAAAATAAAGACATGACACATGTGTATGCATACAAGTTGGAATAATATGGACAGTTTACAATCCTAGACACATTCCACAGTAAGCCATGTTAGATCATGTTTTCACTGCTGTTTTATGTATGGGAACACAAGAAAGTACGGATTTGTCAGTCATTCAAATCTCGGGTTCAGCAAAAGTTTTCGTATCTATTTTTAGTATACATCGTTAGGAGTTTTGCGATCAGGGTGTTAGTTGTCAATTTTAGGTGCTTAAAATGCACTTTAATGAATCCTTGGAGTCTGTAACCTTGAGAAACGTTGTAATGTTATCAATACAAAAATCAGTAAAAAGAAAAAGCAGTAAAGCATATATTATGTTCGACGTAAAGATTACGTTTTGTGTACCATCAAAAGCATGACAGTGATGACATTTCTTCAAAACATGACAAAATCCCTATCAGCCACAACATGAGAGATATTTACCACGAATGTGTGTACCGAACTCTCGAACCTTTTCTCCGATCACGACCGCCTCACCATAAAAATACATATAGATTTGGACCTGTGAAGATCAGGGTTAGAACAGATCTTCAGCAACCAATGCTTGCATTAAAAGGTGACTATGGTTGTCGTTAGCGGCGACTAACGGGATCGGGTTGGTTGTCAGGCTATGGCCAGGCTATGAATTGGTTGATTGGACGAATGTCATCTCATCCCATTTGTGTTGAATGATGCTCGTGATGTCAATCACTGGATTGTCAGGTCAAGACTTGATTATTTGCATGGCCTCCGTCATATAGCTGGCATATTGCTGAGTGTGGCGTTAAATAAAAAAAACAACTAACAAAACATATAAATTTAACCGCTTATTTCAAATTCGAGATAAAAATACTTAGCGCCATCTCGGTCCCAACCCGACTTTACAATAGAACTGTGTACCATGATATCGAAGTTTGAATTTGCCACCGTGACAGCTTTAAGAAATCTTAATTAGAATTTTACTTAACTGTAAACAACTCTCCTCGATACAGGTACAGGAATCCGTAATGAAGTCAAAGAAAGTCATTATTTGCAACATTGTCAAACTTAGTTTCATCAACAGAAACCACGAAACATTTTCGCAAAACCAAAATTCAACTCAATCAGCTGTTGCCAATTTTTCACTTGTTCTGTCACAATGTTTATTGATTATAACCTGTAAAGTACATTTCAATAAGTCATCGAGATACATTTCAATTAGCCTCACCTAACACCTGTTGTATTCTGAATTGATCGTCTATGCAATCGTATTTCTATGGATCTATAATACAGTCTGTTACTCATTTTATTTCGCTTATTGACTATTTTACATGCAAAAAACATGTTTATTCAGACAGGAAAAAACAATTACATCATAGGGGTTTGTGAACACACAGATAATCATCTATACAAACACTTCTACCTTAAAAAACATATAAATTAGCACACACAAATGGCTTTTACAAACAATAGTTGATTTTATGCTTCCAAACAAACCACACGAAAGCTGTTGTTGAATTTTCAAATATATCCAAGGTAAATGTATCCAATAAAATCGTATTTCATCACAAATATCGTGAACTAACCATTTCAGTGCATTTCAACATGGACAAAACTGTTGGAGAAGTCCAATGAGTGAATGTTTATTTAATGAAATAAAAACGTTTTGGTAATTACATGTAGCTGTACATCTTATAGATGTTCCAAGAGAAAATAATATAATATCTAATAGAGGAAAAAGGGCTTCACTTTGAGCACCTTGTTTTCTTTAAGTACCGCGATCAGAAGTGGTATATAGGTAGATATAATACTGGTCTATAGATGTGAATCTATTTCATGATACATATGTGAGGTTTGATTTGATTTTCACAGCCCGGGCCTAGTCGGACCGAACACTTGTGTAACTGTTGAGAGTATAGGGGGAAGACGTCTACTTTAACCAACGTGTCTGCTTTAAATACGATGAACAGTGACATTATAAAGTGGTATTTTCTTAGATATAGTACTTTATCATATAGTGGGTAGGTTTCTCGGCAAGAAAAGCCAACGGATAAAAACGATATCCGTTGGGGTCATATGCGGACAGAGATGCAAATATCAAAGGTCAAGTGGGGACTACTTTCAATGTTTATAAACATACATGGCGTCGCCCTCGTCATTCGGCGATCGAGTCAAAATTTACAATCGGGAATCTGGATAAACTACAGGGATAATTGCTATCATTATCAAAAGAACAGTCTAAAATAGTGAAAATCAGTGTCTAACTGTGACGTAGCTAAGGCATTTTATAAGTTTTGGCAACTTTGGAGATATAATTTATAAATTTCGAAACAATTTTGCGAGGGCACTAGGCTTAGCCAAGTGGGATTAGTAGCCAGGTCTGTGCTTGTAGACCTCTGCGGCTTGAAACCTTCTCCACAAATTAAAATAGTTGGCTTTGGCCGAAATATGTTTGAATTGTTACCTTGTTTCGTTATGTCACTGTGTGTAAATCTGACTACACTTCATTACACAACGAGTTGACAATTGTTTTAGGTATGCCGGTTTGCACCAAGACGGAACCCGGTCGCAAAAAATGGCCGCGAGAGGGGCACGAGTCGCTATTCGGCTTGTCCCGGAATAACACGAGTTGGTCACGAATGCGACTGACACATCAATTCCCTGTGACGTAATAAATATTAACGCGCGCATTCCTGGAAAACTTGCAATGTTTCGGTAATGTTTGTGAGAGAGGGAAAGCGATTTTGAAGCACAGAATTAAAGAATGACATTATATGATAAAGAGGTTATCACGCTTGTGTGTTTGGGGATGGTAAATATCCTACATTAGGAATAAACACTATGTATTTAGCTCGCCAAGGCTCGCTAAATACAATGTTTATTCCTAATGCAGGATATTTACCATCCCCTAACACACTCGCGTTATAACCTCGATATCCTATAATTATAAACGCTATGCCGACAGATGGAAATTGGTTTCGCTATAGCTAGAAGTATTTAATACGTTTCAAATCTTATTTCGTTTAACGATTGCTCTTTCACATGTTACCTCGATCAGCGACGCTTACACACAGCTCCACTTTCTGGTTTTCAAGCGATTTACTCCGAATTACTTAATTATGGTGCACGTTTTTGGTTGGTGATTGTTTAATAATGTCATGTGTGTATGTTGCATCGATAATATGTAGGTATGGTCACCGATAACGATGTAATTAGCCAATAACACTTTGGCCCGTCTTGGCCCGGCCGGCCCGACTTTTAGGCAATGGCCTGTCTATCTCATCCGCAAATAAATAAAGCGTTTGGGGTGGTTCAAGAGATCACATGGTGTTCAATAGACATAAGCACATCGAGAAAGAAACTGTTGCATCGGAATAAAAACAAATATTTTGTCACGGTCAGAGGTAAAAGTGAGTGAAAAGTTTGCAATATTGCAGCCACATAGCGATGATACAAAAATAATAATGAACACATTTAGAATATTTTTTTAATATATAGAAACTGTCGACAATTGACAGTAAAACAACTAGATTATCACAGTTTTGTATTGTTCCGGTCGGCTAAAAGGCAAAATGGCGTAATTCGATATGCTTAGTTGTATTCCTTAGGTCCTACTAAATACGTGCCCTACTGAATACGGTGCACCGGTGCACCCGAGTACACCGAATTAGGTTTAGTAATATTCTACCTTGTCTATGAGTAACCTACACCAAGAGGGACACGGGTGGCCCACGCGTCTAAGGCACCGCGATTCGCTGTGCAGAGTTGCGTCCCTTGGGCACACCAGAAAGCTATGATTGTGGGTTTGAATCCCGGTTCGCCCCAATTATGTTTCTAGGTTTGTCAGCACCATACCCGTGCTCGTGGGTTTCACCGAAGTGGTAAACGTCTAAGACCTGCATCAACTTCGGGCTTTCCTCCCACATTAAGCTGACACGCCGTGATATAACTGTAACACTGGTAAAAGCGGCGTTAAACCGCTCACTCATTCACTCCTACTGAATCCAAGATTTTCCGTGAGTGCCATTGTTTCGGTGAACTTATGTTGGAGTGTTGACAACACTCGCACAACACATCACGTGCATCTTACATCTCTCTACGCTGTGTTGGAAGTTGATGAGTTTTACGACGACCACGTTGCTGATGACGATGCCGTAGGTCATAATGTTATTGCTATTGGATGAGGATGCTGTGCCCTGGGTGGAGTTTTTGGGTTACTGGATCGCTCTGAAAGTTCTACAGATGCAAAGAGTTGGGAAACACTGGCGGGAAACGTGTCCCAAAAGATGCCAGTGTCTGCAGGCTGCTTGGCAAGTCATTCAATGTGTTGCAATAACCGAAATTCAAGCTCAATGTACGCGATAACGTTTGAAACTCAAGAACGGCGTTTCTTGTAGCATTTTTCAGCAATGACATCGATATGGCTATTTTTGCTTTTACGTTTGTTTGTTTGTTGTTTAACGCCGCACTCAGCAATGTTCCAGCTATATGATGGCGGTCTGTAAAATAATCGAGTCTGGACCAGACAATCCAGTGATCGACATTATGAGCATCGATCCACGCAATTGGGATCGATGACATGCATCAACCAAGTCAGCGAGCCTGACCTCCGATCCCGTTAGTCGCCTTTTGCTTTTACGTGGTTGATGGCGTGACAACGTCCTCTACGGCGTGGATCGCAGCTCATAATATCAGTCACTGCATTGTCTGTTTGACACTCTCTTTTTTTCTCTTTTGTTGTTGTTTAACGCCGCACTCAGCAATTTTCCCGCTTAATGACGGCGGTCTGTAAATAATCAAGTCTGGACCAGAATGTCCAGTGACATCATGAGCATCGATCTTCGCAACTGGGATACGATGATATGCATCAACCAAGTCAGCGAGCCTGACCACCCGATCCCGTTAGTCGCCTGTTACGGCAAGCATGGGTTGCTGAAGACCTATCCTCACCCGAATCTTCACGGGTCCTTTTCTAGGTTTGTCAGCACCATACCCGTGCTCGTAGGTTTCACCTAAGTGGTAAACGTTTGTGACCTACATCACTTCGGGCTTTCCTCCCACATGAAACCGACACGCCGTGATATGAAGCGACGTTAAACCCAACTCATTCGCACACCCACTTCGTTATTACGGGGTACACTGGCTCTGTCGTCTGTTTTATTTGTATAAAAAAGTATGCGTTTGTCTGTTGGCTGACGTAGCACAGAATTACACCTGTCGTGCAACGTCGGTAACGAAGATAACTTTCCAAAACAATTCTTATGTGAATATAATTGATAGGGATAAAATCGATGATATCTGTTTTGGAGTGAGTGAGTGAGTTATTTTTTAGCCATATGGGCACTATTTCAGCCATATCGTGACTATCAAAGGTTTACGATTATAAATACTTTGAAAACGTATAAAAAACCTGCCAACGATGGGCAGTAACATAACTAGACTTATCACAGAGAAATATTTAAAACTAGTATGGAATCATAAAATTGATATTACGATACATAACAATACATTATAAAAACAGGCTATGATGTCCAACAACTGAAGGTAGATCACCATACTAGGGACCATACTGGGGACCATGGGGACTTTTGCTACCTGCATGGACCCCAGCTGGATTTACATCATCCCTTCAGCTGTTGGCGATTATGAACACAGTTAGCCATATTAAAACAACATATATTCTACGGTTAAAGGATATGGTAAGAATAAATCTACTTTGAATGACGTGGTCTTACATACCCTCTCCAGGTGACTAAAATTTTACACTACTTCAACCCCCTTCGAGGATACAGCCACTATCAATCTCAGTTATCACATTTATTCTGCTAATTATAAAAAAACTATATTATATACACAACATATTAATCAAAATTTATGGAACAATTCAATTTCTTTTAAAAAAACTAACTGAGAACTGATATTAAAAAGATCCTTCATAGATGTAACCCTTGTGATGGAAAAATCAACACAGTCAAGCAGGACATGCTTGACCGTGATTCTCTCATCACAAGGGATGCACATCGAGGGATCCTCATCTTTCAACAAATATTCGTTTGTGTTACGAGAATGGCCAATACGACATCGTCTTAATACGACCTCTTCAAATCTGGACTGACAACCCAAGTAGGTGTAACCAATAGTGGGTTTAATTTCATGTAATTTATTGTCTACCCGGGTGTCCCACTTCTTCTGCATTAGATCTCGGATGTAACGTCTAATAACAGCTTTATTCTCTCTATAGGGTATAAGAAGTGGTGTCACAGATTTGTTGAGTGCTGCTTTTGCAGCAGCATCGGCCATTGTGTTCCCAGTAATACCAACATGGCTGGGTAACCAACAAAAAACGATGTCGCATTGGCCAGTAGCAAGAACATTTAATAATTCAATGATTTCAATTAAAAGTGGATGTTTACAAGACTGATTTTTAATTGCCTGAAGACAAGAAAGAGAATCTGAAAATATGCTATATTGCTTATGTTTGGATTGTTTACTTATGCCAGGGTATGAAACTCCCAAAAATTTCAGCCAGACCACAGGACTGGCTAGCTGAAATACTTGCCAGCCCTGACCAAAACTTGCTTGCCCACTATAATCATATGTTTCTTAACGGGGTTTCTTTTTGGTTACATTTTATCATTCATCTTTACATGTGAATTAATGCTTATCATCGGGAAATATTTTGAATATTTTCACATATGAAATATAACCCGACCGTCGGGCAGGGGGATTTGAAAATCTGGCAGCCCGAGTTGAAATCAACCCGTCTCGGACGGTCGGGCAGGCAGGTATTTCGAACACTGCTTATGTACTCTGATGCTGTTAATGTGGTCTTGGATTCGGCCGTAAAAATGGAACAGTTATCTGGAAGTCTGGAAGATATAGTCCTGGATCCAATGAGTATCTGTTTTGGAAGATTAATGTGCACAAGAATGATGATAATAATGAGTCATTCCTATGTTGGAATGTAAATGGTCTTTCTTAAGACCTCATTTAAATCTAGCAATGTTATGTAATACATATGAAGTACTTGCTTGGATAGAGACCCGTGCAAAAACACGAGGCTACGCCTGCTTTCAATGTGTCCTAGCCTTCTCATAACACCGACTTTCTGTTTGGCACATATCTGTAAATTAATATAAATATTCTCAAGATTAATGTAATGCATTAACTGGCCGCCGCAAACCAGATATTTCATACTCCACATGTGTGGCTGAACATACTGTCACTCCAGCTGTGAGGGCGGGACCCAATGTGGAGGTCTCCCTAACACCCAGGCTGACACAGAGGATCACTCCTTCGGGGAGTCGGTGATTGGTGTATTAAATTAACGTTACAGAGTCGGCACATATGGGCAGTCCGACTGTGAGATAAGGGTAAGTCAGGCAAGATAACAACCTACTTGAATGTATTTTAAATAAAGACAGTTATCCATAGTTACTCGATACACCCCTGACATGTAGGATGTGGTGAAATATATAGGACTTCGTCATCTTTAATTATGTTAATGAAGGCCTTGGTTGTATAAATAGGGCTATTGATGGGAGCTACTTCACTCTGCCTCCGGTGATCAAACGCGAACGCAGCAGACTTCTCCGGTTTTCAAGGTAAGAAACCATTTCACTTTCGAGTTAATATTCTGCAAGCTGCGATCAAAATACTTCAGGTTTAAGTGAGATGTATTTAGACTATAGCCCCGTTCCACAAAGTGATCGTAGCGCTACGACTGTCATAAGCCTATGTTAAAGAATGGGAGTTACGATCATCTTAGTGCTAAGATCGCTTTGTAAAACGGGACCCTGCTCTCTACCCGGATCTCGATACACCCCTGACAAGTAGGATGTGGTGAAATATATAGGACTTCGTAATCTTTAGTTATGTAAGTTAATGCAGGACTGTGTTGTATCCATACAGCTGTCGGTGATAGCTACGTCACTCTTCAGCCTTCTCCGATTTTCAAGGTAAGAAACCATTTCACTTTCGAGTTAATATTCTGCAAGCTGCGATCAAAATACTTCAGGTTTAAGTGAGATGTATTTAGACTATATAGTTGCGTTGTGACAATAATCGTTGAGAAAATACCTTGTTGACAATACTCCCTCTTGTGAACATACTCTAAATGTATTATATTATCTGGGTCTGTGCCTACGTCAAAAACTTGTACGTTCCCACATTCAGTAACACATGATCATAACAAAGGTTTGCCTGTTTGTTGGTTGTTTAAAGTCGCACTCAGCGATATTCCAGCTATATGACGGGGGTCTGTCAATAATCGAGTTTGGACCAGACAATCCAGTGATTGATATCATGAACATCTATCCACGAAATTTGGATGCGATGATATGCATCAACCAAGTCAGCGAGCCTGACCACCCGGTCTCGTTAGTCCTCTTACGGCAGCATTGGGCCTGTTCCTCAAAGCGATCTTAGCGCTATGGTGATCGTAAGTCCCATACTTTAACACAGGCTTACGATCATCGTAGCGCTACGACTGTCATAAGCCTATGTTAAAGAATGGGAGTTACGATCATCTTAGTGCTAAGATCGCTTTGTGAAACGGGACCCTGCTCTCTACTCGGATCTTCTCGGGTAGTTAACGTTCTTTACTTTGATAAGTCAATCGTCAGGATCAGTGAAATAGGTATGATGTACTTGCTTTAATAGAGATATTTGTTACTTCTGGAGTCAATTGCAAATAGTTGTGTAGGAACCTGATGATTTGAATTTTAACCGATTTGGTGAGGTGAGGTGAAATGGGGTTTAACGTCGCGTCCAAGATTATTGCACTTATGTAGCGACGTGCATGTACGTGTGTGTGTTTGTGTGGCTGCTTGTACTAGTCCGGACTGATGCCGATTTATAGTGCTAGCCCACTGAGATACCATGCCGCAGTTTAACATGAATATCCCACTCAGACACAGTATACTGACTCCGAGCCGACCAGTCCTTGTTTTAGCCCCGTAATGCCGAGCGCCAGACAGGGTAACAACAAGTACCATCTTTAAACGTCTTTTGGTATGACGCGGCCGGGGATCGAATGTTTGCCCCCACTAAAAGATACTGTGACGTAAATGCACGTGTCACAAAGGACTTGAGAGTAACAGCTGACCGCAGCAAAATAGTAACTGTTCTCCACAACGTATCATGGACAACGTTTCTTCTCGCCATCACCCTCCGGAAGGTTATATAACCCTCTTAGAAATGTCGTCAGAAACGGTTTATCCCCAATTCATGATTCTAGGTCTAGCACCATACCCATGCTCATGGGTTTCACCAAAGTGGTAAACGTCTAAGACCTCCATCACTTTGGGCTTTCCTCTCACATTAAGCTGCCACGCCGCGATATAACTGGAATACTGTTAAAAGCGGCGTTAAACCCAACTCACTCACTCACTCACTGATACAAAGGGCATACTGTGCAGTTCAAAGCGGCGTTGGGGAGTTGCGTCCCTTGGGCACGCCAGAAACCTATAATTGTGGGTTCGAATCCCGGTTCGCCATGATTATGTTTCTATGTTTGTCAGCACCATACCCGTGTTTCACGAAAGTGGTAGACGTCTGAGACCTGCATCACTTCGGGCTTTCATCTCACATTAAGCTGACACGCCGTGATATAACTGGAATACTGTTAAAAGCGGCTTTGATCCCAACTCACTCACTCACTCAAAGCGGCGTTATTCACAAGTCACATACTCACTCCTTTGAAATTTGAAGAAAAGTCATGAATAGTATCTTTCAGCTGACACAATGCAAATCCTGGTTTCGGTAATCGTACAGCCAGATGTATTTTCAAAGACACCATACCCATTCGAATCTGAGCAATGTTCATTGGTTAATGGATCCGCCGACCCTAATGTCAACAGTGTTGAAACAGAATTGATAAAATTTAAATTAACCACTGAGCCTCATAAGTTTCTACCCTGAGGAGTATGTGGCATTGAAAGGGAAAAGCTTTAATACTTGTCAAATTCTCCCTCTACTCACGCCATTGTCTTAAAAATAGCAAAACGGCTCTTATATTGTTTTAATTTTATTTCGACCACCCCTAAGGTTTTAAGAAAGGAATCCTAAGAAACAACGAACAGATAAACATATCACAATAGGATTATCTAAACATGCACAGCTCTTTGTCCTAGGTGTCGTATATCCATTTACACGTAACGGACCCATAGAATATTGATCGTGAACAATATATGTATTAACGCACTCATCACCCCTGTGACAATATGATATGCCATGACACCATGTAGCTAATATCTCGCCTACCAATCAGAACGCTTGACACCAACATTATTCAACATCTGCAGCATACAACTGGATGTCATAACTTGTATCCACATATCAAATACGGACAATGCACCTGTACGTACTGATGAAATATTATACTACTGGCAGAAATTAAAAGTCGAGCTTGCGAGTGATTCTTTGGTGACTGGATAGGTTTACATCCCATTAGTAAGACATCCCATTAGTAAGACATCCCATTAGTAAGACATCCCAGTAGTGAGACACCCATTGTTAGACAGTGGAGTAGGTGGGATTAATTAAACAAACACAGACAGTCTACCCACTTAACAATGATTTTAACTTTAACTGAACTCTAAGTGGCGAATACGTTAAAACAATGGATTTAAGGGATGGATGAATTAAAATGTTGAATGAAATGAAGTAAAAGAGGGTATCAAGCATCTTGAGTCATTTCTTTTGTCTATAATAAGACACGTCCATTTTCGTGATAGGGGTTAATTACCTGATTAACATGTGCAACCAGGTATGACATTGTTGTTTTAAGGTGTCTCACAACTGGGCTGTCTTACTAATGGGGGGAGACCACTGGATATTTATCATTCCGAATTCAATCCATCACTGTTTATTGTTTCAAGGCCAAATGACACTGACATCATATCACCTCGAATGTTTAAGGCACTTAAATATTTTCCTCACATGACCTAAATGTTACTAATAATGACATCAAACAGGGTACAGCCTGTATGTATATAAATGATCACAGGAGTTCGTAATTCTTCATATAGTGGTCAATGAAAAATAATGTTTAGCATCTTTAATGACATTACACAATCAACAATTTGCCTCGATATCTTCAATTCCGAATTGTGATACATAGAGAAAGTAATATTAAAAAAATAAATGCACGTTAGAATACACATGCACGCACGCACGCACGCACGCACGCACGCACGCACGCGCGCACACACACACACACGCGCGCAGGCACGTACGCACACCGAACCATGGCCACAATGTTTGAAGCCATTATGCCAGCGTATCAATGACTAAATATTACAACATAATACGTCCATGGACCAAAGGTTAATATAAACATATTTTGAAATCTCTATTCAAAGACTTAAACTCTTCGATGAATCCGGACATTTGATAAGGGTTCGATATCTAGTTGATCAGTGAGTGTATGTTTTGTTTAATTTTGTTTATTATAGCTATATGGAGGTGGTCTATAAATAATCGAATCTGGAGCAAACAAACCCAGTGATCAATGTTATGAGCAGCTATCCACGGGGTATAGTGACACGTAATCAACAGTCACCAAGCCTGACCACCTAATCCATTAATTTGACGGGGGCACGGAGGGCTCAGTTGTCTGAGGCGCCGCGATTCGCTGTGCAGAGTTGTGTCCCTAAGGCACGCCAGAAACCTATGATTGTGGGTTCGAATCCCGGTTCGCCCCGATTATGTTTCTAGGTTTGTCAGCACCATACCCGTGCTTGTGGGTTTCACCGAAGTGGTAAACGTCTAAGACCTGCATCACTTCGGGCTTTCCTTCCACATTAAGCTGACACGCCGTGATATAACTTGAATATTGTTAAAAGCGGCGTTTAACCCAACTCACTCACTCACTTACTCATTAATTTGACTATTACACCCAGCATAAGTTGCTAGGGACGTATACGGAGCGTGATGCTGACAGAAATGTGGCTTTCGAACTCACAATTGTTAAGGGCGTCACTGCTTGTCCCAGGCACGTGCAGGGCGATAGCATGGCGATGACGTGAGGAACTTAAACAACATCCAATTCGGGAACAATTCTTACGGTTAGTAAACACAGATCAGATTCAACTTTGAAAGACAGTCAAGTAGATCTATATCGCGAATTTTATCAATTATAAAGCGGCACGGGTGGTCGTCTAAGGTGCCGCGATGGGCTGTGCAGAGTTGCGTCCCTTTCAACGGTATTCCAGTTACATCACGGCGTGTCAGCTTACTGTTGAAGGAAAGCCCATTGTGATGCATGTTTCAGACGTTTACCACTTCGGTGAAACCCACAAGCACGGGTATGGTGCTGACAAACCAAGAAACGCAATCGGGGCGCACCGGGATTCGAACCCACAATCATAGGTTTCTGGCGTGTCCAAGGGACGCAACTCCGCACAGAGAAATGCGGCGCCTTAGACGACTGGACAACCCGTGCCCCCTCGACGGCATAAACACACTACTGATTCTTGAATCAACTGACAGTGTACAGTGTTCAAAGAAATATCATTTTTTTCAAGGGGCGGTGGGGTAGCCTAGTGGTTAAAGGGTTCGCTCGTCACGCCGAAGACCCGAGTTCGAATCCCGACATGGGTACCATGTGTGAAGCCCATTTCTGGTGTCCCCCGCCGTGATATTGCTTGAATATTGCTAAAAGCGGCGTAAAACCATACTCGCTCACTCATTTTTTTCAAAATTGTAGCTTGTATTTGTCATTGCTGCTGGTTTACGAATTCTCTTTTTGTCAATTACTCCTACACTGATCCAGTAAACCAGTTTGTGTTGAACGTGACCGTCAGAGTCGTGCCCATGTCATTCCCAGCTGTTTCAGGGACGTGGTACGTGGTTTTCCGGAACCGTAGAGAATGTGTGAACGTGATTTACAGTATATGAGCGCTGTGTGAAACAAATGCGTTACGCCTGTAAACCAATATGTATATATATAATAGACGGCTTTCTCCAGTTGAAGTTCCGGCTCATACTCGGGGCAGACGATTGTTTAACCGTGAGTAATACGTGTATCATTTTATCAGTTTGTTTTGCTCGTTGTCTAACGCTACACTAGGCAATATTCCAGCTACGTGACGGCGGTCTGTAAATAATCGAGTTTGGCCCAGACAATACAGTGACTCTTGATATCAATCTATGCAATTGGGATACAATAACATGCATCAACCAAGTCAGCGAGCCTGACCACCGATCCCGTTAGTCGCCTCTTAAGACAAGCATTTGATTTGCCCGTAAATCAGTACTAATGAAAGACGAGTCGGCTCCCTTCTGATTATATTCTAAAAGATGTTTTGTCATTACTATATGTTTGTATATTGTGTGACTGTATACCATTCTATGGACAGGATTCTAGTGTTAATCGGCAATTATAAAACTATCTGTTCATCCCTAGAGTACCATGTGTTGTACAACTACAATATATATTTAATTCATTATCGGTTGTGTACCATTTATATCCTTGTGATGATTGTGTGTGCGTGTCAGGGAGCCTGAATCCCAGATTCCGGCACTGGCCTCTTACGACAAGCATGGGATGCGGAAGATCAAATCTAACCCGGAAAAAAGCTCCCAATGTCAACAAAATGCCCCAACAGCGTGGGCCTCCAATAGCCCCCGACAGCCAAGTCCGACTCCTGGCCTTCATGTGGCAAAGGGGGCGGTCGGGTAGCCTAGTGGGTAAAGTGTTCGCTCGTTACGCCGAAGACCCGGGTTCGACTCCCGACATGGGTACAATGTGTGAAGCCCATTTCTGGTACCCCGCCGTGATATTGCTGGAATATTGCTAAAAGCGGCGTAAAACCATACTCACTCACTCATGCGGCAAAAGTGTTCTCTCTAACAGGAGACGGTTCGAAAGGTGCTATCTGTCGCCTTAAAACTGGACGCCTCGGACAGAGGTGGCTCGTCAGCCTTGGTTGGCTGCTCTTCTAGAAGAAAAACTCTCATTCCAAACATCCGCTGCCTTCTAAGCTCCCACAACAAATCCCGGGTCGGTGTCCTTCAGGCAGTTGTCTTCAACACCCTTCCGTCAGTTCCTGCAACATCTCCAATACCTTTTTTCACCGCGGAGGAGGGTTGGGTGGCATGGCTGCTGACTTGGGCAACCCTGTTCCTACAGCGCCGATTTTGTTGGCTCGGCCACGTCTGTCGCATGGAGGACGGGATGATCCTATACGGCGTCCTCAAAAGGGCACCTAACGTGCTCCATCCCCGCTTTAAAAACTGCTGCAAGCGGGTCTTGACGGCGACAGGCATGGACCTTTCGAGGTGGCAGGAACTTGCCGCCGACCGTGGAGAATGGAGCCTAGCAGAAGACTCATGGGAGGCGAGGTTAAGCTGCAGCAATCGGCTTTGGGAAGAGCGGAATCGGCCGAACAGCAACCAGAGTACAACTCCTGTAGACTCCATGAAGAAGCGCAGCCACTGCAACAGGGACTACCGTTCCCAAGTAGGCCTGTACAGTCACAAGAGGCGCTGCTTTGCCAATGGCAACTGACTGTCCTTCCACCAGGCCGCAGATCCAGTTAGTTTCTAAGGCGCTGTTACGTACATATTTTCCAACTATTATGATAATTTTATTTGATCTCAGTTGCCAATCACCTTATGGTTCCACTACTTTCTTGTATAAACTTGTCTATACCAACTCCGATAACTACAAAGTATGATACAATAAGTTTAGCCAACTGACTCACGTGTCATAATGACTCGCTGCTCTAACATGACATCCTATTGAAATGTTATTATTCCGCTGTGGACTGACTATAAATGAATATCATCAATATGTTTGCAGCTCGAGCATCCAAATAATGTGACCTGACCCCCTAGTGTAAATCCTTGTGGATATTGCATCCGACAGCTAGATTATTGTTAATATGTTTTATGTGTTTAAGCCAGAATCATTGGGGGCGGTCGGGTAGCCTAGTGGTTAAAGCGTTCGCTCGTCACGCCGAAGACCCGGGTTCGATTCCCGACATGGGAACAATATGTGAAGGCAATTTCTGGTGTCGCTGCCGTGATGTTACATGAATATTGCTAAAAGTGGCGTAAAACCATACTCACTCACTCACTCATAATTCTTGCTTAATTATTACGTTACCTGTTCTTTTCCCAACCTAATGATTATTACCAATAAACGTCTAGAGTGACTGATATATTCCTAAAAACACGGTCCCGTATCTCCTTTCACGTTCTATATACTGAGAATTGTACTTGCTGGTGTGTTTGACCGCTAACGTTTCTATTCATTCACTATGTGGTTTCAAGGATGGAGATTAATTATCTCCCTTGGCCCACCTTGAGTCAAATGTTGATAAACGCACCACGACGATACAGATCAAGCTGGTCAGTGGAATTAACTCCATTACCAGATGATGTACATGTGTGTTAATTCAAACGCACACTTGACATTTCGTTCATTTCAAATTAAAATGAAACAGGAACGAGTTTGTTCGGAGAGCTGACATTTCGCCCTTCAGGTTGAGGAATTCCTCTTTACCCGCCGGCTCCGGGTGCTGTCAAATGCCAGATCGGTTCAGGAGTTCACACGTTGTTTGAAACAACCTGTCTTACCTGGGTCATCACAATCATAGCGTAGAGACATGACCAGAAGGAGTTATAGTCGATTCGTTTTCAGGTATGTTTATACATTACCATTACTTTAGAAACTGTAACCACAGATATTTCTTTTTAATAACCATACATCCTTTATGTTTGTGGGCCATGCGATATATACTTAAGGATTGACTATGGGTTTTTTTCAGTTGAGGCATTAATCGAAAAGCTGATGTGCACACTGTATGAATCCGCGTAGGAATCAATGCTTATAGTTGAATTCGACGACGAAAACATATAATAGTTTAACCCAAAACAGTTCTTTATATCAAAGCAGACAAAAATGGCGAGACTGATAAACATTCCAGGTGTAGGAATACACGCTGTGGCGTGACATGAATCAGGTGATTGTTTAATTTATGCACATAACTTGACACGCCACAAGGTCAGTAGCCAATCAACGGAGAGTAGGATTAAAACAAAGTTTAATAGGACCTGTCAATCAAGGCAAGAGGCGAGAAGAACTGCAACCGTCAGACGAGCCGGAACAAATATATCCGGGAGAAGGCGGCTGTTTCAAATGACATAGTCAGTTACCGCCAGATTCGAACATTAGTTCCCTAAGAACGGGAAGACCCAGTTGGAAAATTGCTAGTTAGAATTGAAACCCGAAGACATGAAAGTTGTGGAACCGAGGCGAGCGGGACAAAAAAAAGACGAGCGAACCTGCACTAAGCTGTTTCGTTCCTTCTCGGCCTTCAGTCTCAAGGGTTGTATGAACAAGGACTATGCATGAATTTCGCTAAATGCCCAGTGCATGGCGATACACGTGAGCAGAAAGGGAATTTCCTCGCATGTGATATTAGGATTCCCCGACATTCCATAGTAATAAAACCCCGTGAGGATTCCGAGGTAGAATAGGTCTTCAGCAGCCCGTGCTTGCCGTAAAAGGTGACTATGCTTGTCGTAAGAGGCGACTGACGGGATCGGGTGGCCAGGCTTGCTGACTTGGTTGATACATGTCATCGATCCCAATTGCGTGGATCGATGCTCATGATATCAATCACTGGATTGTCTGGTCCAGACTCGATTATCTACAAACCGCCGTCATATAGCTGGAATATTGCCGAGTGCGGCGTAAAACAACAAACCAACCAACAACCGTAGTAATAAAGGTAGTCCGCTTCGGTGGGCGCGGCTTATTTTTTTTACATTCATTGGGAAATGAATGCAATAACACGTAACCAATTCAACTAAACAGAATGCAGCCATTTCAATGATCATAACAAATTATAACAGTTGAAAGTGTAATACATACACACATTATATATATGTGTGTGTGTGTGTGTGTGTGTGTGCGTGCGTGCGAATCAGTGTGTAAAATGCTATTCACTTGGGTAATTTTTATAAAATACCTTAAGAGTTCAGTCATTTGACAAATTAACTGATACACCTGTCCATTTATTGGACAAATTGACTAAAATTATTAAGAACTTCAAAAGGGCTTAGAAACACCACCACAATGTTTGGGAATTGTTATCCTGATAAGATATATAGACAGCTTTGTCAGTCAATTTGTGAAATGACTGAAATATTTAAGCGATATTCAAAAGTGAATTGCATTTTACACACTGACTCTCACATATATATATATATATATATATATATATATAATATATATATATATATATATATATATATATATATATACATGTGAATTACGTGCATGCACTTCGCTATGTAGAAGTGCAATAATATTGGACGCTTTGTTAAATCCCATTTCACCTCACCTCAAATGACAATTAATACTAACCTTATTATATCACACAATAGTCATGTATGGGTCGCATACAGGTTCATTCTTTTCTTTGTCGTAAGAGGCGACTAACGGGATCGGGTGCATGGTCAGGCTCGCTGACTTGGTTGATGCATGTCATCGTATCCCAATTGCGTGCATTGATGCTCATGATTTCAGTCACTGGATTGTCTGGTCCAGACTCGATTATTTACAGTCCTCCGTCATATAGCTGAAATAGTGAGTGCGGCGTTAAACAGCAAACAAACAAATCCATGTATTTTCATTGCAGGAAACAAGCTATGAAGTATACCATCCTATTGCCTCTGTTACTGTTGATGTCAGCGGATCATCTCCATGGATTTGACGAGCATGATGAATGTAAGTAAAGATGAGCCCTGTAGATTGGGGGAAATAGTATCAATGATTCTTTATATACATTATCTGTTTTGCTTAGTGCTGATTGGCTGGTTCGTTTCAATTGATCCACTGGTTTCATTGTTTTTCCACTTACTGAAATCGAAAAACCTCCATTTTTGTACATTTTCCAAGAACAAAGACTGTGGTTAATATAAAGAATTCTCGGAATTCTGGATAATGTGCCCATCGTTCATAACGTTAAAAGTTACTCGTCAATGCTCGGAAATTACAGAACGAATTCACTTGGAAAAAAATCCGTAATTCCTCGAAGATCGTATGCTTTTCTGTAATTGGGCCAACCGATGAATTACTGACGCAGTGTACATTCACTTTTCAAGGTTTCAATATGAGTGAGTGAGTGAGTGAGTGAGTGAATGAGATTGGTTTTATCGCCGCTTTTAACAGTATTCCAGTTATACCACGGCGTATTTGATTAACGTGGGAGGAAAACCCGAAGTGATGCAGGTCTCAGACGTTTACCACTTTGGTGAATCCCTAGAGCACGGGTATGTTGCTGACAAACCTTGAATCATAATCGGGGCGAACCGGGATTCGAACCCCCGAACATATGTTCCTGGCGTGCCCCAGGAACAGCGATTTGCGAGGACTTAGACGACTTAGACAACCGTGCCCCAGTTTAAAGATGAACAGGACTGATTATTTGACGAACAGGTATTCTGGTTATTCTAGCTAGAACACAATTAAAAAGTATTCTTCGAAATGGTACCACAAGTAAAAGCATTGTGGAAATATGGTTTATGTGGAATGACAGTGGGTGTTATGGTGTTGATGTGACCTCTCACAATTAGATTGATACAACATTCTGAACGAGTTTTTAATAAATACCCACATTCCCTTTCAAACAAAGTTTATTTTAAAGAAAGATAGAAATAATACAGATATAAGTGTTGGGTACATTTTGATTAGTATTTAAATAACACTCAGGCACACTATTAGACACTACTAGTTGAAATGTGTTTTTACTATTCCAAAGAATAATCACAATATCCACAATTATCCATACGTAAATATCTAAGACCTAAACAATCACACATTCGATTTCAACTTCGTCAAATATGTTTAAATTTCCTTTCCTGCGAAATATGTTTGTCGTATTAATGACATGGCTTACGTTTGATAAATCAACTTATTTGATAGTGCTTCGTCTACCATGTATCTATATATTGTTTCCAGAAGATAACTGTGACAGATAGCAATAGTTACTGTTCCAATTCGATAGACAGGATTGTTTGTTGTTTAACGCCGCACTCAGCAATATTCCAGCTGTATAACGACGGCCCGTAAATAATCAAGTCTGGACCAGACAATCCAGTGATTGACATCATGAGCATCGATCCACGCAGTTGGGATACGATTACATGCATCAACCAGGTCAGCGAACCTGACCACCCGATCCCGTTAGCCGCCTCTTACGACAAGCATAGTCGCCTTTTACGGCAAGCATGGGTTGCTAAAGGCCTATTCTACCCCGGATCTTCACAGGTACTTTGGTTAGAAATAAATAAACCCATGGCTTGTAAACAATCTGTTTGTATCATCAGTAAAAGAAGGTTCTGTTGTATCGTTGTAGGTTTACACGACAACAAGGAATGGGTGAAAGTTCTAGAAACTGCCAAAGATGGGGCCGTGGTTTCTGGAAGAAAAGAGGCTTTACAGGAGTCGGTAAAGCACGGCGCAAGGATAAAATTTGGCACTAACGATTACTTTGCCGAAGTTGACAACTGTCGGAACATAAACGGTGATGTATGCTGCCAGGCACTAATGCATATCAGCAAATCTGGATGGAATGCATTTCAAGGAAATGCCTATTGGTGGATGAGCAATATTTGCACGACAGGCAACTGGCACATGATCAGATATAATGTCGGAAGCACCAACCTGTCTGAGTCACGGCTCACGTCTGCCTTTAAGTGGTTTGTTTTGAAAACGAACTACCAACAACCTGTTTACTCTACCTTTGCAAATGGAACTTTTAAGTTGGGTAGTGTAGACACGCTTCTTTCAGCTGTTCTGCAAGGAAAGTCGATTTCTGTGTCGCAACAGCAGAATGTTGTATTTCATGTACAAAATATTGAGATCTTCAACACAGGGTCTGATGGGAAAGCCACGGTAAGCGCTGAACATATCTGGAGCGTCAGTCAGAGTGTCGCAGGAAACCATCTGGAGTTTCAAGGCAATGCCTACTGGTGGTTCTTGATCCTCAACACAGCTGGTACTCGGGATATGTCCAGGTGGAGTGTGGGCTCTCACACACCAAGAGGCCAGTCTCGGGATAATGTGGACACTAACTGGTTTGTGGATCCTTGTTGGGTTCCAGTTCATACCTATAGCGGTCTGGGCTCAGATTCATTGTGGACGAGGTACATCCTGAAACTTCTCATCGAAGCTGGACACAATGTTCGTGTGAAGTTCGGTGATACGATCGTTGGAGCAGAGAGCATACGGCTCACAGAGACGCACGTGGCAGTCCAAAGCATATCTGCATTGGCTAGAGCTGACTCCAAAACGTTCGAAAGTGACTTGAACTGGGAGTTTAGAGTTCTGGGAACGACTGGAGCTGTTCGAACATATCGCCCCCTCGTCGGATCATCTTCAGCAAGCCCACTAGGCTACACAATTGACAGACAGGAGATGACTTGGTACGTTGACACTAGGAAATGGCGTTTATTGTTTCACTTGTTGACGGATGGCACAGTCGTTAAAGGGTCGGCCTTGGATGTCAGAAATGCTGTCGAAGACGGAGCGGACATCAGAGTAGCGTTCAAACTGCCCGACGATCCCGGATTCCGGTATCACAAAGCAGACAATCTTGCCTTGGGACCCACTCCAAATGTTGCAGCACAGATTGTTCGGGCACTGCGAGATAACCAGACATCCTGTGATGAGTTTGAGTTTGACCAATCACCACAATGGTCCTTCAAGCTGATCACTACAACTGGGTTTGTTCTCAATTCAAACTGGGTTGTTGGAGAACACGTCAACAAAGGTCGCACGAGTGAACGCGCTGAAATGCAGTGGTTTGCAAGTGTTAAAGGAGCCTAACCACCTCCCAGAAAGAAAAACCAACAAAAAAAACCGCCCGAAAGCACACAAGAAAAAGAAAAACCTCTTCACTGCAGTTTAACGTCGATATTGTTTATTCTTTCCTTTGACTCCAAGAACTGTCCAAGAAATATCCACATTAGATATGTTACATGTAAATTTCTGAAATGTTTACATTTGGTGACTGTGTATTAAAATCACGTTGTATAATCTAACTGTATATGGCTAGCCGTTCCTCGATGAATAAATAATTGCTTGGGCTCTATGTTGCGTCTCCATGGTGATATAGTTATAGTTTAGTCTATCGCTGACGAAGTAGTGAGGAGTGTCAGCTTTTCATGACTCGGCTTAGTATAAAGCTACAAGAAATACTAACCATGATATACATTCATCCATAACAAACGTGATACTTTCTTGGTAAAGTACAGATTCTCGTACTTTTTGTGGTTGAGTCCCGTCCGGGATTCGAACCCACACTGCCAGGGTGAGGCACCTAATCGCCAGGACACAAAGTCAGTGATCTAACCCAATCGGCCACCGGTGCTTCCATAAAAATGAAATTCCGTCAACTGGGAGTCTAGATCTCGTACTTTGTGTACCCCTCTGACAAGTGTAAATTGGCCAGACTCCCTCTTTTCATATTGCCAGGTGTGTGGAGGTGCACCCATATAAGCTTTGGCCACGGCTGAAAGAATGGGGTCATATTCCTAACCAACATTTGTTTCCTTTTCACAATTTACAACCTTGGTAGAACCCACAAACATGGGGTACAACCAAAGGAGCGCATGAGGGATTCTGACACTTAATGGAAGTAACTCTCAACAACAAGTTGCGACGTCTTAGACCAGGGGGCCGTCTGTGCATCCGGCATCTGGCAGTTTGGGGCATCAGAATACCTCAGACAGAACACTATCTTAATTTATACCTTAACATCAGAGATGGTGAACCTTACTTATTTTGAATGGATTTTAGGGTATAACAGTGCAGCGGCAACCATAATACTAACATGTATTGCAACAGGATATACACAAAGAAAACGGTTAAGAACACCCTAATATATTTCATTATTGTTTGGTCCCAGTATTTGTAACTGTCATGAAAGATATACTGAACAGCATTGAAATTGCACCAGCAATAAATCTTGAAATATTACAAAAACAACTTGAGCAATGACCGATTTTGATTAGAACAGACATAGACGGATTATTAAGAAAGACGACAAAGGAAACTGGAATACCACACAGTAATTACAATTATGTCATCAGTGTAAGGAAGACAAATAGGGTTAAAATGAAAAGTCAATATCTGGTATGTCCGCAATTGACAGCAACACAGGCCATGCAACGTCTTCTCATTGATCGAATAAGTTTGCGAATAGCGTTCTGGGGTATTCCACTCTTGACGTAGTGTATCTTCAAGTTCTCTCAGGTTCTGTACTTGACCCAGGTAATCCCATAGATGTTCAATTGGCGATAGATCAGGTGACAGGGCTGACCGCAAGGTACTGTGTTGAAACACGTGCTGTGTGCGCTCTTGCATTATCTTGCTGGAAGGTGTGCATATCCTGGTGCTGATGAAAGAATGGGATGACGTGATTTGCCAATATCATATTCCTGTAGTAAAGGGCATTAACTCTTCCACGACAATCATGGAGCTCTGTTCGATGGTTATGACTGATGCCGCCCCACACCATGACACTCCCTCCCCCCCCCCCCCCCCCCCCCCCCACACACACACACACCATCGATCTGTCTGTACAACGCAATCATTGTGGTAACGTTCTCCACGTCGGCGACACACTCGCAGTTGACCGTCAGCATTCCGTAAATGAGAACGGTATTCTTCAGAGAACAGCACACCATGCCACTGCCGCAATCTCCAATGACGATACCTTTTGGCCCAACGCAGACGTTCATTTCGATGTCGATCAGTGAGTATGGGTCCAACATATGGACGTCGAGCACGTAGCCCTGCTGAGCGGTTCCAAACTGATGAAGAGTTCCAAACACGTAACTGTTCCATTTTTGCATTCTCTCTTTAATGACATTTTCAACAAAAGTATATTTCCGTCAACTTGGTCAAAATCTATCATTGTTCCCCTATTTAAGAAGGGTGATACAAGCGATCCTGATAATTATAGAGCAATTTCATTGACAAGTATTTTAGGTAAAGTTTTTGCTATAGTTTTAAACAACCGTTTAACGCTCTGGTCTAATGTTTATGATAAAATTCCAGAAAATCAGGCAGGCTTCAGACGATCATATTCACCTATCGACCATATTTTTACACTTGATTCTATTGTACAAAAATATCTTGGATGCCGGAAGCGAAAACTGTATGTTGCATTTGTGGACTTCAAAAAAGCTTTTGATAGTGTTAATCGATGTAAACTTTGGGATTGTTTGAGAAAAAAGGGGAGTTGGGGGTAAAATGTATAAAATGTTAAAATCTATATATGCAAATGTCAAATCATGTGTTCGTCACAAAAATGGTGTCACTGATTACTTTGATTGCCCTATCGGTGTGAAACAAGGCTGCATTTTAAGCCCTCTCTTTTTCTGTTTCTTTGTGAACGAATTGTCCCTTGAAATCCAACAAAACGTAAAACACGGTGTCCAACTTTATCCAGATATGTATGAATTGCTAATATTACTTTTCGCAGACGATGTTATACTAATTTCTTATACTGTTAATGGGCTTCAAATTTAAAAAGACATATTGTTTCAGTATACCATCTCCGGAAACTGACTGTTAATACAGATAAAACGAAAATTGTTTTAGAAAGGGGGGTCCTCTTGCATCCAGGGAAAAATGGTATTTAAATGGGCAACAAATTAATGTTGAAAAAACTTATAAATACCTTGGTGTCATTTTTCCTTTTAATCTGAAACTAAATCACCTCGTCAACGATCTTGCGCTACGTGCTAAGAGAGCCCTCATTACTTTATTTGTTGTTCTTGATAAACTCGGTGTGTCTTCCCCGTCTGTTTTCTTCAAACTTTTTTATTCTCAAGTTAAACCAATTCTGTTATATGGTTCAGAGAGTTGGGGTCTCGAAAAATATCACATCTTGGAAATAATTCACTTAACTGCAGGTAAACGATTCTTGAATGTTGGCAAATCTACCCAAAATTGTATTGTGTATGGTGAATGTGGAAGACATCCCTTATATATCTGTTCTTATGTACGCGGTCTAAACTATTGGTTAAAGATAACAGAAATGTCACCTGATCGTATTCCACGTAAATGTTATGAAATGATGAAATACCGCGACAATGTTGGTTATATAACATGGGTCACTAAGATCAGACAACTTTTATTTCTTCATGGATTTGGATATGTTTGGATTTACCAAAGTGTTGGAGATAAGACAGCATTTCTTAGTGTATTTAAACAAGTTGCATCTGATATGTTTATCCAAGAATGGAGAGCTACATTGAAAAATAGTTCAAGATACGACCTTTATAAAACATTTAAATCCTGCTTATCTCCAGAACAGTACTTAACAGAAATAACACAGAAAACTAAGAGTGTGTTTTACACGTTTTAGATTAGGTTTGAACAATTTAGTATGTAATATGGGTCGCCGCAATCTCCAATGACGATACCTTTTGGCCCAACGCAGACGTTCATTTCGATGTCGATCAGTGAGTATGGGTCCAACATATGGACGTCGAGCACGTAGCCCTGCTGAGCGGTTCCAAACTGATGAAGAGTTCCAAACACGTAACTGTTCCATTTTTGCATTCTCTCTTTAACGACATTTTCAACAAAAGTATATTTCCGTCAACTTGGTCAAAATCTATCATTGTTCCCCTATTTAAGAAGGGTGATACAAGCGATCCTGATAATTATAGAGCAATTTCATTGACAAGTATTTTAGGTAAAGTTTTTGCTATAGTTTTAAACAACCGTTTAACGCTCTGGTCTAATGTTTATGATAAAATTCCAGAAAATCAGGCAGGCTTCAGACGATCATATTCACCTATCGACCATATTTTTACACTTGATTCTATTGTACAAAAATATCTTGGATGCCGGAAGCGAAAACTGTATGTTGCATTTGTGGACTTCAAAAAAGCTTTTGATAGTGTTAATCGATGTAAACTTTGGGATTGTTTGAGAAAAAAGGGGAGTTGGGGGTAAAATGTATAAAATGTTAAAATCTATATATGCAAATGTCAAATCATGTGTTCGTCACAAAAATGGTGTCACTGATTACTTTGATTGCCCTATCGGTGTGAAACAAGGCTGCATTTTAAGCCCTCTCTTTTTCTGTTTCTTTGTGAACGAATTGTCCCTTGAAATCCAACAAAACGTAAAACACGGTGTCCAACTTTATCCAGATATGTATGAATTGCTAATATTACTTCTGTGTCGTTTTTCCTCAGTTTTCCTCAGTTTAAAAAGATATGCGTTTTTGTCCTTTTTGTCCCACATTTATTGAAAACGAATACCATTTTATGCTTATCTGTCCATGTTATGAATCGCTCAGAACAAAATATTTCCAAGGTTTACCCCAAAACATCAATACACTAATCAAGCTCCTCCGTAATGAAATATCTAACGAGCAACAAAAGAATACTATCCTATACATTAATTATGGTTTACGACTTCGCAAATGTACAAATGATGTTTAATTATTCTTGAGGTTATTTGCCTTTATTAATCAAATGCTTTCATCTCCTCTTGTTGTGATGCGATTTATTTTTCACAAAATTGTACACGTGCACATCTCTGTGCATATGCCTGCATGTTTCTACTTGTACAAAATTGTATATATATAATATTATTGTATGTATATCGGCCTATGGCCTGAATACAATCAATGATGATGATGATGATGATGATGATGATGAGCGGAGATGTCGACGCACGGTGGCAGCACTGATCAATTCCGTCGGCCTTGTACGGTTGCTGCAGTCCTGGTAGCCGGAAGTGTACGATCACGAAGATGCCGACGAACAATATGGCGATCCTGACGTGATGTAGTTACACGACGTTGACCCGGACGTGGTCGTTCTCTGGTGGTTCTTGTCTGCTGGTATCTGCTCAGTAGCCTGAGGACTGTTGAATGATGGCATTGAAACCGTTGTGCAACGACTCTACTTGACGTGCCAACTTGAAGTATGCCCAAGGCACGTTCACGTTGGTCTGCTGTTAATCTTGGCATTTCTTGTGTCAGTACCTTTTACGTCTGCAGCAACAAGTGATGTGGCTTTTAAAAGTCTGTCTTTTATAGCCCTATTCTGCATGCTTCCCGTGAAACAAAACACGTTTTCCATGATGTGCACGCATTTGTTGCGTTTTGGCGATTTCGCTCACAAAAAAATTTAGAATGTGTTTTGACGAGCTGTTCTTCTTCATGCTTCGTCCAGAACGTCGTATATTACTCATTCACTTATATATTTTAATATGACTTAAGCCCGGATAAAAATACACCCATTTTCATGGTGGTGCGTTTTCAATGCTGTTCAGTATATAATTACGTGAAGAATTATGTTTTCTCGAGATGATGTAATCAGTCATGCGTGACGAAAGCTCACGTGCCATGCCTGGTATACCCGTGCAACATGCTACCCTCGAGTATCTCTAAAAGCAGTATATCTAAATGTTAAAATTGCTTTCTTAAGCTCGGTTTTAAACAGTTATTCCATGACATCGTGTGACCATGTCACGAAGGTGATTATCAAACGCCACAAGATGGCAAATAATCAGCATACATAACGCAGGAATGTCTTGTAATGTCATTGGTCGGAATTTGGGGTATACTCACACTGTCGTAAACCGTTTAGTCGAGAAACATGCTCAGCCCGGTGATGTACAGGACCGCCCAAGATCCGGAAGACGACCTGTGACGACATATCGCGAAGACAGGCACCTTCTTCGTCTCATGCGCCAAGAACCCTTATAACAACTACTCGTCTGAAACAGCTGTGGTTGCCCAATCGTCGTTTCAGCATGGGAGCCGTCAGGAACCGGCTGAAAGCAGCAGGACTGAGGGCTGGTCACAAAGCTGCTCGTTTGGCATAGTATATTGCGCGAACTGGAATCTGAGAACTTGGATCCATTGGTCAGACGAAAGTCGCTTTCTGCTCCACGTCACTGATGGAAGAACGAGAGTTTGGAGGCACCGGTACACGGCCTACACCCCCAGGTACATTATACTGACTGTTGTATACGGCGGGGGCTCGGTAATGGTTTGGGGCTGTATCTCTCATGATTGCAGGTTTGATTTGGTCACCATAAGGGGCAACTTAACAGGAGCTCAGTACATCCGGGATACAGGGATGACAATGCCAGGCCTCATCGTTCGCATGCAGTCGTTGATTACACGAGGGCCAATGCATTAACGACTCTACCCTAGCCAGCAATGAGCCCGGTTTTGAACCCCCTTGAACATGTTTGTGATATTCAGGGGCGGCGCATACAGGCACGAGATCCTCCTGTACAAGATTTACGCCAATCGGAAGCAGCATTGCATCAGGAGTGGTTGTTGTTGACCCATCAACAGATCCAACGTCTGACTGGTGGCATGAGACGTAGGATGGAATATGTCATCCGGGCACTGATACATTTTTTAGATATTGGCTAAGGTCAAAAACAGTACCTGTGTTGCCATGATGTTTTTGTCAGTAAATTTTAATCACAACTCACCAATATCTTCTTTATTTGTTGTCAAATTTTTGTTCTATCCGATGACATTGGTATCGCCGAGCTCTTTGGGTCAGTCATCCCATGCCATGATTTTAGCCATTTGTCATGGTTCAGAAATAGGAGTGTGCTTAACTTACACAAACGGTGTACCTGCATCTTCTGTGGAATTCAGAGCGCCGTTCTTGAAGTTTTATCTGATGCTCATCAGCAGGCCTATATACATATCAGTGAATCCCCTATGAAATAGAGATAGGCCGCGTCCAAGAAGCCTGCAGGTCTCTTCAGACGCCTCTTGTGGAGAGCATCTTGGGTCACGTGTCCTCCACGTGGAGTACCCGGCATGAATGGACAGACGAAGGTCCCAGCAGTTAGGACAGCGACACAGGTCCTCAGTGACATTCGTACATCTAAAGTTGAAACAACAAGGGTGGTCCCAGAATTGCTACACATGGCGCGAATAAAAGGAATGACCTACGAATAACCCTTGCTGCCACATTTACCATCTGGTCTCTGTGGGCATCTGAAGAGCCAGGACACAAAAGTCTTCTCTGACTTCCGTTTCTCTGCCAGAGTCAAAGGTCGGCTAATCCACTGCCCTTGTGTCATGTTATCTAATACACTCGGGCATGTGTTGTTAACTACTGCTGCAGGTGCTCGCGGTTTGATCTTCATTGTTGGAAGAATTGTGGAGCATGGTATAAACTAACAATGGATATTAGAATGACTGCAATAATAAGAACATCTCGATTTGATAAATGTGTAGACTGGAAGACCATACTCAGAAGATAGTGATGTGGGATGCCACGGCAGTGCTTGCAGATACTGAAGACTTCACTGGACACCTCGCCCTGTACGTCATTTGTGTGTGTGTGTGTGTGTGTGTGTGTGTGTGTGTGTGTGTGTGTGTGTGTGTGTGTGTGTGTGTGTGTGTGTGTGTGTATGTGTGTGTGTGTGTGTGAGTGTGTGTGTGTATGTTCTTGTGTGTAAAGGCAATGATTTTAGGGCATGGATATTTCACTGAATACGTCTTCTTGTAGGTCTTCCATGTTTATATGTCTCTGTGGAAAGGCAGTGTTTGTGAGTCACAGGAGATTTTTTGTACGTGTTCCGTATGCGTATATATACTGAACCGCAAAAGAAACGTCGGGCCAAGTAACATTGCATGAAAAATTGGATATTTTTGTTCAAAGTTTCTAAAAACTAATATTCCCTTGTCCGGAAAAATATAATTTCATAATAAATAACAAAGCAGATGACAATAAAACCGATCGCCCAAACGCATCATGGCAACGGTCATGGTAACCCGATGCACGTGAGTTCCATGCAAATTGAAATGCATTTCTTGTCCTATCCACCCAGATCGGATAACATTCATTCGTTATTGAATTGCTACTACATGCCAAGATTGACAAGAAATCAGCTACACCAAGTCCTTGGACGATTGCAAGCTACACAAACCGCCCGGCAAGTTGCCAATGCATTTCAAGTCAACGTAAGGACCATATACAGGCTCCAGCGACGGTACCAGACCACCAACACTACAGATGACTGACAACGTAGTGGAAGACCAAGGGTCACCACCCGACGTCAGGTCGTCAGATTGTGCGACAGCAACTTCAAGATCGCTTTGTTACTGCTGCGGAAACTGCTCGACAGACCATGGGGACACACCAGCGACACATTAGAGTGGACATCGTGCGTCGACGATTGACGAGCAGACAACTCCACTATCACAGGCCACACCGAGGACCCATTCTGACACCACGTCATCGCCGGGACCGTCTTCAGAGGGCAACACAGCACCAGCATTGGCGCTACCAGCAGTGGAGAAGAGTCCTCTTCTCAGACGAGAGCTGGTACTGTATCTCAACAGCAGATGGCACAGAGAGAGTCTGGCAAAGCCGTGGGGAACGTTATTCGGATGCTTGTGTTGTTGAGAGAGACTCGTGGGGTGGTCCGAGTATCATGGTGTGGGTAGGAATTGGTCTTGCACAGAGAGTCGGCCCTGTGGTCTTCCAGAACATCGGTCCAGGGAGAGCTAATGGTCTCACAGCAGCTCGGTACATTGATCAAGTCTTGAGACCACGCGCCATACCTCATTTGGCATACCACGAGTTTCAGCATGATAACGCCCGTGCCCACACTGCGAGAGCAACAAGAGACTTCTTCCAGCAAAATGGCATCAGAACCATGCAGTGGCCTGCCCTCAGTCCCGATTTAAATCCCATTGAGAACATGTGGGACGAGATTCAAAGACGGCTGAATGACGTCCGACCAAGGCCGTCAACTGCAGCTGAACTGCGTCAGGCGTTCCTCAGAGTGTGGGCTCAAGTGCCTATGGCCTTCATCAAATGCCTCATTCATTCCATGTATCGACGTTGCACGGCAGTCATCAATGCACATGGCGGGCACACGAGACACTGACTTGTGATGACATTTTCTCACAGACTAGTGTTGTGTCTTTCACTTTAAGAACATTTGACACTTTAATTTCAACCTTCTCATTCTCATATACTATCCAAAAAAAGAAACGCATAGGTGTTACTGATATGTCAAAACGAAAATAGTACCTATTGTATTCATATTGGGCTTGTATGGACAAGGACTATGCATGAATTTCGCTAAATGCCTTGTGGATGGCGATACACGTGAGCAGAAAGGGAATTTCCACGCATGTAATATTAGGATTCCCCGACATTCCGTAGTAATAAAACCCCATGACGATTCCGGGGTAGAATAGGTCTTCAGTAACCCATGCTTGCCGTAAAAGGCGTCTGTGCTTGTCGTAAAAGGCGACTAACGAGATCGGGTGGTCAGGTTCGCTGACTTGGTTGATACATGTCGTCGATCCAAATTGCGTGGATCGATGCTCATGATGTCAATCGCTGGATTGTCTGGTCCACTTACTGAAATCGAAAAACCTCTATTTTTGTACATTTTCCCACAACAGAGACTGTGGTTAATATAAAGAATTCTCGGAATTCTGGATAATGTGCCCATCGTTCATAACGTTAAAAGTTACTCGTCAATGCTCGGAAATTACAGAACGAATTCACTTGGAAAAAAATCCGTAATTCCTCGAAGATCGTATGCTATTCTGTTATTGGGCCAACCGATGAATTACTGACGCAGTGTACATTCACTTTTCAAGGTTTCGATATGAGTGAGTGAGTGAAATGGGTTATCGCCGCTTTTAACAGTATTCCAGTTATACCACGGCGTATTTGATTAACGTGGGAGGAAAACCCGAAGTGATGCAGGTCTCAGTCGTTTACCACTTTGGTGAATCCCACGAGCACGGGTGTGGTGCTGACAAACCTTGGTTCATAATTGGGGCGAACCGGGATTCGAACCCACGAACATGTGTTCCTGGCGAGCCCTAGGAACAGCGATTTGCGGCGACGTAGACAACTTAGACACCCCTGCCCCAGTTTAAAGATGAACAGGACTGATTATTTTACGTACAGGTATTTTGGTTATTCTAGCTAGAATACAATTGAAAGTATTTTTCGAAATGGTACCACAAGTAAAAGCATTGTGGAAATATGGTTTATGTGGAATGACAGTGGGTGTTATTGTGATTGATTGACAACATTCTGAACGAGTTTTTAATAAATACCCACATTCCCTTTCAAACAAAGTTTATTTTAAAGAAAGATAGAAATAATACAGATATAAGGGTACATTGGGTACATTTTGATAAGTATTTAAATAACACTCAGGCACACTATTAGACTATATTTGTTGAAATGTGTGTTTACTATGCCAAAGAATAATTATAATATCCACAATAATCTATACTTAAATATCTAAGACCTAAACAATCACACATTCGATTTCAACTTCGTCAAATATGTTTTCCTTTCCTGCGAAATATGTTTGTCGTATTCATGACATGGCTTACGTTTGATTAATTTATTTGATAGTGCTTCGTCTACCATGAATCTAATTATTGTTTCCAGAAGTTGACTGTGACAGATAGCAATAGTTACTGTTCCAATTCGATAGCCAGGTTTGTTTGTTGTTTAACGCCGCACTCAGCAATATTCCAGCTGTAAAACGGCGGCCCGTAAATAATCAAGTCTGGACTATATAATCCAGTGATTGACATCATGAGCATCAGATCTACGCAGTTGGGATACGATTATATGCATCAACCAAGTCAGCGAACCTGACCACCCGATCCCGTTAGCCGCCTCTTACGACAAGCATAGTCACCTTTTACGGCAAGCATGGGTTGCTGAAGACCTATTCTACCCCGGAATCGTCATGGGGTTTTATTACTACGGAATGTCGGGGAATCCTAATATTACATGCGAGGAAATTCCCTTTCTGCTCACGTGTATCGCCATCCACAAGGCATTTAGCGAAATTCATGCATAGCCCTTGTCCCGTTAGCCGCCTCTTACGACAAGCATAGTTGCCTTTTACGGCAAGCATGGGTTGCTGAAGACCTATCCTCAGCCGGATCTTCACAGGTACTTTGGTTAGATGGTATACACATGTATGCAGTTTAGCATAAATCCAAAACGTGGAAGGATGCAATAAATAAACCAATGGCTTGTAAACAATCTGTCTGTATCATCGGTGAAAGAAGATTCTGTTGTATCGTTGTAGGTTTACACGACAACAAGGAATGGGTGAAAGTTCTAGAAACTGCCAAAGATGGGGCCGTGGTTTCTGGAAGAAAAGAGGCTTTACAGGAGTCGGTAAAGCCCGGCGCAAGGATAAAATTTGACACTAACGATTACTTTGCCGAAGTTGACAACTGTCAGAACATAAATGGTGATGTATGCTGCCAGGCACTAATGCATATCAGCAATTCTGGATGGAATGGATTTCAAGGAAATGCCTATTGGTGGATGAGCAATATTTGCACGACAGGCAACTGGCACACGATCAGATATTACGTCGGAAGCACCTTCCTGTCTGGGTCACGGCTCACGTCTGCCATTAAGTGGTTCGTTTTGAAAACGAACTACCAACAACCTGTTTACTCTACCTTTGCAAATAGAACTGTTAAGTTGGGTAGTGTAGACACGTTTCTTTTAGCTGTTCTGCAAGGAAAGTCGATTTCTGTGTCTCAACAGCAGAAAGTTGTATTTCCTGTGGAAAATATTGAGATCTTCAACACAGGGTCTGATGGGAAAGCCATGGTAAGCGCTGAACATTTCTGGAGCTTCAGTCAGAGAGTCGCAGGAAACCATCTGGAGTTTCAAGGCAATGCCTACTGGTGGTTCTTGATCCTCAACACAGCTGGTACTCGGGATATGTCCAGGTGGAGTGTGGGCTCTCACGCACCAAGAGGCCAGTCTCAGGATAAAGTGGACACTGCCTGGTTTGTGGATCCTTGTTGGGTTCCAGTTCATACCTATAGCGGTCTGGGCTCAGATTCATTGTGGACGAGGTACATCCTGAAACTTCTCATCGAAGCACGTGGCGGTCCAAAGTATATCTGCATTGGCTAGAGCTGACTCCAAAACGTTCGAAAGTGACTTGAACTGGGAGTTTAGAGTTCTGGGAACGACTGGAGCTGTTCGAACATATCGCCCCCTCGTCGGATCATCTACAGCAAGCCCACTAGGCTATACAATTGACAGACAGGAGATGACTTGGTACGTTGACACTAGGAAATGGCGTTTATTGTTTCACTTGTTGACGGATGGCAAAGTCGTTAAAGGGTCGGCCTTGGATGTCAGAAATGCTGTCGAAGACGGAGCGGACATCAGAGTAGCGTTCAAACTGCCCGACGATCCCGGATTCCGGTATCACAAAGCAGACAATCTTGCCTTGGGACCCACTCCAAATGTTGTAGCACAGATTGTTCGGGCACTGAGAGATAACCAGACATCCTGTGATGAGTTTGAATTTGACTAATCACCACAATGGTCCTTCAAGCTGATCACTACAACTGGGTTTGTTCTCACTTCAAACTGGGTTGTTGGAGAACACGTCAACAAGGGTCGCACGAGTGAACGGGCTGAAATGCAGTGGTTTGCAAGTGTTTAAAGAGCCTCCACCACCCCCACCCCCTCTCCAAACCATAAAAATGCACAACCAAAAAAATCTTCTCTGCAGTGTAACGTCGTTCCATCCTTCGACTCCAAGAACTGTCCAAGAACTATCCACAGTAAATATGTTACATGTAATTTTAATTTTCGGAAATGTTAATTGTTAGTGTATCTGAATCACGTTGTATAATCTAATCTGACTATGCAATTGATGTTTATGAATGAATAAATATTTGAATGCGCTCAATGTTGCGTCTCTATGGTCATATAGTTATCGTTAAGTTTATTGATGACCGAGTAGTGAGGAGTGTCAGTTAAAAGCTGCAAGAAATGCCAATCATGATATACGGTAAAAACACGATTAGGATACTAAATTGATTTAAAGTGGTATATGCTTTTAGTCATGCTATTACAGCTACGATTTATGCAGCTCCGTAGGGACCCGGGTAAGCGCAGGCCCTCGCAGTGGCTCGAACCCTTTTGCTTGTTAGTGTCGATTAAAATTGGATCAGGTGGTCAAGCACGGCAACTTGAAGGACTGCGTGTAAAGTTAACGTACCCGATGATGTGGGATATTACTCATATCAACCACTGGTGTGCGTTGCCGGGATAATTCGATAATTAACAACCCTCCATGATAAAGCTGGAAAAGTGCCGACTGTGGCGTGAAACATCCACATGGATAAATATGACAAATCCATTAAAGTCATCCATCCGAGATTTATATGACGCATTTCTGTTTTATCCTCGGTTATGTAGCAGAGTCCTGGTCCATTTGTGGCCTGCTGGACGATGCGCACACATGTTTGTGTGTTGTTGTTTTTGCTTAAAGCCGCCTTCATCAATATTACAGCTATATGACGGAGGTCTGTAAATAATCGAATCTGGATCAGACAGTTCAGTGATTGACATCATGAGCATCGATCTACACATTTGGTATAAGATGACATGCATCAACCAAGTCAGCGAGCCTGACCACCCGATCCTGTTAGTCGTCTCTTACGACGAACATAGGTTGCTGAAGACCAATTCTGATCCGGAATCTTCACGGTAGGCGCGCATATGTAATTTGAATATTTGTTTTAATCAGGAATGACGACGTAATTTATTATGCCTTTTCTTGCAGCATCCACCCCAAGCCGTGGGGATTAGCATCCGCGTGTCCTATGCTTCACCGACATTATAACGCAATAAAAATGATTAGGAATTGGCTGGGTGTATTTTATGAGTAAGTGAGTGAGTATGGTTTTGCGCCGCTTTTAGCAATATTCCAATAATATCACGGCGGGGGACACCAGATATGGGCTTCACACATTGTACTCATGTCGGAATCGAACCCTGGTATTCGGCGTGACGAGCGAACGCTTTAAACACTAGGCTACCCGACCGCCCCGGTGTATTTTATGGGTTCCTTAACACCTGTGAACTGTGCCTGGTAAAACCCATTTATTCAGGATTGTTATTCTATCATTTACGATAAGCATTTGATTTGCCTGTAAATCAGTACTAATGAAAGACGAGTCGGCTCCCTTCTGATTATATTCTAAAAGATGTTTTCAATTGTCATTACTATCTGTTTGTGAGATTATTGTGTGACTGAATACCACTTTATTGACAGGATTCTCGTGTTAATCGGCAATTATATAACTATCTGTTCTTCACTTGAGTACCATGTATTGTACAACTACAATATATAATTAATTCTTTTTCGATTGTATACCATTTATTTCCTTGTGATGACGGTGTGTGCGTGTCAGGGAGCCTGGATCTGAATCACGGTACTGGCCTCTTACGACAAACATTGGTTGCGGAAGATCAACTCTAACCCGGGAAAATCTCCCAATGTCAACAAAATGCCCCAACAGCGTCGGCCTCCAATAGCCCCTGACAGTCAAGTCCAACTCCTGGCCTTCATGTAGCAAAACTGTTCTCTCTGACAGGAAAGGTCCGAAAGGTGGCTATCTGTCGCCTTAACACTGGACGCCTCGGACAGAGGTGGCTCGTCAGCCTTGGTTGGCTGCTCTTCTAGAAGAAAAACTCTCATTCCAAACATCCGCTGCCTTCTAAACTCCCACAACAAATCCCGGGTCGGTGTCCTTCAGGCGGTTGTCTTCAACACCCTTCCGTCAGTTCCTGCAACATCTCCAATACCTATGGATTTTTTCACCCGAATGAGTGTTGGGTGGCATGGCTGCTTAATTGGGCAACCCTGTTCCTACAGCGCCGATTTTGGTGGCTCGGCCACGTCTGTCGCATGGAGGACGGGATGATCCCAGACGGCTAGTCCTGAAAAGGGCACATAACGTACCCCACCTCCGCTTTAAAAAACGTCTGCAAGCGGGCCTTGACGGCGACAAGCATGGACCTTTCGAGGTGGGTGGAACTTGCCGCGCACCGTGGACTTCTGGCTCCTGATTGGTCGGTTGGTCTGATGACCTCATTTCCGGTTTCGGTTTGGTCACGTGACTGCGCATGCGCGCAGGGCATGATAGTGTATGCGCATCCAACATGGCGGCACATCCGTTTCCGGTCGCGCGCGCATCCTTCGCTCTCCAAGAGGGCGTCATATCCGTTTCCGGGGAGGAGGGGGAAAACCCGGAGAAGCGCTCGTAAAAGATGAACAGGATCGACATTGAAAGAAGCGCGTCTAAAATCTTCTCTTTTTGTGTTCTTTTTGTGTTTTGGCGGCGGCGGCGGCGGCGGCGGAGGGGAAGGGAGGAGGAGGAGGGGGGGGGGGGGAGTAAGGCTGGAAGGGAGTCGGGTCCTTTATTCATCAAAGTTATCATACATAGTCGATAACCCAGCCACTTTGTTGCTAGGTTGACACCACATCGGCGAAAGATATTGCTACAACAGTCCACAAATGACGTCATCGACTATGATGATGTGATTGTAAACTTTGAGATGTAAGGTTTTGTTCCACAAGGCGGTCGTATTGTAGCACAAGGACAATCGTTCGTTTGAGTGGGTGAGTGGCGATCACCTCAGCACTACGAGCATGGTGTGGAATTCTAAAGGTGTTGCCTGAATTTCTTAACGTGAATCGACAGGCACAGACATGTAGGAATGCAGGGAGCGATCGAAATGGTCCCTGTTTTGATTGGTCCAACACGCTGCGCGCTGATTGGTCCGTTCCGGCGCCTGACTTTCACCTCGGTTTTCCAAACTGGCCCGACCCTTGTGTTTCTTTTTCATAGGGAAAGTGATGACCAGAGAGTGTCTATCCTATTTAAGACACTGTCACCCTGTTTCCTGATTGGACAACAACCCAAGCTTCTGATGGGTAACCATTTTTTATCCTGTTTTTTTCTCCCTGGGGTGAGCATGCTGATTTCTCAATCCTAAAAACACAACACAATTCATTTTTTCAACTTTTAGAGTGGATCGAAAGGGCTCCTGTTTTGATGGCTCCAAAACGCGACACGCCGATGGATCCGTTTTGATGCCTGGACTGAGCCTCAGTTTTCCAAATTGGTCCGACCGTTGTGTGCAAGAAGGAGCCTTGTTTGACTTACACGTAGAACTTTTAGCCTACTGCCAGAGCGATGTGGACATTTTGAGACGAGGATGCGCTAACTTCCGACAGAATGCCATCAGCTCGGTTCGCAGGGATCCCTTTGTAGAGGTGATGACAGCTGCTGCAGCCGCGTCCGAAAACACGACCTGAAACCCAATACCATCGCCATTCTTCCACCTCAAGGTTACCAACCCAAGAGAAATTATTCCCAGGCCTGTATGCACTGGCTGAATTATCTGATGGAAACGGACCCCCATCTGCACCTCCAGCACGCCAGGAATGGAGGTGAAAAAGAGTTAATGTGTGGAGAGGGTCAACATCGGTACAGTGTGGATGGCTACGATCCAGCGACAGGCACCATCTACGAAATCCTGGGATGGTTCTGGCATGGGTGCCAGACATGTTACAAGACCCAACCTCATCCCGTCCTTGGCACGTCGTTGGGAGCACGTTATACCGACACCCGCTACCGCCTGAGTCTCTTGAGCCAACACCCTGAGGTGAAACGAATTGTCACCCTGTTGGAGCACTAGTTTACAAAAATGCGACAGGAGGACTCCGCTCTGCGTGCTTTCTTGCAGGGACCCCACTGTATCCACGTCACTGGACCACTCAACCCTCGCGACGCCTTCTATGGAGGACGCACCAATGCCACGCGATTATTCTACGAAGCCCTAGAAGGTGAAACCACCAAGTACATCGATATTTGTTCCCTTTATCCTTACATTTGTAAGACCGGAGCGTATCCCACGGGACACCCGACCCTTCTCCATCAACCACCTGTGGACCAATGTCGTGTTCTACCCCTGAAACGACTCTACCATCCGCTACTGCCCTACAGATCGGGTGGCAAAATGCTCTATCCTTTGTGAAGTATGTGTGCCGATACCCGGCCAGACTCCCCCTGCAAGCACGCGGACGAAGAGAGGTCATGAGTGGGTACGTACGCCACCGTGGAACTCCAGGAAGCCGTGAAGAAGTATGACTACCAGGTGCTTTAGATCTACGACGTTTGGCATTTTGACACCTTTGCACAGCATGACCCCGACACCCAGCAAGAAGGACTCTTTGACACTTATATCTATCGTCATTTCAAGGAGAAGCTCGAAGACAGCAGATACCCCGAGGGATGTACGGATCACAACGCTTACATCCAGGAGATCTATGACAAAGAAGGCATTGGGTTGGACAAGGGCCGCATCGAAAAAAACCCAGGACGTCGCATGATTGCCAAGATGCAAATGAATTCGCTCTGGGGCAAGTTTGGACAACGGTTAGACTACAGTCAGAATATCTATATGAACGATCCTGTACAGTACTTTGCCTTGTGGAGGGATGAACGCAATACCATCGAGGATGTCACTGTTGTCAACGAACATGTGGTTGAAGTGACCTATACCCACAAGGAAGAATTCCAAACCCCTCATTCTCATTTCAATGTTGCCATCGCTGCCTGGGTCACCGCCCAAGCACGTCTCAAGCTGTACGAGACCCTTGCCCTGGTGGGTCGAAGGGTCTTGTACTTTGACACGGACAGCGTCATTTACATTCATCGACCCCATGACACGAATCCAGAGCTGGGTCATTCGTTGGGTGAGTTTACAGATGAACTGGACGGAAACACCATCAAGACATTTGTGTCAGGAGGTCCCAAAAAGTATGGCTATGAGTTAATGAACCCCAGACCCGATGGAACGCGCACGACCTGCAAAGTGCGAGGGTTCACTTTGAATTACAGAAACCAACAACATCTCAACTTTGACACCATGAAAGGACTGATACTGGGACAACGACCTGGGAACGAGGGGGAGAAAATCAGCTTGGATTACCCTCATCAAATCAGTCGAAAAGGACCTCGGCATGAAAACGCTCTTGTGACCCGACCCACCCGAAAAGAGTATCGTACCATGTACAACAAGCGACGTCTCGTCTGCGACGAAACCACAGGGCTGCCTGTAGACACGCTCCCCTTTGGCTACAGAGACGACTAGATCATTTTTTAATTTTTTTATTTCATCACAAAGGATCGAAACTGAATCGACATGGACACTTACAGAAAAACCGGATCGAAATCTGACCAATCAGAAGCTTGGGTTGTCGACCCATCAAAGGACCACCTTTGCCTTGGTCGGCCCTCTGATGGGTCGAAACGAGGTTGTGCTTTCTCTCTCACGCTACAAGCCTGACCCTATGGAAAAGAAACACAAGGGTCGGTCCATTTTGGAAAAATTGAGACTCAGACCAGTCACCGGAACGGACCAATCAGAAAGCAGGACATCAGTGCCTTCCGTCGTGCAATGGCTGACATCCTGGAGGTGCGGTTAGTTCTACATTGGGAGATGATGAGAACAAGTGCCTTGTACAAAGCTTCACATGACTGCATGTATGAGAAGTAAAAGAGTGTTGTGGACACATTTCTGCCTCCAGGGTATGGCATCTGCATCCCCAGGATGGAACTCTACGTGGAAAAGTCAACCCCAACACCTGAAGCTGCAGCACTCCATACTCAAAGCAGCCCAAAAAGCAGCACCACCACACGTCGCAGCAGTTACGGCAGTGGTAGTAGAGGGAACGTTAAAAGAAACAGACGTACTCCTCTCAGCACTCACTGCAGCGTCAGCAGTGGCAGAAGCAGCACCCATACTAACAACAAAACCCTCAGAAGCAGTGAAAGCAGCACAACAACTCGACTCAGCACTATGGACAGTGATACTAGCATCAGCCGCAGCAACACCTGCAGCCATAGAAGCAGTAGCACTCGTTGAAATAGTAACTTCACATGCACCATTGCTGCAACAGTACTCATCGCAGACAACACCAACAAACACACCCGTAGCAGCAGCAGAAGCAGCCACCACACAGGCAGAAGAAGATGCAGCTGCAGACGCAGCAACAACACCCTCACTAAAAGTATTCATCAATGCACTACAGATGGTGCAATGCGCGGCAGGTGTAAGGGCATCGAAGGGGACACCCCGAGAAGCAGCAGCAACAGAAAAATTCGCCTCAGCACTATCCTGGGCGGCAGCAACAGACACAGCCGCCACACCCACAGCAGAAGAAGCAGCAACAGCTGCACTCGTCGCCGTAGTAACAGGAGTAAATTCAGCGCAGTCATCACCACCACCACCTTCACCATCACCGATGGACACCTCAGATGCTGCAGCACCCACACCAAAACCAGTGGCAGTCACCACAGCACCCTCATCAACAGCACCAACACCAAAACCAGTGGCAGCAGCAGTGGCACCAGCAGTGGCAGCCACCACCCCCACAGTAATAGAAGCACCAGTAGCAACACCCTCACTAACAGAACTCTTCGACGCGCTCCACGCAGCAGCAACAACACCCTCACCAGCAGCAGCAGCAGCAGCACCAGAACTCATCTCAGCACTATATAGAGCGGCAGTAGCAGCCGCAGCAGCAACACCTTCACCAACAGAAGCAGCAGCCACAGCAGCACTCATTGCAACATTGAGCAGGCTACCTGTGTGATGACGATGACGAAGGTTGTCATCCACTTTTTCACATTATTCGCATTGTTTCACATTGTTTCGCATTGTTTGCCCTGTATCTAAGTTGAAGTGTGTTAGGTGTCATCATTAAACAGGGATAAATGGAACTGACTCTTTGTGTCTTGATTGATCTCAACACCAACAGGATGCTGAACCGAGGGTAGAGGCTGAGTTGAGATGTCGTCTACGTTGTCTGTCTGTCTGTCATGTCAGTGCACGTGCTCGTTGTAAAAGTTGAGAATAAAAAAATAGATAAAAGAAAAAGGTCATGCTTGAAAGATCAGATGCCTGGTGTCCACATGGTGTTCAGACTAATCGACACCCACCCTGCTTGCTTTGCCAACACAAAAAACAACAATCCAAAAGAACCCACACCCTCCCCTTCGTCCTCTTGGAGGCACACGCCTACGCGTGACACCACAATTGTACGTCTCAAAATAATAAAATAAAATAGATATGTTGGTATGTATGGTGGTGTACACGAGTGAAAGACCACGTGTGCCTGGAGACACGAGTCAAACACCACGTCTCTCTCTCTCTCTCTCTCTCTCTCTCTCTCTCTCTCTCTCTCTCTCTCCTTAAAAATACTAAATATGATAAATAATCCTTTGGATCAACGTGTGTTTGAAGACACGCATGACACCACGTTTGCATGGCAACATGAAGTACATCACGTGTGCATGGAAACACACGAAGTACATGACGTTTGCATGGAGACACGAGTGACAGTACGCAGGTCAACCTACACGAGTGCCGACTCCTCAGCGTGGATGAACGAATGACAACGTCATCATCCTATGGATCAACGTGCGTTTGTCGTCACGCATAGCACCATGTTTGCATGGAGACACGAAATACATCACGTAAGCATATACCTACATCACGTTCATGTCTGTGCGTGTCGATTCACCATTAGAATTCAGCCGACACCTTTAGAATTCCACACCATGATCGTAGCGCTAAGGTGATCGCCACTCACCGACTTTAACTTAGACGAACAACTGTCATAGTGGGCTACAATACACGATCGCCTTGTGGAACGAGACCTTGCACCTCAAAGTTTACAAACATATCACCATACCCGATGACATGATTTGTGACATGTTGTTGCAAAATCCTTCGCCGATATGACGTCAACCTAGCAACAAAGTGGCAGAGTCGTCGACTGTGTATAATAACTTTGATAAGCTCGTCTCAGTGAGCTATCAGCTCCACATGCCATCGCCACACACCCACCAAAACAAAACAAAACAAAGAACCCGACTCCCTTCCCGCCTTCCTCCTTCCCCCTCCTCCTCCTCCCGCTCCCTCCTTCTTCTCCTCCTCCTCCCTCCCTCCTCCCTCCTCCTCCTACTCCTCCCTTCCCCTCCGCCGCCTTCGCCGCCACCACCACTTCTATTTTTAGAACAAGAAAAAAGAGATTTTAGTCGCGCTACTTTCAATGTCGATCCTGTTCGCCTTTTACGAGCGCTTCTCCGGGTTTTCCCCTCCTCCCCGGTAACGGATGTGACGCCCTCTTGGAGGTGCGCATGTCACCGGAAACGGATGTGCCTACATCTTGGATGCGCACGCAGGACCCATCATGCTCTGCGCGCATGCGCAGTCACGTGACCAAACCAAAACCGGAAGTGACGTCATCAGACCAACCGACTAATCAGACTGACTGACTGATTTTACACATTGACTTCAAACTAATAAGGATGGTGGTTTTCGGCCGTACTCACTCATAGCCAGTTGACAGGCCAGGCGAGTCAAGTTTTGCAACATGTTCTTATATGCGGATAGATATGCAAATATCAAAGGTCAAGTAGGGACTACTTTCACTGCTTATCAACAAACATGGCGTCGCCCTTGTCATTCGGCGATCCAGTCAGAATTTACCATCGGGAATCTGGAGAAACTACTGGAATTATTGCTATCATTATGAAAAGTATAGTCTAATATACTGAAAATCAGTGTCCGACTGTAACGAAGCTAAGGCATTTTACATGTTTGGGCAACTTTGGAGATATAAATTGCGAAACAATTTAGCGAGGGCACTAGCCAAGCGGGATCACTTTCCATAGCTGTGCTAGTAGACATCTGCCGCTTGGAACATTTTCCACAAATTAAAACATTTGGATTTGGTCGAAATATGTTCGAATTGTTACCTTGTTTCGTTTTGTTGCTGTGTGTACATCTGACTGCACATCTTAACGTTACGACAAGACAGGCCGTCTTACTGTGGCCGTGACGTTTCAGAGGCCAGGATTAGAGTAGCTTCCCTTTGATAAAGTATAGTTACTCTATCAGACAGGCCGATGGATTACCGCGAAAGGGAAGAAAAAACAATTTGTGCAGGCAATTGTTGTTTTGCATATATGTAGTTACGTCACTGTATAAGAAATAGGTATCAGTTGGAACTGTATTGGCTCCTGTCACTGTCCGACTGACATATCACGCACACTCCGACGTAATATATAATAATTCGCACATTCCATGAAAAATTGTAATGTTTAGGTAGTGTTTGTGAGAGATGGCAAGAGATTTTCGAGCACAGAATTGAAGAATGACATTTATATGATAAAGAGGTTATCACGCTTTTGTGTTTGGGGATGGTAAATATCAAAGGCTCGCTAAATACAATATTTATTCCTTATACAGGACTCGCGTGATAACCTCTATATATTGTCCAAGGACACCCACATCATAATTGGGATCGGATGGCCAGGTTCGCTGACTTGGTTGATGCATGTCATCGTATCCCAATTGCGTGGGACCCGTGAAAATCCGGGGTAGAATAGGTCTTCAGCAACCAGAGTTTATCGTAAAAGCGACTATGCTTGTCGTAAGAGGCGACTAACGGGATTGGGTGACCAGGTTCGCTGACTTGGTTGATGCATGTTATAGTATTCCAATTGCGTGGGACCCGTGAAAATCCGGAGTAGAATAGGTCTTCAGCAACCAGAGTTTATCGTAAAAGGCGGCTATGCTTGTTGTAAGAGGCGACTAACGGGATTGGGTGACCAGGTTCGCTGACTTGGTTGATGCATGTCATCGTATCCAAACTGCGTGGATCGATGCTCATCGTGTCAATCACTGGATTGTCTGGTCCAAACTCGATTACTTACAGACCACCGTCATATAGCTGGAGTATTGCTGAGTGATGTGTTAAACAAACAAACAAACAAACACTAGATTCTCAGTGATTTAGTTGCGTTGCTTCTTCAAAAGTATAAACGAATATAATCTTCAAGCTTCATAGAAACCTATGATTATGGGTTCGAATCCCGGTTCGCCCCGATTATGTTTCTAGGGTTTCAGCACCATACCCGTGCTCGTGGGTTTCACCGAAGTGGTAAACGCCTGAGACCTGCATCACTTCGGGCTTTCCTCCCACATTAAGCTGACACGCCGTGATATGCCTGGACTACTTTTAAAAGCGGCGTTAGGCCCAACTCACTCACTGTACTTGGTGGGGTCCAGCTATGAACTTTCAAAGTTTAGGTTATTGGTTGTTTAAGTAAGGATAAGAATGTATGGATGAACAACTTCTTTATTACTTCATAAGAGCGACGTTTTGGTGTATGTTCTAACACCATTATCAAGCAAGTGATGTTCAGAGAATGGTTGAGTATATTATATACAGGTAGGAGGCAGTGTTATACAGTAGAGTAGATATCAGATGTAGTTATACCGGAGTGGAGAAGCCTGGTATGTACACACAATCATCGTTGAAGTCAGTGGCATAAACAAAGAATGAAGTCAGATATATACTGTCGTCCAAAAGAAACTTTACCAGAGTTTGAAATCACTCTTGCTCAAAAACAACAAAACATACATGCACGAAGTAAAGTGTATTGAGAAGATCAATATATCAACATTATCAACACTGAAAATGACAATCATACCGCGACCGACAATGACGTCAGAGCCCCCCAAAGTTAGGTGTGGTACAAAACTCGAGCTTTCAGAATCATAGACAATAGGCAGAGTACATAAACAATCGCTCACGTTCAATAACAAGTCATTAGTAGCCACGGCAGGGCGTTGACGTTGTTGGCTGCGAGGAAGTTGTCTTCTATCAGCCCTAAACATACAGAATCGACTTTCGTCAGTGAAGACAACCCTCTGCCAGTCACGTCGTTGCCAACGTCGTACAGTCCGGGCCCATCTCAATTGCAGACGACGATGTTGCGCTGTCAATAGCTGTCCTCTGTATGGTCTAAAAGCCCTGATTCCATGAGCCCTGAGTCTCCTGGCCGCTGTCTGTCGACTAACCATGTGACCTAAGGCATTTGTCGCCGATGACGTCACTGTCTGGAAGCGATTTCGGAGGTGCAAGGTACGCAAGTACCGGTCATCATGGGGCGTGGTCACCCTGGGTCTGCCTGTTCTTGGCCTGTCGGAGGTCCGCCCTGTCTGTCTGTAACGTTGCATCAAGATGGTAACGGCAACACGGGAGCAACCGAAGGTTCGTGCAATATGGGCGTGGGTGGCTCCCATCTGTACCATACCCAAGGCTCGTTCACGTTGTTCGTCTGTGAGTCGTGGCATTTCTTTTGTGTTTTTTTTATCACTGTGGATGTCTGACTTGCCGTTGCAATCGTTTTTTACCCTTACCCGCAAGTGCATTTGCAGTTGTCCGTGGTGCACGTGTTTTTCACTTTTTCGCGTGTTATCTCGCAAACATGTAACAGACGATTAACGTTTTCTGCATACACTATTGTTGTATTTGGGCGATGTGTTTTAGATAGACTTCATCGAAAAAGAATTATACTTTGTCTGAAATTTATATTATCAGTTGGTAAAGTTTCTTTTGGACGTCAGTTTATAAACAACGGGATTATGGCTGATTGGGGTCTTTGATCAGTTGATGGTACGCCGGGGGTACATAATAGCCTTGGTCACGGTTGATTGACGGTTTGAGTCTTTTCATGTTGATGGCTTCCTGTAGTTTTCTGATTTTGAAGTCTTTGCGGTTGGTGGTGAGGGGTTTGACTTTATCCCACTGAATGCTGTGGCTTGGGTTGTCACTGATGTGGTCCGATAGAGCTGATTTAAAGTCATCTTTGGAGACTGACCTTTGATGTTCTTTAATTCACGTGCTCAGAGCCAGTTTGGCCATTGTGATAATCATTGAAGAGACAACTCAGTGCCTTCCACACATATATACAGTGACAGTGGTCCAGTCGTTTAGGGCGCGGCAAGTCGCCGTGCAGAGTTGTGTCCTTTGGACATGCCAAAACCTATGTGGGTTTAGTTTGTTGTGTTTGTTGTTTAAACCGCACTCAGCAATATTCCAGCTATATGACGGCGGTCGGTAAATAAGTCTGCACCAGACAATCCAGTGATTGACATCATGAGCATCGATCTTCGCAATTTGGATACGACGACATGCATCAACCAAGTCAGCGAGCCTGACCACCCGATCCCGTTAGTCGCCTGTTACGACAAGCATAGTCACCTGTTACGGCAAGCATGGGTTGCTGAAGACTATAGCACCGCAATTCGCTGTGTAGAGTTGCGTCCCTTGGACACACCAGAATCCAATTATTGTGGGTTCAGATTCCGGTTTCTAGGTTTCTTAGCACCATACTCGTGCTCGAAGGTTTCACCAAAGTGGTTAACTTCTGAGACCTACGGCGTTAAATTGGACGCATTCGCACACCCACTTTATCATTACGGGGTACGAGTGGCCCTGTCGTCTAATAAGGCGCCGGAATTCGCTGTTTTAAGATACTGTCACTCCAGCTGTGAGCCAGAAACGCAATATGCCAGTCTACCTATACCACCTCGCCAGGCTGACACAAGGGTCGCTCCTTCGGGGAGTCGGTGATTAGAGTATTAAATTAACGTTACAGAGTCGGCACATAATGACACTCCGACTGTGAGATAAGCTACGCAGTTGGGCAAGATAACAACCTACTTGAATGTATTTTAAATGATTACTCGATACACCCCTGACAAGTAGAATGTGGTGATATATATAGGACTTCGTAATCTTTAGTTATGTAAGTTAATGAAGGCCTGGGTTGTATACATACAGCTGTCGGTGATAGCTACGTCACTCTGCCTCCGGCCATCAAACGCCAACACAGCAGCCTTCTCCGATTTTCAAGGTAAGGAACAATTTCACTTACAAGTTAATATTCTGTTAGCTGCGATCAAAATACGTTAGGTTTAAGTTAGATATATTTGGACTATATAGTTGCGTTGTGAAAATAATCGTTGAGAAAATACCTTGTTGACAGTGATATAACTCCAATACTGTTAAAAGCGGCGTTAAACCCAACTCACTCACTAACTCACTAACTCACACACTATAAATTATAATTACCAAAGGTAATCTTGGCCTGAAGGTATATTGAACAGTCCTCGAATTTGGACGCTGCAGACGCAGTTTTTCTGAACCACGAGACTATGACAGATGTCAGAGACTTCTGTCATTGAAAACATGTAAACCCGCGGTTGAGTGAGTGAGTGAGTGAGTGAGTTGGGCCTAACGCCGCTATGAACAGATTCCAGTTATATCACGGTGTGCCAGCTTGATGTGGGAGGAAAGACCGAAGTGATGCAGGACTCACCACTTTGGTGAAACCCAAGAGCAAGGGTATGGTGCTGACAAACCTAGAAACACAATCCGGTTGAACCTGCATTCGACTGGGCCCACTCATGCTGAATATTTTTGACATGTGATAGGAATATGAAGGCAATAACATCGAATTTGGAGGCTGCAGACGCAGTTTTTCTGAACCACGAGACTATGACAGATGTCAGAGACTTCATACTTGATAACATGTAAACCCGCGGTTGAGTGAGTGAGTGAGTGAGTGAGTTGGGCCTAACGCTGCTATGAACAGATTCCAGTTATATCACGGCATGCCAGCTTGATGTGGGAGGAAAGACCGAAGTGATGCAGGACTCAGACGTCTACCACCTTGGTGAAAAACCAAGAAACACAATCCGGTCGAACCTGGATGCCACCCATGTTGAATATGTTTGACATGTGATAGGAATATGTAGGCAAGAACACGTATTTGTGACGGCAAGAGATCTTGATCATTTCCGATTATAATTCTCATGCGCCCAATTATAAAATTTTGTTCTGAGATAAACGACTGTGCTTTTATATCGTGTCGTAATCCCAACCACATAAAAATGCAATATTCATCGACGGCATTAACACACTACTGATTCTTGAATCAAGTGACAGTGTACAGTGTTCAAATAAATAACAATTTCTTCAAAATTGTAGCTTGTATTTGTCATTGTTGCTGGCTTACGAGTATTTGTTACAATGATTCTACGAATTCTCTTTTTGTCAATTACTCTTCTTACGCCCCGGGACATGCATTTCATACCCAAATCGGCAAAGTGCGAGGTGCACGTGCGAAAGGCTCGGGGAACACATTTCACGTGCTTCACACAGGGCCGACTCACACATTGTTCTCACAGTTGAGCATAAAGTTCTGGAATACCTTTCAAAATACCTTTAACAAAACAATGCTTTTAATCTTTTTAGGTGCTATAAATGTTGGACATGGTTTAAGTATGTATGCCCCCAGTGTCTAATCGTTGAAATGGTTAATTAAACCGCCTCGTGGTTTCTCTAATTGAAGTTCCGACACATAGTCGGGGCAGACGATTGTGTAACAGTGAGTAATACGTGTGCATGTCCGTGTGTGTATTTCATTTATTCCTGTTCCATTTCATCGGTTTTCTTGTTTGTAATCTGGCATTATGGTGTATTACGACATGTAATGTATTGGTTGGTATGTTGTTTAACGCCGCACTCAGCAATATTCCAGCTACATTCCAGCTACAAAATGATATGATTGTGTATGCTGCCATGACTTCCACAAAAATAAGGGTCATCGGCACTGGAGCCTGTCTTGGGATGATGACTAATACCACCAGGTTGCCAGTATTTATCTATTCAAAGGATATGACCTTCACCTTTTTGCCCTACTTATAGGGTAATTCTTGCAAAGGATGCATTGACCAACTGAATGACATCAGTGAACTTAAATGTATCGTTGCAGTGAAACCAGCTGAGTTCACAGTGAGAATAATATACTAAACATTTGCTAAGGACCAAATAGTTGTCTTTAGTTTGTTTGTTTTTTGTTTAACGCCGCACTCGGCAATATTCCAGCTACATTCCAGCTACAAAATGATATGATTGTGTATGCTGCCATGACTTCCACAAAAATAAGGGTCATCGGCACTGGAGCCTGTCTTGGGATGATGACTAATACCACCAGGTTGCCAGTATTTATCTATTCAAAGGATATGACCTTCACCTTTTTGCCCTACTTATAGGGTAATTCTTGCAAAGGATGCATTGACCAACTGAATGACATCAGTGAACTTAAATGTATCGTTGCAGTGAAACCAGCTGAGTTTACAGTGAGAATAATATAGTAAACATTTGCTAAGGACCAAAAGAGTTGTCTTTAGTTTGTTTGTTTTTTGTTTAACGCCGCACTCGGCAATATTCCAGCTATATGACGTCGGTCTGTAAATAATCGAGTCTGGACCAGACAATCCAGTGATTAATATCATGAGCATCGATCCACGCAATTTGGATCAATGTCATGCATCAACCAAGTCAGCGAGCCTGACCACCCTATCCCGTTAGTCGCCTCCTACAACAAGCGGCTTCCCCCCTAGATCTCATGTCTATAAATTAAGGATTGTACTTGCTAGTGTGTTTGCGCGCTAAAGTTTCTATTCATTCACTATGTGGTTTCAATGATTGGGATTAATTATCTCCCTTATCACCCTGAGTCAAATGTTGATGATGCAACACGAAGATACAGATGAAGCTGGTCAGAGTAATTAACTCCATTACCAGATGATGTACATGTGTGTTAGTTCAAACGCACACTTGACATTTCGTTTATTTTAAATTAAAATAAAACAGGAACGAGTTTGTTCGGAGAGCTGACATTTCTCCCTTCAGGTTGAAGAATTCCACTTTACCCGCCGGCTCCGGGTGCTGTCAAATGCCAGATCGGTCACGTTAAGTTTGGTTCAGGAGTTCACACGTTGTTTTGTAACAACCTGTCTTACCTGGGTCATTACAGTCATAGCGTAGAGACATGACCAGAAGGAGTTAGAGTCTAATCGTTATCAGGTATATTTATAACTTACCATTACTTTAGAAACTGTAACCACATATACAACAAAATAGTTGAAAGGGTAACACATACACACACAGACTATATATATATATGTGTGTGTGTGTGTGTGTGTGTGTGTGTGTGTGCGTGCGTGCGTGCGTACATGCGTGCGCGCGCGATGCAGAGTGTAAAATGTAACTTTGGTATAAAAAAATTAAATTAAATGCCTTAATATATAGTTGAGTCACTTGACAAACTAACTGAAACATCTGTCCATTTATTTGACAAATTGACTAAAATTATTAAGAGCTTCAAAAGGGCTTAGAAACACCACCATAGACTAATGATATATAATATATACTTTGAATTGGTTTTTTATCCTAATATTTCTAGTTACTGGTTGGTGAAATTCATCATCAAAATGTTCGGTATCATGATAAGATATATAGACAGATTTGTCAGTCAATTTGTGAAATGACATTTTTTTTAATATGTGAATATATACGTGAATTGCCTTAGTGGCAATTTCAGTTATTTTACACTGTCTGATTTTACACATTAAGGTTTGTTATCGGCCGCACTCACTCATAGCCAGTCTTGCACCATGTTCTTATATGCGGATAGATATTCAAATATCAAAGGTCAAGTAGAGACTACTTTCACTGCTTATCAACAAACATGGCCTCGCCCTTGTACTTCGGCGATCCAGTCAGAATTAACCATCGGGAATCTGGAGAAACTACTGGAATAATTTTTTATCATTATGAAAAGTATAGTCTAATATACTGAAAATCAGTGTCTAACTGTGACGTAGCTAAGGCGTTTTACAAGTTTTGGCAACTTTGGAAACATAAATTGCGAAACAATTTAGCGAGGGAACTAGCCAAGCGGGATCACTTTCCATAGCTGTGCTTGTAGACCTCTGGGGCTTGGAACATTTTCCACAATTTAAAACAGTTGGATTTGTTCAAAGTATATATATACACGTGAATTGCCTTTGTGACAATTTCAGTTAGTTTACACATTGACTACAAACTAATAAGGATGTTTATTATCGGCCGCACTCGCCCACAGCCATTTGACAGACCAGACAAGCCAAGTCTCGCAACATGTTCTTATCATGTGCCCTGTCCCATATTGTTGGGTACCACGACACGCAACCAAGGACCCAATTTTATCACCCGATCCATTTAGTGTTCCTTATGACCAGCATATGTTGGTGAGGACTAGCTACTTCTATCCTGGAATCACCAACCATATTAGATAAAAAGGAGCATATAATTGCTTCATGTTGTTATTGTAGGAGAGAAGGTAATAATTGTATTTGTTTGTTTGTTAGTTTGTTGTTTAACGCCGCACTCGGAAATATTCCCACTATATGACGGCGATCTGTAAAATAATCGAGTCTGGACCAGACAATCCAGTGATTGACATCATGAGCATCGATCCACGTAATTGGGATCGATGACATGTATCAACCAAGTCAGCGAGTCTGACCACCCTATCCCGTTAGTTGCCTTTTACGGCAAGTATGGGTTTGCTGAAGACATATTCTACCCTGGAATCTTCACGGGTCTGATAATTGTATGATATCAAATGCCAGCGTGACCAAAAGACTGTAAAAGAGTGAGTGAGTGAGTGAGTTGGGTTTTACGCCGCTTTTAACAGTATTCCAGTTATATCACGGCGTGTCAGCTTAATGTGGGAGGAAAGCCCGAAGTGATGCAGGTCTCAGACGTTTACCACTTCGGTGAAACCCACGAGCACGGGTATGGTGCTGACAAACCTAGAAACATAATCGGGGCGAACCGGGATTCGAACCCACAATCATAGGTTTCTGGCGTGCCCAAGGGACGCAACTCTGCACAGCGAATCGCGGCGCCTTAGACGACTGGGCCACCCGTGCCCCCCTGTAAAAGATGGTACTTGTTGTTACCTTGCCTTGCGCTCGGCGTAAATGGGCTAAAACAAAGACTGGTCGGCTCGGAGTCAGTGTACTGTTTCTGAGTGGGATATTCATGTTAAAATGCTGCATGGTATCTAAGTGGGCTAGCACTGTAAAATCTGACTTTATCTGGATTAGTACAAGTATCTACACACATATACAGACACACGTGCATGCACTTCGCTATATAGAAGTGCAATACTATTGGACGCTTTGTTAAACCCCATTTCACCTCGCCTCTAATGACAATTAATACTAACCATATTATATCACACAATAGTCATGTATGGGTCGCATACATGTACATTCTTTTCTTTGTCGTGAGAGGTGACTAACGGGATCGGGTGGTCAGGCTCGCTGACTTGGTTGATGCATGTCATCGTATCCCAATTGCGTGGATTGATGCTCATGATTTCAGTGATCTGGATTAGCTGGTCCAGACTCGATTATTTACAGTCCTCCGTCATATAGCTGAAATAGTGAGTGCGGCGTTAAACAACAAACAAACAAATCCATGTATTTTCATTGCAGAAAACAAGCTATGAAGTATACCATCCTATTGCCTCTGTTACTGTTGATGTCAGCGGATCATCTCCATGGACTTGGCGAGCATGAGGAATGTAGGTAGAGATGAGCCCTGTAGATTGGGGGAAATAGTATCAGTGATTCTTTATATATGTCTGCTTTGCTCCGTGCTGATTGGCTGGTTCGTTTCAATTGATCCACTGGTTGTTTCTCCACTTACTGAAATCGAAAAACCTCCATTTTTGTACATTTTCAAAGAACAAAGACTCTGGTTAATATAAAGAATTCTCGGCCCATCGTTCATAACGTTAAATGTTACTCGTCAATGCTCGGAAATTACAGAACGAATTCACTTGGAAAAACATCCGTAATTCCTCGAAGATCGTATGCTTTTCTGTAATTGGGCCAACCGATGAATTACTGACGCAGTGTACATTCACTTTTCAAGGTTTCCATATGAGTAAGTGAGTGAGTGAGATGGGTTTTATCGCAGCTTTTAACAGTATTCCAGTTATACCACGGCGTATTTAATAAACGGGTAAGGAAACAGCGATTTGCGGCGACACCCGTGCCCCAGTTTAAAGATGAACAAGACTGATTATTTTACGTACAGGTATTCTAGTTATTCTAGCTAGAACACAATTGAAGGTATTTTTCGAAATGTAAAAGCATTTGGTAATATGGTTTATCTGGAATGACAGTGGGTGTTATGGTGTTGATGTGACCTCCCACAATTAAATTGATACAACATTCTAAACGAGGTTTTAATAAATACCCACATCCCCTTTCAAACAAAGTTTATTTTAAAGAAAGATAGAAATAATACAGATATAAGTGTTGGGTACATTTTGATAAGTATTTAAATAACACTCAGGCACACTATTAGACACTATTAGTTGAAATGTGTGTTTACTATTCAAAAGAATAATCATAATATCTACAATTATCCATACGTAAATATCTAAGACCTAAACATTCACACATTCGATTTCAACTTCGTCAAATATGTTTAAATTTCCCTTCCTGCGAAATATGTTTGTCGTATTAATGACATGGCTTACGTTTGATAAATCAACTTTTTTGATAGTGCTTCGTCTGTCATGTATCTAAATATTGTTCCCAGAAGATAACTGTGACAGATAGCAATAGTTACTGTTCCAATTCGATAGTCAAGTTTGTTTGTTGTTTAACGCCGCACTCAGCAATGTTTCAGCTGTATAACGGCGGCCCGTAAATAATCAAGTCTGGGCCAGACAATCCAGTGATTGCTATCATGAGCACCGATCCACGCATTTGGGATACGATTACATGCATCAACCAAGTCAGCGAACCTGACCACCCGATCCCGTTAGTCGCCTCTTACGACAAGCATAGTCGCCTTTTACGGCAAGCATGGGTTGCTGAAGACCTATCCAAACCTGGATCTTCACAGGTACTTTGGTTAGTGGGTATACACATGCATGCAGTTTAGCACAAATCCAAAACGTAGAAGGATGCAATAAATGAACCAATGGCTTGTAAGCAATCTGTTTGTATCATCAGTAAAAGAAGGTTCTGTTGTATCGTTGTAGGTTTACACGACAACAAGGAATGGGTGAAAGTTCTAGAAACTGCCAAAGATGGGACCGTGGTTTCTGGAAGAAAAGAGGCTTTACAGGAGTCGGTAAAGCACGGCGCAAGGATAAAATTTGGCACTAACGATTATTTTGCCGAAGTTGACAACTGTCAGAACATAAATGGTGATGTATGCTGCGAGGCACTAATGCATATCGTAAAATCTGGATGGAATGGATTTCAAGAAAAAGCCTATTGGTGGATGACCAATATTTGCACGACAGGCAACTGGCACATGATCAGATATTACGTTGGAAGCACCTTTCTGTCTGAGTCACGGCTCACATCTGCCTTTAAGTGGTTTGTTTTGAAAACGAACTACCAACAACCTGTTTACTCTACCTTTGCAAATGGAACTGTTAAGTTGGGTAGTGTAGACACGTTTCTTTCAGCTGTTCTGCAAGGAAAGTCGATTTCTGTGTCTCAACAGCAGAATGTTGGCTATCCTGTGCAAAATATTGAGATATTCAACACAGGGTCTGATGCGAAAGCCATGGTAAGCGCTGAACATATCTGGAGCGTCAGTCAGAGAGTCGCAGGAAACCATCTGGAGTTTCAAGGCAATGCCTACTGGTGGTTCTTGATCCTCAACACAGCTGGTACTCGGGATATGTCCAGGTGGAGTGTGGGCTCTCACACACCAAGAGGCCAGTCTCGGGATAAAGTGGACACTGACTGGTTTGTGGATCCTTGTTGGGTTCCAGTTCATACCTATAGCGGTCTGGGCTCAGATTCATTGTGGACGAGGAACATCCTGAAAATTCTCATCGAAGCTGGGCACAATGATCGTGTGAAGTTCGGTGATACGATCGTTGGAGCAGAGAGCATACGGCTCACAGAGAAGCACGTGGCAGTCCAAAGTATGTCTGCATTGGCTAGAGCTGACTCCAAAACGTTTGAGAGTGACTTGAACTGGGAGTTTAGAGTTCTGGGAACGACTGGAGCTGTTCGAACATATCGCCCCCTCGTCGGATCATCTTCAGCCAGCCCACTGGGCTACACAATTGACAGACAGGAGGTGACTTAGTACGTTGACACTAGGAAATGGCGTTTATTGTTTCACTTGTTGACGGATGGCAAAGTCGTTAAAGGGTCGGCCTTCGATGTCAGAAATGCTGTCGAAGACGGAGCGGACATCAGAGTAGCGTTCAAACTGCCCGACGATCCCGGATTCCGGTATCACAAAGCAGACAATCTTGCCTTAGGACCCACTCCAAATGTTGCAGCACAGATTGTTCGGGCACTGAGAGATAACCAGACATCCTGTGATGAGTTTGAGCTTGACCAGTCACCACAATGGTCCTTCAAGCTGATCACAACAACTGGGTTTGTTCTCACTTCAAACTGGGTTGTTGGAGAACACGTCAACAAAGGTCGCACGAGTGAACGCGCTGAAATACAGTGGTTTGCAAGTGTTTAAAGAGCCTCCACCACCCCCACCCCATCTCCAGACCATAAAAACGCACAACCAAAAAAATCTTCTCTGCAGTGTAACGTCGTTCCATCCTTCGACTCCAAGAACTGTCCAAGAACTATCCACAGTAAAGATGTTACATGTAATTTTAATTTTCGGAAATGTTAATTGTTAGTGTATCTGAATCACGTTGTATAATCTAATCTGACTATGCAATTGATGTTTATGAATGAATAAATATTTGAATGCGCTCAATGTTGCGTCTCTATGGTCATATAGTTATCGTTAAGTCTATTGATGACCGAGTAGTGATGAGCGTCAGTTAAAAGCTGCAAGAAATGCCAATCATGATGTACGGTAAAAACACGATTAGGATACTAAATTGATTTAAAGTGGTATATGCTTTTAGTCATGCTATTACAGCTACGATTTATGCAGCTCCGTAGGGACCCGGGTAAGCGCAGGCCCTCGCAGTGGCTCGAACCCTTTTGCTTGTTAGTGTCGATTAAAATTGGATCAGGTGGTCAAGCACGGCAACTTGAAGGACTGCGTGTAAACGTACCCGATGATGTGGGATATTACTCATATCAACCACTGGTGTGCGTTGCCGGGATAATTCGATAATTAACAACCCTCCATGATAAAGCTGGAAAAGTGCCGACTGTGGCGTGAAACATCCACATGGATAAATATGACAAATCCATTAAAGTCATCCATCCGAGATTTATATGAAGCATTTCTGTTTTATCCTCGGTTATGTAGCAGAGTCCTGGTCCATTTGTGGCCTGCTGGACGATGCGCACACATGTTTGTGTGTTGTTGTTTTTGCTTAAAGCCGCCTTCATCAATATTACAGCTATATGCCGGAGATCTGTAAATAATCGAATCTGGATCAGACAATTCAGTGATTGACATCATGAGCATCGATCTACGCATTCGGTATAAGATGACATGCATCAACCAAGTCAGCGAGCCTGACCACCCGATCCTGTTAGTGGTCTCTTACGACGAACATGGGTTGCTGAAGACCAATTCTGACCCGGAATCTTCACGGGAGGCGCGCACATGTAATATGAATATTTGTTTAAATCAGGAATGACGACGTAATTCATGATGCCTTTTCTTGAAGCATCCACCCCAAGCCTTGGGGGTTAGCATCTGTGCGTCCCATGCTTCGCCGACATCATAACGCAATACAAATGATTAGGAATTGGCTGGGTGTATTTTATGAGGGTGGTCAGTGAGTGAGTATGGTTTTACGCCGCTTTTAGCAATATTCCAACAATATCACGGCGGGGGACACCAGATATGGGCTTCACACATTGTACTCATGTCGGGAATCGAGCCCTGGTCTTCGGCGTGACAAGCGAACGCTTTAAACACTAGGCTACCCGACCGCCCCGGTGTATTTTATGGGTACAAAATGCCCCAACAGCGTCGGCCTCCAATAGCCCCTGACAGCCACGTCGAACTCCTGGCCTTCATGTAGCAAAACTGTTGTTGTTGAAAGGTGGCTATCTGTCGCCTTAACACTGGACGCCTCGGACAGAGGTGGCTCGTCAGCCATGGTTGGCTGCTCTTCTAGAAGAAAAACTCTCATTCCAAACATCCGCTGCCTTCTAAACTCCCACAACAAATCCCGGGTCGGTGTCTTTCAGGCGGTTGTCTTCAACACCCTTCCGTCAGTTCCTGCAACATCTCCAATGCCTATGGATTTTTTTCACCCGAAGGAGTGTTGGGTGGCAGGGCTGCTGAATTGGGCACCCTGTTCCTACAGCGCCGATTTTGGTGGCTCGGCCACGTCTGTCGCATGGAGGACGGGATGATCCTGGACGGCGAGTCCTCAAAAGCGGGTCTTGACGGCGACAAGCATGGACCTTTCGAGATTGGTGGAACTTGCCGCGCACCGTGGACAATGGAGCCAAGCAGATGACTCAAGAGAGGCGAGGCTAAGCTGCAGCAATCGGCTTGGGGAAAAGCGGAACCGGCCGAACAACAGCCAGCGTACAACTCCTGTAGACTCCATGAAGAAGCGCAGCCACTGCAACATGGACTACCGTTCCCAAGTAGGCCTGTACAGTCACAAGAGGCGCTGCTTTGCCAATGGCAACTGACTGTCCTTCTGCCCCGCAGCAGATCCAGTTAGTTTCTAAGGCGCTGTTACGTATATATTTTCTAACTATTATGATAATTTGATCTCAGTTGCCTATTTGATCACCTTATGGTTGCACTACTTTCTTGTATAAACTTGTCTATACCAACTCCGATAACTACAAAGTATGATACAATGAGTTTAGCCAACTGACTCACGTGTCATAATGACTTGCTGCTCTAACATGACATCCTATTGAAATGTTATTATTCCGCTGTGGACTGACTATAAATGAATATCTTCAATATGTTTGCAGCTCACCCGAGCATCCGAATAATGTGACCTGATCCCCAGTGTAAACCCTTGTGGATATTGCATCCGACAGCTAGATTATTTTTAATACGTTTTATGTGTTTAAGCCAGAATTATTGGGGGCGGTCGGGTAGCCTAGTGAATAAAGCGTTCGCTCGTCACACCGAAGACCCGGGTTCGATTCCCGACATGGGTACAATATGTGAAGCCAATTTCTGGTGTCGCTGCCGTACGCGTGATGTTACATGAATATTGCTAAAAGTGGCATAAAACCATACTCACTCACTCACTCATAATTCTTGCTGAATTATTATGTTACCTGTTCTTTTCTCAACCCCGTGATTATTACCAATAAACGTCTAGAGTGACTGATATATTTCCTAAAAAACACGGTCCCGTATCTCCTGTCACGTTCTATATACTGAGAAATGTACTTGCTAGTGTGTTTGACCGCTAAAGTTTCTATTCATTCACTATGTGGTTTCAAGGATGGAGATTAATTATCTCCCTTATCAGCTTGGCCCAAATGTTGAGTCAAATGCTGATGATGCAACACGACGATACAGAACAAGCTGGTCAGAGGAATTAACTCCATTACCAGATGATGTACTTGTGTGTTAATTCAAACGCACACTTGACATTTCGTTCATTTCAAATGAAAATGAAACAGGAACGAGTTTGTTCGGAGAGCTGACATTTCTCCCTTCAGGTTGAGGAATTCCTCTTTACCCGCCGGCTCCGGGTGCTGTCAAATGTCAGATCGTTGACGTTAAGTCTGATTCAGGAGTTTACACGTTGTTTTGTAACAACATGTCTTACCTGGGTCATTACAATCATAGCGTAGAGACATGACCAGGAGTTGAGGAGTTATAGTCTAATCGTTTTCAGGTATGTTTATACCTTACCATTACTTTAGAAACTGTAACCACATAACCATACATCTTTTATGTTTGTGGGCCATGCGATATATACAACAAAATAGTTGAAAGGGTAACACATACACACAGAGACTATATATATGTGTGTGTGTATGTGTGTGCGTGCGCGTGCGCGTGTGTGAGGCAGTGTGTAAAATGTAATTTTAACAACTTTGATAATGTATAATATATACATTGACTTGTTTTGTTTTTTATCCTAATATTTCCAGTCACTGGTTTGTGAAATTCATCATCAAAATGTTTGGGATTCGGTATCATGATAAGATATATAGACAGATTTGTCAGTCAATTTGTGAAATAACTAAAACATTAAGACATTTTTTTATATAATGTCTCTGTGTGAATATATACGTGAATTGCCTTAGTGGCAATTTCAGTTATTTTACACTGACTGATTTTACACATTGACTTCAAACTAATAAGGATGTTTGTTTTCGGCTGTACTCACCCATAGCCAGTTGACAGACCAGGCGAGTCAAGTTTTGCAACATGTTCTTATATGCGGATAGATATGCAAATATCAAAGGTCAAGTAGGGACTACTCTCACACCTATCAACAAACATGGCCTCGCCCTTGTCATTCGGCGATCCAGTCAGAATTAACCATCGGGAATCTGGAGAAACTACTGGAATTATTGCTATCATTATGAAAAGTATAGTCTAATACACTGAAAATCAGTATCCAACTGTGACGTAGCTTAGGCATTTTACATGTTTGGGCAACTTTGGAGACATAAATTGTGAAACAATTTAGCGAGGGCACTAGCCAAGCGGGATCACTTTCCATAGCTGTGCTTGTAGACCTCTGTGGCTTGGAACATTTTCAACAAATTAAAACATTTGGATTTGGTCGAAATATGTTCGAATTGTTACCTTGTTTCGTTTTGTTGCTGTGTGTACATCTGACTGCACATCGTAACGTTACGACAAGACTGGCCGTCTTACTGTGGCCGTGACGTTTCAGAGGCCAGGATAAGAGTAGCTTCCCTTTGATAAAGTATAGTTACTCTGTCAGACAGGCCGTTGGATTACCGCGAAAGGCAAGAAAAAACAATTTGTGTAGGCAATTGTTGTTTTGCATATATGTAGTTACGTCACTGTATAAGAAATAGGTATCAGTTGGAACTGTATTGGCTACTGTCACTGCCCGACTGACATATCACGCACACTCCGACGTAATATATATTAATTCGCACATTCCAGGAAAATTGTAATGTTTAGGTAGTGTTTGTGAGAGATGGCAAGAGATTTTCGAGCACAGAATTGAAGAATGACATTTATATGATAAAGAGGTTATCACGCTTTTGTGTTTGGGGATGGTAAATATCAAAGGCTCGCTAAATACAATATTTATTCCAATTACAGGACTCTCGTGATACCCTCTATATATTGTCCAAGGACACCCACATCATTATTGGGATCGGGTGGCCAGGTTCGCTGACTTGGTTGATGCATGTCATCGTATCCCAATTGCGTGGGACCCGTGAAAATCCGCGGTAGAATAAGTCTTCAGCAACCAAAGTTAATCGTAAAAGGCGACTATGCTTGTCGTAAGAGGCGACTTACGGGATTGGGTGGCCAGGTTCGCTAACTTGGTTGGTGCATGTCATCGTATTCCTATTGCGTGGGACCCGTGAAAATCCGGGGTAGAATAGGTCTTCAGCAAACAGTGCTTATCGTAAAAGGCGGCTATGCTTGTCGTAAGAGGCGACTGACGGGATTGGGTGGCCAGGTTCGCTGACTTGGTTGATGCATGTCATCGTATCAAAACTGCGTGGATCGATGCTCATCGTGTCAATCACTGGATTGTCTGATCCAAACTCGATTACTTACAGACCACCGTCATATAGCTGGAGTATTGCTGAGTGCAATAGATTCTCAGTGATTTAGTTGCGTTGCTCCTTCAAAAGTATAAACGAATATAATCTTCAAGCTTCATAGAAACCTATGATTATGGGTTCGAATCCCGGTTCGCCCCGATTATGTTTCTAGGGTTTCAGCACCATACCCGTGATCGTGGGTTTCACCGAAGTGGTAAACGCCTGAGACCTGCATCACTTCGGGCTTTCCTCCCACATTCAGCTGACACGCCGTGATATGACTGGAATACTTTTAAAAGCGGCGTTAGGCCCAACTCACTCACTGTACTTGGTGGGGTCCAGCTATGAACTTTTAAAGTTTAGGTTATTGGTTGTTTAAGTAAGGATAAGAATTTATGGATGAACAACTTCTTTATTACTTTATAAAAGCGACTTTTCGGTGTATGTTCTAACACCGTTATCAAGCAAGTGATGTACAGAAAATGGTTGAGTATATTATATACAGGTAGAAAGGCAGTGTTATACAGTAGAGTAGATATCAGAGGTAGTTATACCGGAGTGGAGAAGCCTGGTATGTACACACAATCATCGTTGAAGTCAGTGACATAAACAAAGAATGAAGTCAGATATATACTGACGTCCAAAAGAAACTTTACCAGAGTTTGAAATCACTCTTGCTCAAAAACAACAAAACATACATGCATGAAGTAAAGTGTATTGAGAAGATCAATATATCAACATAATCAACACTGAAAATGACAATCATACCGCGACCGACAATGACGTAAGAGCCCCCCAAAGTTGTATGTGGTACAAAACTCGAGCTTTCAGAATCAGACAATAGCCAGAGAACATATAAACAATCGCTCACGTTCAATAACAAGTCATTAGTAGCGTGTGTGAACACCAAATGCCTTAATACATACAAAAACTCTTCGACGCACAGAAAAAGTCAAACCGTCTGATGGGGTCACGTGGTATTTGACGCCATTCTTCTTGGAGGGCCAAGATCAGTTCTTGCGGTTGGCTGGAGAGTGTGGTCATTGTCGAACACGACGATCCATCAAGTCCCAAAGGTGTTCTATGGGGGACATGTCGGACGAGCATGCAGCCCCGGCAGGGCGTTGACGTTATTGGCTGAGAGGAAGTTGTCTTCTATCAGCCCTAAACATACAGAATCGACTTTTGTCAGTGAAGACAACCCTATGCCAGTCACGTCGTTGCCAACGTCGTACAGTCCGGGCCTATCTCAATCGCAGACGACGATGTTGCGCTGTCAATAGCTGTACAAGCATAGTCACCTGTTACGGCAAGCATTGGTTGCTGAAGACTATAGCACCGCAAATCGCTGTGTAGAGTTGCGTCCCTTAGACACACCAGAATCATATTATTGTGGGTTCAGATTCCGGTTTCTAGGTTTCTTAGCACCATACTCGTGCTCGAAGGTTTCACCGAAGTGGTAAACGCCTGAGACCTACGGCGTTAAATTGGACTCATGCGCACACCCACTTCATCATTACGGGGTACGAGTGGCCCTGTCGTCTGATTAGGCGCCGGAATTCGCTGTTTGAAGATACTGTCACTCCAGCTGTGAGCCAGAAACGCAATATGCCAGTCTACCTATACCACCTCGCCGGGCTGACACAAAGGATCACTCCTTCGGGGAGTCGGTGATTAGAGTATCAAATATACGTTACAGAGTCGGCACATATTGACAGTCCGACTGTGAGATAAGCTAGGCAGTTGGGCAAGATAATAACCTACTTGAATGTATTTTAAATAAAGAGAGTTATCCATAGTTAATCGATACACCCCTGCCATGTAGGATGTGGTGAAATCTATAGGTCTTCGTAATCTTTAATTATGTTAATGAAGGCCTGGGTTGTATACATAGTGCTATCGATGAGAGCTACTTCACTCTGCCTCCGGTGATCAAACGCCAACGCAGCAGACTTCTCCGATTTTCAAGGTAAGAAACCATTTCACTTTCGAGTTAATATTCTGCAAGCTGCGATCAAAATACTTCAGGTTTAAGTGAGATGTATTTAGACTATAGCCCCGTTCCACAAAGTGATCGTAGCGCTACGACTGGCATAAGCCTATGTTAAAGAATGGGAGTTACGATCATCTTAGTGCTAAGATCGCTTTGTGAAACGGGACCCTGCTTTCTAACCGGATCTTCTCGGGTAGTTTACGTTCTTTACTTTGATAAGTCAATCGTCAGGATCAGTGAAATAAGTATGATGTACTTGCTTTAATAGAGATATTTGTTACTCTGTTCCAAAGCTACGCCCGTTTTTAATGTGTAAGTGATCGCAGGTGCCCCAGTTGTCTAAGGCGTCGCAATACGCTGTACAGGTTGTGGTTTCGAATCCCGGTTCGCCCCAAATATATTTCTTGGTTTGTCAGCACCATACCCGTGCTGTTGGCTTTCAAGTGGTAAACGTCTGAGACTGATGTAACTGCAATGCTTTTCAAACCGGCGTTACTCACTCACTTGTAGGAGAACGGCCACACACGGTGGGACGATACAGTATAGTGGTGTTTGCGGTATTCCTTCGGCAACATATCGCAAAATGGTTGAACAGTATACACGCCGATTGGTCGGACTGTATCTTATTCATGAGTGCCTTCACATAACGCCTGGTCACAAATCAGTTTGTACCGGAAATGTGATGTGGATATTAAAGTGTCGAGACACAGCAAAGGCGGTTTGAATCTTTAACACTTAAACGCAATTTTGGCTATTGTCAAAATAATTTATGACGTCATAACCAGGGGCACGTATTTGGGGCGGACGCTTGCTTCTGGAGTCAATTGCAAATAGTTGTGTAGGAACCTGATGATTTGAATTTCAACTGGTGAGGTGAGGTGAAATGGGGTTTAACGTCGCGTTCAAGATTATTGCACTTATGTAGCGACGTGCATGGACGTGTGTGTGTTTGTGTGGCAGCTTGTACTAGTCCGGACTGATGCCCATTTATAGTGCTAGCTCACTGAGATACTATGCCGCAGTTTATCATGAATACCCCACTCAGACACAGTATACTGACTCCGAGCCGACCAGTCCTTGTTTTAGCCCCTTAATGCCGAGCGCCAGACAGGGTAACAACAAGTACCATCTTTAAACGTCTTTTGGTATGACGCGGCCGGGGATCGAACCCCGTACCTTCCGCTCTCTGGGCGGACGCTCTACCACTAGACCGCGGAGGCGGTCTCAACTGATTTGGACTGCAACACGTAAATGCACGTGTCACAAAGGACTGGGGAGTTAACAGCTGACCGCAGCAAAATAATAACTGTTCTCCACAACGTATCGTGGACAACGTATCTTCACGCCATCCCCCTCCAGAAGGTTATATAACCCTCTTAGAAATGCAGTCAGAAACCCATGATTGTAGTTTCGAATCCCGGTTTATCCCCAATTTATGATTCTAGGTCTAGCACAATACCCATGCTCATGGGTTTCACCAAAGAGGTAAACATCTAAGACCTCCATCACTTCGGGCTTTCCTCCCACATTAAGCTGATACAACTGGAATACTGTGCAGTTCAAAGCGGCGTTGGGGAGTTGCGTCCCTTGGGCACGCCAGAAACCTATGATTGTGGGTTCGAATCCCGGTTCGCCATGATTATGTTTCTATGTTTGTCAGCACCATACCCGTGTTTCACGGAAGTGGTAGACGTCTGAGACCTGCATCACTTCGGGCTTTCCTCTCACATTAAGCTGACACACCGTGATATAACTGGAATACTGTTAAAAGCGGCGTTGAACCGAACTCACTCACTCATTCAAGCGGCGTCATTCACAAGTCACATACTCACTCCTTTCAAATTTGAAGAAAGGCCATGAATAGTATCTTTCAGTTGACATATAATGCAAATCCTAGTTTCGGTAAACGTTCATCCACGTGTATTTTCCAAGACACCATACCCATTCGATTCTGAGCAATGTTCATTGGTTAATGGATCCGTCGACCCTAATGTCAGCAGTGTTGAAACAGAATTGATAAAATTTAAATTTACCACTGAGCCTCATAATTTTCTACCCTGAGGAGTTTGTGGCATTGAAAGGGAAATGCTTTAATACTTGTTAAATTTCTCACTCTACTCACGCCATTGTCTTAAAAATAGCAAAACGGGTCTTATATTGTTTTGATTATATTTCGACCACCTCTAAGTTTTTAAGAAAGGAATCCTAAGAAACAACGAACAGATAAACATATCGCAAAAGGATGATCTAAACATCCACAGCTCTTTGTCCTAGGTGTCGTATATCCATTTACACGTAACGGACGCACAGAATATTGATCGTGAACAATATATGTATTAACGCACTCATCACCCCTGTGACAATATGGTATGAAATGACACCATGTAGCTAATCTCTCGCCTACCAATCAGAACGCTTGACACCAACATTATTCAACATCTGCAACATACAACTGGATGTCACAGCTTGTATCCGCATATTAAGTACGGACACAATACATGCGCCTGTACGTACTGATCAAATATTATACTATTGGTAGAGATTAAAAATAAAGTCGAGCTTGCGAGTGATTGTTTGGTGTATATTTAGCATTCCGAAATAAATCCATCAATGTTTATTGCCAAATGACATTGACATCATATTACCTCGAATGTTTAAGGCACTTAAATATTTTCCTAACATGACCTAACAGTTACTGTTAATGACTTCAAACAGGGTACAGCCTTATTATGTATATAAATGATCACAGGAGTTCGTAATTCTTCATATAGTGGTCAATGAAAAATAATGTTCAGCATCTCCATTGACATGACACCATGAACAATTTCCCTCGATATCTTCGATTACGAATTGTGTGACACATCTAGAAAGTAATTATATTAATTATTACATGCACGTAAGAATACGCACGCACGCACGCACGCACGCACGCACGCACGCACGCACGCGCACACACACCGAACCATAGCGTCACTACTTGTCCCAGGCACGTGCAGGGCGATAGCATTGCGATGACATGAGGAACTTAAACAACATCCAATTTGGGGACAATTCCTACGGTTAGTAAACACAGATCAGATTCAACTTTGAAAGACAGTCAAGTAGATCTATATCGCGAATTTTTATCAATTATAAGGGGGAACGGGTGGCCCAGTCGTCTAATAGTATTCCAGTTATATCACGGCGTGTCAGCTTAATGTGGGAGTGAGTGAGTTGAGTTTATCGCCGCTTTTAACAGTATTCCAGTTATATCACGGCATGTCAGCTTATTGTGGGAGGAAAGCCCGAAGTGATGCAGGTCTCAGACGTTTACCACTTAGGTGAAACCCACGAACACGGGTATGGTGCTGACAAACCTGGAAATATAATCGGGGCGAACCGGGATTCGAACCCACAATCATAGGTTTCTGGCGTGCCCAAGGGACTCAACCCTGCACAGGGAATCGCGGCGCCTTAGACGACTGGGCCACCCCTGCCCCCTCTACAGCATTAACACACTACTGATTCTTGAATCGAGTGACAGTGTAAAGGGTTCAAAGAAATATCAATTTCTTCAAAATTGTCGCTTGTATGTGTCATTGTTGCAGGTTTACGAGTATTTGTTACAATGATTCTACGAAATCTCTGTCTGTCAATTACTCCTAGACTGATGCAGTAAAGCAGTTTGTGTTTAACGTGACTGTGTTGACTGACATTTAAAGGTAGAATTTTAAGCGACAGTGTCGTGCCACTGTCATTCCCAGCTGTTTCAGGGACATGATACGTGGTTTTCCGGAACCGTTGAGAATGTGTGAAAGTCATTTACAGCATATGAGCGATGTGTGAAACAAATGTGTTACGCCTGTAAACCATGATGTATATATACTCGACGACTTTCTCCAGTTGAAGTTCCGGCTCATACTCGGGGCAGACGATTGTTTAACCGTGAGTAATACGTTTGCATGTCCGTGTGTGTATTTCATTTATTCCTGTTCCATTTCATCTGTTTTCTTGTTTGTAATCGACCCGTTAAGATCCGGGGTAGAATAGATCTTCAGCAACCCATGCTTGCTGTGTGTGTGTGTGTGTGTGCGTGCGTGCGTGCGTGCGTGCGTGCGTGCGTGCGCTCGTGCGAGCGTGTGTGATAGGCAGTGTGTAAAATGCAATTCACTTTGGTATATTTAATATATAGTTCAGTCATTTTACAAATTAACTGAAACATCTGTCCATGTATTGGACAAATTGACTAAAATTATTAAGAAGTTCAAAAGGGCTTAGAATCACCACCATAGACTAATAATATATAATATATACATTGAATTTCGGTTTTTTTATCCTAATATTTCTAGTTACTGGTTGGTAAAATTCATCATCAAAATGTTTGGGATTCTTTATCATGATAAGATAGATTTGTCAGTCAATTTGTGAAATGACTGAAATATTAAGGCATTTTTAAAAGTGAATTGCATTTTACACACTGACTCTCCTACGCGCACAAACGCATACACTCACACACGCACACAATACACACACACACGCACACAATACACACACGCGCGTGCGCACAAACACACACACACACACACACACAAACCACAATCACCAACTATATTAGATTTTAAGAAGCATAAAATTGCTTTATGATGTTATTTAGGCGAGAAGGTAGTGTCACCTCTTGGGGATTCCGTGGCACAAGTGGTGTCATAATTTTTTTGGAAATTGTATGATTTCAAATGCCAGTTTGGCCGCCTCCCGTGGTCTAGTGGTAGAGCGGAAGGTCGGGAGTTTCGATCCCCTGCTGCCCCACACTAAAAGACTTTAAAAGATACTGTTGTTACCTTGCCTGGCGCTCGGCACAAAGGGACGAAAACAAGGACTGGTCGGCTTGGAGTCAGTAAACTGTTTCTGAGTGGGGCATTCATGTTGAACTGCGGCATGGTATCTCAGTGGGCTAGCATTATAAAGTCTCCATTTAGTCTGGATACGTACGTACAAGTATCTACACACATAAACACACACACGTGCATGCACGTCGCTATATATGAGTGCAATAATATTGGACGCTTTGTTAAACCCAATTTCACCTCACCTCAAATGACAATACTAACCAACACGTCCCATTTTAATCCTGGAAACCCAATAGTCCAGAAACTCTAGGGTCTTTGTCTCGGTCAAAGGTATTTACAAAATTAAACATGCTGTTTTCATGGGAACATACCAAGGAAGAAAAAATGAAAAAGAAATTGTTAAAAAAAAAATCAATATTTACACTATGTCGCCCATGAGCGAGAAGATGTTCCTCTACTTGAAACGCATGTTTTTGTTTCGCAAATACATAAATGTATTTCTTTCAAGTATCATGATACAAAATTTTACTCATTTTAACTTAATTTCACGATTTTATAGCGATATTGAAATATTTCGCACATGGGCGAGAAAAAGGTTTGGCCCATGGGCGAGAATATTTTCCTTTACTCAAAATGCATTTTTGTGTTTCGCAAATACATACAGGTGTTCTGACAAGTTTCATGGCACATAATGTCACTCATTCTAACTTAATTCAACTATTTTATAGCGATATTGAAATATTTCGCCCATGGGCGAGAAAAAGGTTTGGCCCATGGGCGAGAATATTTTCCTTTACTCAAAACTCATGTTTTTGTTTCGCAAATACATACAGGCGTTCTGACATGTTTCATGGCACATAATGTCACTCATTTAAACTTATTTCAACTATTTTATAGCGATATTGATAATATTTCGCGCATGGGCGAGAAAAAGGTCTGGCCCATGGGCGAGAATATTTTCCTTTACTCAAAACGCATGGTTTTGTGTTTCGCAAATACATAAATGTATTTCTTTCAAGTATCATGACACAAAATTTAACTCATTTTAACTTATTTCCACGATTTTATAGCGATATTGAAATATTTCGCCCATGGGCGAGAAAAAGGTTTGGCCCATGAGCGAGAATATTTTCCTTTGCTCAACAGTGTTAGTTTCGCAAATACATAAATGTGTTATAAGTATGACATATGATTCAACTCATTTTAGCTTAATTCAACTAATTTGTGGCGTTATTAAAATATTTCGTCCATGATTTCGTCAGTCCCTTTAAAGCATCAACTGATTGTGTGCAAAGTATATTGTATCATGTGAAATATACTTAATATTATATCATTACATTACTATTTAAAAAGGGCATTTGGTTGGATGTTTCCTTTATAGAAGTTTTACAAATTTCACCTGTTTGACATACTGCAACAATCTTTAATGAACCCGGCCTTACCTCTCAAAACGTTTTGACAGTTTATCATACGAATTCATGCGCGTGTACACCAATTCATTGGCGTCATTTTCCGAAACATTAAAGTTTAGTTAGTTTCTTTTTCATTTCCCATTTTATGTCACGTTGATACATCACACTGGGCAATTACGTGATACTAGGTATGCAATATACAGGTACGTGTGTGCGTATTTTAATGAAAAAAACCGATTCGTCTTTCATTGCATAACGTCTGACTGAATATCTCACATTCTAACGAAATCTCGAAATAATTATTAAATTATATGCGGTGTCGAACTGACCAATGGGAATGATGTTTCAATGCGATTGAGGAAAACTTGAGTGAATATTGTGACACGAAAACAACTTTTAAATGCATTGCCACTTTTGGTATGAAAATGGTAACAGTTCAGAAAAACGCAACAGCCTTCTTATGATAATTCGCATATTCTCATTAGTACGTTGTATCTAATAACAGTATCGGCCTTATTTACAGGTGATTCTACAATACCTGCCACACAATCTGCCACACCACGCGTGAATAAACAGTTATGCAGGTGTTGCTGTGGGCAAATACCTAGCCCGCATATGTATATATTTTTTTTTATACATGTATTACATGATTTCGTTGATATGTGGATATATCACGCACAAAGACACAAAAAGTTTATGGAAAGATGAATTGGTGTCTTGATACATTCAACGAGAACGAATCTTGTATTTTCTCCGTGATCCTGATGTGTATCATTGTTTAATAGGGCATTCATGAAAAGTATGTTGTGAAGCGATATCAAAGGAGCCGCCGAATATACACAGCGTCGTCCGGTGAACTACCACCCCACCCTGTCCGTAAGAGTTATGTAATCGGTACACAAATATATTTGATGCGGTGTCAGTGTGGAAGGAGTTTGAATTACGTTTGAATTATGTCTTTGTGTCAACCCTTGTGTATTAGATGATGGCAATGACCTGAATTGTTATAACGTTAGATTAAGAAGGAGAAACATTAAAGTGTTTTATAATACTTGGGAACATTAGCAATAAGATGGAGCAACATAAACATGCATGGAATAGGTAAAATGGTGAAAACAAATTGAAAAGGATTTTAATACAAAATTATTGAACTGAATAACTTGCCTGAACACAAGGGTTACCCAAACTTGTTTGACAGTTTTTCGTGTGTTGTAGACTGTCGAATGGGACTCATGTGTGTGCGTAGGGTACACATATCTATTGCGACTTTTAGTATTCATACACTTTCTCTTTTTGTGTTGATATGATTTATATTTTCGTACATGATATGATTTCATTTTTATCTTTGGCTGCTCTGTTTATATATGTTCGAGTAGCTTTCTGTCCCTCATAAATTGATATAGTTCTGCCTCGCTATTGCATCTCTTGACTAAAGGAGATCTACAACATATAGCGGATCTAACTGCAATTCTTGTTTTAACCAAGCCCGGGTTTGACATTCCAGCAACTGGATTCAGGTTGATTGCAAGATAGGCATACCTCGTCATAGTGACTGTTGTGAATTCCTCAAAGTTTTGTTTGTTAGTTGTTTAACGCCGCACACAGCAATATTTCAACTATATGACGGCGGTCTGTAAATAATCGAGTCTGGACCAGACAATCCAGTGATTGACATCATGCGCATCGATCCACGCAATTGGGATACGATGACATGCATCAACCAAGTCAGCGAGCCTGACCACCCGATCCCGGTAGTCGCCTCTTACTACAAGCGCAGGTACACTGGTCACACTGACTGGTCTGTCCGATGATTAGGTCGTCTGACAATAGGGAGTGAACCATAGCAAGTACAGCGCGATATCTGCGAGGTGTCCTCCCCATTACTCATTCAGAGTGATGAAAATGAACCAGTCCAACAACAGAGAAATACAAGCCAACATAATATTTGTAATGTAATTTAATAAGGATTCCTACTGCATCTGCTAATGCCAAGGAAGATATTTCTCCTTGCTGGTGTCTGTCTCGGAGTCTGGACAGCTGACCATCGAGGTACACATATTTTCTCTTCCGCGGTGGAGGCTTGGCACCATGGGCCAGCTGGGATAGATGTCTGGTGTGGCTAGCTTCAAGTGATTTCAAGACATCCAGGAAGCTGAACATTGTTGGATTGGCAGAGTTCATCTGGGCATTCAAGTGGCTGTGCCAACCTTCCAGATGATTATTAGTTCTTGGACCAACATTTTCATGGTGACTCCAGATTTCAACACCAAATCTAGCATCATCCCCAACCCAGTTTGACACGACAAAATCATTGAACAGTTGAAATGCAGGACTCTCAACCTCAGCCTGTTCTAAAGCGTCAATAGCTTCGAACCATACGTCCTGAACATAAGCGGGAGGCAAAAGAGGCAGAACAGCACCTCGTCTCACCCACTGCTTGACGTCGGTATTCTGCTTGTAGAGTCGCACTAGTCCTAAGTCCTAGGCCTGCACCTTCCTCCAGATAGCTTGACTGAAGTGGAAGTAGCATCCTCGGATGTTGGTCATGGGGAACTTAATCCTCATGGCTTCGTTGACTGCACTCTCAAAGTCTATCTGCATTGTCTCCGGGTCTTACTCGGGAGTCGGTTGTCTTCTCCATCATCAACGGCAAGGAACCGTCTACCCTCCGTTGTCTCCGCCCACTTGCCTTCGAGTTGGACATCTGCACGCGTCTGTGGCAATGCTGGTGTTGTTTTTCTGCGTTGTCTGTACAATCCACTCTTCATACTAACAAAGGGAGGACATTGTGCAGCTTCTGCTGGGGTAAGGTCGTGTAGATTTGAGGCATAGGATCCGATTCATCTCGGGCTCTTTTCCTCATGTTGTCGATTACTCTTATGACAGTGTCATTCTCAGGTGGATGATTGTGGACAGCAGACATATTTCTAACAAAGTCGCCTACAGTTGTACATCTTGCCTTACACCCTCGAACCGCATCAACACACTTCCAGTAAGTTGCAGTTGACCCCTTTCTGTTAATTCTATATTTAAAGTTGTCAATCAAACTTTGACGACCACCTCTCTGTGACTGAACATACTCAACCCTCTGAATACCTGCCATTATAAAGAATGATGCACTGATAACCGTTAGTACTTTTATACTATGAATACTAAGAACAATGTTTTGTTATTAAATTTACTTCGTTGTCATTACCCGTATACAATGGTATGTGATCAAAGAAATAAAACCAATAATAATTAATCCTATTGACTAAATACACAATAGGCAAAGAAGCCAGTTATATACAATCTTTATTAACATAAGAAAAGGATTAATTAATTGTGAGATAGTTACATTAATCAACTTCACAGAAGAAGCCTGTGTGAAATAGCAAGAGCTAATTAATCTCAAACCAAACCATTTTTGTCAATAGGGGTGTAGGTTGTTTAAAATAATTTCTGTTTCTTTAGGCCATATGGGACGTAGGCCAAATGGGACGTAGGCCAATAGGGGATGAACCAACTGCGAAACTAGTTGCTCCTTTTATGGGACCGATTAGTTTTATGACCACGGGCCTCAGCACAAGCGTCGTGTTGGAAGACAAGTTATACATGTGGAAACTTAGCATTATTCATCCTACGAGGGCCATTCAATATATGACCAGCCTAAGCTATTTATCAGATCTTAACGGTTGCATGTTTGTCACGTGCTGTGCACCAATGTATGTCACGTGCATAGACAAAGTTACACTGAGGAAATTGTATTTGAAGTCACACACGTGATCTATAAAGATGGCAAGGGTAGATTCTGCCAAATTTTCGTCAAAGGTTGAATACAGGGCTCTTATTATGTACCTCTACTTAAACGGGAAACCGGGAAAGGAGATACATGATGAATTGTCAGATGTTTATGGTGACAGTGCACCTTCGTATGCACAGGTCAAATTCTGGGTTGCAGAATTTAAGAGGGGTCGGGTGAACCTGGAAGATGAGCCACGCCCTGGCAGGCCTGTAGAGGTGACCAATGACCAAACCAGTGAAGCTGTGAGACAACTGGTTGTCAAAGACAGGCGAATGAAGGTGTCAGAAATGGCCAAGGCCTTGGACATTTCAGAGGGAAGTGTCCATACCATTTTGCATGATCGTCTGGGTATGAGGAAGCTGTCTGCCCGATGGGTCCCGAAATGTCTGGGTGATGATCAGAAGGCTGTACGTGCGTCAATGTGTCTGGCACTTTTGACGCAATGCAGTCGGGATGCAGACAACTTTATGGAGAGAATTGTTACTGGTGATGAAACCTGGGTACACCGCTATGACCCAGAAACCAAAGAACAGAGTAAGCAGTGGACTGGCTTTGCTTCACCCGGTCCCAAAAAGTTTAAGACTCAACCATCGGCTGGCAAAGTCATGGCAACCATCTTTTTGGATACTAAAGGGGTCTTGCTCATTGACTACTTGCCACGTGGCCAGACTATTACTGGAGAGTACTACTCCGATCTCCTGGACCGTTTGCGGACTGCTATTCTTGCCAAACGTCGTGGAAAGATCACAAAAGGTTTGCTGCTCCAACATGATAATGCCAGAGTGCACACCTGTCGATTTGCGGTTGCCGCAGTGAAGCGGAACGGGTTCAAAGTATTGCCTCATCCACCTTACTCACCAGACCTGGCACCAAGCGACTACTTTCTCTTCCCAAACTTGAAGAAAGAACTGCGTGGACGTCATTTCCGGTCCGATGATGAACTCACGACAGCAGTTGAGGGGTGGTTACACGAACAACCCCATGGTTTCTATCACAACGGGCTTTTAGCTCTCACACATCGCTGGACAAAGTGCATAGACCTCAATGGTGGTTATGTGGAAAAAGAAGAAGTGAGGACCAGTAGCAAATAGGTTAGGCTGGTTATATATTGAATGGCCCTCGTATTAAGAAAACTGACACAGACCCGAGGGACCCGTTAGGATACCGAGGAATATCGTTGCTGTCAGTCCCGGGTAAAATATACTCCGATGTACTAAACTGTAGACTTTCAACTTGGCTAGAAGATAATGAAATACATGTTGATGAACAAAATGGTTTTAGAAGAAAACGGGGAACGCTTGAACATTTGTATTCTCTTTATTCTATTTTAGAAACTCGTAAGCTTAATAAACAATCAACGTTCGTGTGCTACATCGATATAAAGAAAGCCTTTGATAAAGTCAACCGTAAATGTTTAAGGTATAATATAAGCTACAACAAGTTGGTGTCACGGGAAAATTCTATGAAGCAGTGAGGTCCATGTACGAAAATACATCTAGTCAGGTTCGAATAAATGGTCAATTAACAGATATGTTTCCGGTATCTGTCGGGGTTAGACAGGGATGCGTACTTTCGCCAACACTATTTTCAATATTCATCAACGATTTAGCTAATGATATCAATTCTTTAAAATGTGGTATTAACGTAGATGGATCAATCTTGAGCATGTTACTCTATGCCGACGATATTGCACTTATAGCGTCCAATGAATCATGCCTTCAATCGATGCTGGACGTTTTAGAAGAATGGTGTAAGAAATGGCGGTTATCGGTAAACGGAGATAAAACTAAAGTCGTTCATTACAGATCAGCAACCTGTTTAAAATCTAATGTGTTGTTCAATATCGGAGAAAAAGTAATCGATTATTCCAAAGCCTATAAATACCTTGGATTGTGGCTACATGAGAATCTTGACCTTAACTTTGCTGCCAAGGACTTAGCTAAGTCGGCTAACAGAGCTCTTGGTGTTATTATCAGTAAATTTAAAACTATGGGCGGAATGGCATTTGAAGTTTATAATACTTTAGATAGTAATTTAGTACAACCAATTTTGTCTTACTGGTCCGGAATTTGGGGACTAAGAGAGTTTAGATTTTTAAATAACGTCCAGCACCGTGCATGCCGTTTTTTCGTGGGCGTCAATTGTAAAACCCCTAACTTGGCTGTTGGGGGAGAGATTGGTTGGCTGCCTTCGCTTACCCTGCAGAGAATTGAAGTCATTAGGTTATGTAAGAAGTTGTCGATCGTTGAACAAGACAGAATAGTTAATAAAATCGCTATATGGTCCAAAAGAAGATGTAAATCCTGGATACATAAAGTTCAATCAGTCTTTGCTAAGTTAGGCATCGATATCCCAAATATACTGCAGATGTCAAATCAAGATTTTAAGACCATTAAAGAACAGTTAATCCATATGGACTCTGTTACGTGGTTTAACGACCTGTGGAATGACCGGGGACTAGCCAACGGTAATAAGCTTCGTACCTATAGGAAATTTAAAGTTAATCCCTGCACAGAACCATACGTTAAAATAATCAGAAGCAGACAACATAGAAGTAATCTCGCTAAATTGAGATGTGGCACTCTACCTCTTCAAATTGAATTAGGAAGATTTAGTCGACCACCAGTTCCTCTAGAGGAAAGAACATGTAACTATAGTAATCAAAATATCGTAGAAGACGAACTTCATTTCCTAATGAACTTCAGACTATACTCAGATATCCGTTGTAACTTACTGATGGATGCTCACACCACCGACAATAATTTTCTCAGTTTAGCCAAAAATAATCAGTTTGTTTTACCTTATGCAAAACGAGGAGATACAACATTGCCTAGCTGCAACTGTGTCCCTGATGTTTCGACGTCGTATGGATGTAAATATATCATAATAATATAATATTAATTTCTTACTTGTACACAGCAAGTTTCCAGCAGTCTGTGTCTGAATATTACACTGCGGGTCGTCTTCAAGCATTGTATTGCAGGTTATATTTAGATATTATATCGTGGGTAATATTTGATATTTTAAATGCAGGTTGCTCGTGTGACCCAATACTTATATGTTTTTAAATATGTGATTTAATTTATAATTTGTTTATATGTTAAATGTCTCTCATAACCCTGAATGGGTGGCCATGTTTTATCTTGTGGTGTAATGTATTTTGTGACCATGGGTGAGACAAAAATAAACAATTTTCTTCTTCTTCTTCTCATGTACATCCCATATGGTGACTGTTTTTCGATATTCATATTCTAAATTCATTTATAATACCACAACATTTTAGTACTCCTTGAAACTTTATAATGACTTCAAAATGTACAATAGATTGAACGAGAACAAATGATATATTGCAGATTATTCAATCATTGTCTCTTTTATCAGCCGCTACGTTTGTATCATTTGCATTGTACAAAGAAATATTTTGTCTGTCCTTTTGCAGATTTAGCTTCAGAATGTGCTCATTCGAATTAGGAACGAAAATAATTGCTTATCGTGAATATATATGATACAGTTAAAAGTTACTTGTACACTGTAGATGTATTCACTTTAAAGTCGTATACGACCTTCGACCTTCGCGAGCGGGTTGAATGATCCAGGTTAATTGGAACGAAGTCTAGAATGGGTTATAAAGTTTTGTATTTGGTAATGTGTAGGTTTGTTAATTTTTTTTTTTTCATTCCTTTTATTCAAAATGTAAAAAAAATCAATTATGCGCTGAAAAATAGAGCTGACTTGATATCAGGGAGATATGGCGTTAGCCACCTGATATTGTCTGCAGGACACGGTTTAACATTACTGTGCCCTTACCCTGGTTGTTGTTGTTGTTATAAGGGATTAAGAGCTATAGTCCATTGCATTTTTTGGTTACACTCTGTCTGACTAAAGTGGAAATGTGAACTCCAGACAATAATAACCTAAGAGTAAATCCACGTTCGTCTGCCTTTTCTGTCGTTCACCTTCGAAATCCTTGATCATGCCAGAGTTCTGAAATTCAGTGACAATGTTGCTGAACACTAGAATCTGATGGACGTATTGTGCAGAACCTGTTTGATACTATGGTTTCCAGGACCACTAACACTGGGAAGAGGGGCACTCTAACTTGAAAAAGTTTGGTCCTGACCGCCCCAACATCTACAAGTTTGTAAGCTTGTAGACATCATTAAGAAGAAATTAACAGTCCATGGCCATGCTGAGACCTTACTCAAAATTCAGACCGGTAGAAAAAAACTCCAGTTGAGTATGCCGATGCTGTATCTCAACCGTGTTGGCCTGAAAAATTAAACATGCTGATTAAATCCATAATCATATAATTATTTTTAATAGAAACCGTATCTGAATTTGTTCTTGCACTGTAGCATGTCGTGTATTTCATCTGTAAATGTGTAATGGGTTTATGTATAAAAGACTACACTTATACCGCATATTCTGCAACAGACTATAATTAATCACCTTATTATTGTCTCTCTATTTACCATGGCTGACTGCACTAATACCCCTTTAACAGTTGACACCGGTTACAGTATACATGTAGGCTTTTTGTTCAAAAAAGAATATGCAGGAAATTATATGTAACAATTAACTTTGTACTAATTACATGTGTGAATGTTATCGGTTTTGCGTTCTGAGATACAGGGATGTAAGCTTCCTCTACAATTAACAGTACATGTATATAATAAAATACAAAACTCTCTGCCGGAATGTTTCGTGGAAATCTTTCGATCAAGTAAAAATGACTGCGTGACAAGACGAAGCAACTATTTATACCCGATAAAAGAAACTGCCTTATTTTAGGAACAGTGCTATAACAGGACATTTGAAATTTCTAACAAGCAGATACATCAGAGACAGTGCCCAGAATCTGGGAATCACCTTTGATTCAACAATGGCCATGGACACTCATATGTCACTAACCAGCAGAGCATGCTACCATTGCATCTATAACATCCGTAAAGTCCGCCATCTACTTGATACTCCAACACTTAAATTGTTTATGCAATGTCTTGTGACCTCCAAACTTGATTACTGCAATGCATTGTATGCTAATCTTCCTATGAAAGCCATATCAAAGCTACAACGCATTCAGAACTCTGCAGCTAGATACATCTCTAAAGTTCCAAGATCCAATCACATCAGTCCTGTCCTCAAAGCACTACATTGGCTTCTAGTCTCCTTTCGTATAAACTATAAGATATGTATCATCACTCGCGACTATCCAGACTATCTCAAAGATTATCCCTGTACTCTTCAGAGCGTGCTCTCTGATCCTCTGGTGGAACTCTACTGTATCAGCCTCTGTCTACTTCTGCTATGTCTGACCGTGCCTTCTCCTTTTGCAGTCCACAGTTATGGAACTCTTTGCCTTTGAATCTGAGAAACTCTGCTTCTAAGGAAACGTTTAAGTCTCTCCTCAAAACCCACTTCTTCACTTCAGCTTTTCAATAGATCTCCTGATTGTTGGCATATGTACATAGACATTACTTTTTAACTTTGTCACAGCGCCAGGGAGCAACTGTCGATGGATATTAGGCGCTTTACAAATCAATTTTTATTATTATTATTATTATTATTATTATTATTTATTATTATCAATCAAAGGTGTAAAGAAAACTGAAAATAATACAAATTACCAAGTTTTATTATTACAATATATATTATTACAATGCAAATACTTTTGTGATACATTTTTCAGAGGAGAGGGCATATTTTATTCGGTGTTATGGTCTATGCGGTCTTACAATTGATTTTATTAGTCTTTAAATCTTATGTCTAGTAAATATTTTCACAAACAGGGCTGTTAGCTGATATAAGGAATGTAACATCCAGTTGAGGACTGAATACGACGTACGTTAGTCTCTTAACGAACTTTCTACAATTAATATTTTGAATAAGCCGTTAATACGCCAGTTGTGACAGGGATGATGGTATGGTAGCTGTAGCAGACAGATTGACAGTCGTTATTACCTGCGTCACTAGGTTATTAGTACGGCATTGACCTTATTGATTGTTACTATGCTTTGTGGATTTCTGTGGCTAGTGGCGGACGTAATTCAAATTCCTTCCACACTGACACCGCATCAAATACATTTGTGTACCGATTACATAACTCTTACGGACAGGGTGGGGTGGTAGTTCACCGGACGACACTGTGTTTATTGGGCAGCTCCTTTGAAATCGCCTCCAAACATACCTTTATTGAATGACCCATTAAACGATGATACACATCTCGTTGAATATATTTTAAGGCACTAATTCATCTTTCATAAACTTTTTGTGTCTTTGTGCGTGATATATCCACATATCAACGAAAATATGTAATACATGTATCCACAAAGAATATACATATACAGGCTAGGTATTTGCCCATAGCAACAACACCTGCATAACTGTTTATTCACGCGTGGTGTGGCAGATTGTAATTGACCGAGAGCAGGTATTGTAGAATCACCTGTAAATAAGGCCGATACTGTTATTAGATACAACGTACTAATGAGAATATGCCAATAATCATAAGAATGCTGTTGTTTTTTCTGAACTGTTACCATTTTCATACCAAAAGTGGCAATGCATTTTAAAAGTTTTCCTCAATTGCATTGAAACATAATTCCCATTGGTCAGTTCGACACCGCATATAATTAAATAATTATTTCGAGATTTCGTTAGAATGTGAGATATTCAGTCAGACGCTATGCAATGAAAGACGAATCGGCTTTGAACAAAGGGAATGGGCAAGAGAGCTAGCCCAGCTCGTCGAATCCTGTACACCTGTAGGTATATTCCCTCTTTGCCTTTGTCTAACAATTGGGACGTCTAACTAATGGGACGTATAACTAATGGGATATAACCATGTATCAACGAGAAATGAAATGGGAAATGAAAAAGAAACTAATTAAACTTTAATGTGTTGGAAAATAACGCCAATGAATTGGTGTACACGCGCATGAATTCGTATGATGAACTGTCAAAACGTTTTGAGAGGTAAGGCCGGGTTCATTAAAGATCGTTGCAATATGTCAAACAGGTGAAATTTGTAAAACTTCTATAAAGGAAACATCCAACCAAATGCCCTTTTTAAATAGTAATGTAATGATATAATATAAAGCATATTTCACAATATACTTTGCACACAATCAGTTGATGCTTTAAAGGGACTGACGAAAACATGGGCGAAATATTTTATTAACGCCGTTAAATAGTAAAATAAAGCTAAAATGAGTTGAATCATGTGTCATACTTGTAGACAGACCTTTATGTATTTGCGAAACTAAAACTGCTGAGCAAAGGAAATATTCTCGCCCAGGGCGAATTATTTCAATAACGCCGTAAAATAGTTGAATTAAGTTAAAATGAGTTAAATTATGTGACATGAAACTTCTAAGACCACCTTTACGTATTTGCGACACTAAAACACAGGTTTTGAGCAAAGGAAAATATTCTCGCCAATGGGCCAAACCTTTTTCTCGCCCATGGGCGAAATATTTCAATATCGCTATAAAATCGTGGAATTAAGTTAAAATGAGTTAAATTTTGTGTCATGATACTTGAAAGAAATGAATTTATGTATTTGCGAAACAAAACCATGCGTTTTGAGTAAAGGAAAATATTCTCGCCCATGGGCCAAACTTTTTTCTCGCCCATGGGCGAAATATTTCAATATTGCTATAAAATAGTTGAATTAAATTGAAATGAGTTACATTATGTGCCATGAAACTTGTAAGAACGCCTGTATGTATTTGTGAAACAAAAACATAAGTTTTGAGTAAAGGAAAATATTCTCGCCCATGGGCCAAACCTTTTTCTCGCTCATGGCCAAATATTTCAATATCGCTATAAAAACGTTAAGTTAAAATGAGTTAAATTTTGTGTCATGATACTTGAAAGAAATGAATTTATGTATTTGCGAAACAAAACCATGCATTTTGAGTAAAGGAAAATATTCTCGCCCATGGGCGAAATATTTCAATGTCGCTATAAAATAGTTGAATTAAGTTAAAATGAGTAACATTATGTGCCATGAAACTTCTAAGACCACCTTTATGTATTTGTGACACTAAAACACAGGTTTTGAGCAAAGGAAAATATTCTCCCCCATGGGCGAAATATTTCAATAACGCTGTAAAATAGTTGAAATAAGTTCAAATGAGTGACATTATGTGTCATGATACTTGAAAGAAATGAATTTATGTATTTTCGAAACAAAACCATGCGTTTTGAGTAAAGGAAAATATTCTCGCCCATGGGCCAAACCTTTTTCTCGCCCATGGCCAAATATTTCAATATCGCTATAAAAACGTTGAATTAAGTTAAAATGAGTTAAATTTTGTGTCATGATACTTGAAAGAAATACATTTATGTATTTGCGAAACACAAAAAATGCATTTTGAGTAAAGGAAAATATTCTCGCCCATGGGCGAAATATTTCAATAACGCTATAAAATAGTTGAATTAAGTTAAAATGAGTAACATTATGTGCCATGAAACTTGTAAGAACATCTGAATGTATTTGCGAAACCAAAACATGAGTTTTGAGTAAAGGAAAATATTCTCGCCCATGGGACAAACCTTTTTCTCGCCCATGGGCGAAATATTTCAATATCGCTATAAAATCGTGGAATTAAGTTAAAATGAGTTAAATTTTGTGTCATGATACTTGAAAGAAATGAATTTATGTATTTTCGAAACAAAACCATGCGTTTTGAGTAAAGGAAAATATTCTCGCCCATGGGCCAAACCTTTTTCTCGCCCATGGCCAAATATTTCAATATCGCTATAAAAACGTTGAATTAAGTTAAAATGAGTTAAATTTTGTGTCATGATACTTGAAAGAAATACATTTATGTATTTGCGAAACACAAAAAATGCATTTTGAGTAAAGGAAAATATTCTCGCCCATGGGCGAAATATTTCAATAACGCTATAAAATAGTTGAATTAAGTTAAAATGAGTAACATTATGTGCCATGAAACTTGTAAGAACATCTGAATGTATTTGCGAAACCAAAACCATGCGTTTTGAGTAAAGGAAAATATTCTCGCACATGGGCGAAATATTTCAATGTCGCTATAAAATAGTTGAATTAAGTTAACATGAGTAACATTATGTGCCACGAAACTTCTAAGACCACCTTTATGTATTTGTGACACTAAAACACAGGTTTTGAGCAAAGGAAAATATTCTCCCCCATGGGCGAAATATTTCAATAACGCCGTAAAATAGTTGAAATAAGTTCAAATGAGTGACATTATGTGCCATGAAACATGTAAGAACGCCTGTATGTTTTTGCGAAACCAAAACATGAGTTTTGAGTAAAGGAAAATATTCTCGCCAATGGGCCAAACCTTTTTCTCGCCCATGGGCGAAATATTTCAATATCGCTATAAAATCGTGGAATTAAGTTAAAATGAGTTAAATTTGGTGTCATGATATACTTAAAAGAAATACATTTATGTATTTGCGAAACAAAAACATGCGTTTTAAGTAAAGGAACATCTTCTCGCCCATGGGCGACATAGCGTAAATATTGATTTTTTGAAAACAGCATGTTTAATTTTGTAAATACCTTTGACCGAGACTGGGCAATGACCGTAGAGTTTCTGGACTATTGGGTTTCCAGAATTAAAATGGGACGTGTTTTACCACATTTTTCACACATACATGTAGGGGTCGCATACATGCACATTCATTTCTTGGAATATTGAGTGCGGCGCGAAGCAGCAAACAAACAAATCCATGTATTTTCATTGCAGAAAACAAGCTATGAAGTATACCATCCTATTGCCTCTGTTACTGTGGATGTTAGCGGATCATCTCCATGGACTTGGCAGGCGTGATGAATGTAGGTAGAGATGAGCCCTGTAGATATGGGGAAATAGTATCAGTGATTCTTTATATGCCTCGTCACGATATGGCTGAAATATCGCGATGTGACGTAAAGCATAAACCCACTCACTCACTCACTTTGTATGCAGTATCTGTTTTGCTTCGTGCTGGTTGGCTGGTTCGTTTCAATTGATCCACTGGTTTCTTTGTGTCACCACATACTGAAATCGAAAAACCTCCATTTTTGTACGTTTTCGCAGAACAAAGACTGTGAATTACTGATGCAGTGTACATTCACTTTTCAAGGTTTCTAGGGGCGGTCGGGTAGCCTAGTGGTTAATGCGTTGACTCGTCACGCCGAAGACCCGGGTTCGATTCCCGACATTGGTACAATGTGTGAAGCCCATTTCTGGTGTCCCCCGCGGTGATATTGCTTGAATATTGCTAAAAGCTGCGTAAAACCATACTCACTCACTTCAAGGTTTCTATATGAGTGAGTGAGTGAGTGAGTGAGTGAGATGGGTTTATCGCCGCTTTTAACAGTATTCCAGTTATACCACGGCGTATTTGATTAGTGTGGGAGGAAAACCTGAAGTGATGCAGGTCTCACTGGTGGTGAAAACCACGAGCTCGGGTGTGGTGCTGACAAACCTTGAATCATAATCGGGGCGAACCGGGATTCGAACCCACAAACAAAGGTTCCTGCCGTGCCCTAGGAACAGCGATTTGCGGCGACTTAGACGACTTAGACACCCGTGCCCCAGTTTAAAGGTGAACAGGACTGATCATTTAACGAAAAGGTAGTTATTCTAACTAGAACACAATTAAAAATTATTCTTTGAAATGGTACTATTGTGGAAATATGGTTTATGTGGAATGACAGTGGGTGTTATGGTGTTGATGTGACCTCTCACAATTAGATTGATACAACATTCTGAACGAGTTTTTAATAAATACCCACATTCCCTTTTAAACAAAGTTTATTTTAAAGAATGATAGAAATAATACAGATATAAGTGTTGGGTACATTTTGACAAGTATTTAAATAACACTCAGGCACACTATTAGACTCTATTTGTTGAAATGTGTGTTTACTATTCCAAAAAATAATTATAATATCCACAATAATCTATACGTAAATATCTAAGACCTAAACAATCACACATTCGATTTCAACTTCGTCAAATATGTTTTCCTTTCCTGCGAAATATGTTTGTCGTATTCATGACATGGCTTACGTTTGATAAATTAATTTATTTGATAGTGCTTCGTCTACCATGCATCTAAGTATTGTTTCCAGAAGATAACTGTGACAGATAGCAATAGTTTCTCTTCCAATTCGATAGCCAGGTTTGTTTGTTGTTTAACGCCGCACTCAGCCATAGTCAAGCTGTATAACGGCGGCCTGTAAATAATCAAGTCTGGACTATACAATCCAGCTATTGACAGCATGAGCATCGATCCACGCAGTTGGGATACGATTACATGCATCAACAAAGTCAGCGAACCTGACCACCCGATCCCGTTAGTCGCCTCTTACGACAAGCATAGTCGCCTTTTACGGCAAGCATGGGTTGCTGAAGACCTATCTTCACAGGTACTTTGGTTACTGGGTATACACATGTATGCAGTTTAGCACAAATCCAAAATGTAGTAGGATGCAATAAATGAACCAATGGCTTGTAAACAATCTGTTTGTATCATCAGTGAAAGAAGGTTCTGTTGTATCGTTGTAGGTTTACACGACAACAAGGAATGGGTGAAAGTTCTAGAAACTGCCAAAGATGGAACCGTGGTTTTTGGCAGAAAAAAGGCTTTACAGGAGTCGGTAAAGCACGGCGCAAGGATAAAATTTGGCACTCACGATTATTTTGCTGAAGTTGACAACTGTCAGAACATAAATGGTGATGTATGCTGCGAGGCACTAATGCATATCAGCAAATCTCGATGGAATGGATTTCAAGAAAAAGCCTATTGGTGGATGATCAATATTTGCACGACAGGCAACTGGCACATGACCAGATATTACGTCGGAAGCACCTTCCTGTCTGAGTCAAGGCTCACATCTGCCTTCAAGTGGTTCGTTTTGAAAACGAACTACCAACAACCTGTTTACTCTACCTTTGCAAATGGAACTGTTAAGTTGGGTAGTGTAGACACGTTTCTTTCAGCTGTTCTGCAAGGAAAGTCGATTTCTGTGTCTCAACAGCAGAATGTTGTATTTCCTGTACAAAATATTGAGATCTTCAACACAGGGTCTGATAGGAAAGCCATGGTAAGCGCTGAACATATCTGGAGCGTCAGTCAGAGAGTCGCAGGAAACCATCTGGAGTTTCAAGGCAATGCCTACTGGTGGTTTTTGATCCTCAACACAGCTGGTACTCGGGATATGTCCAGGTGGAGTGTGGGCTCTCACACACCAAGAGGCCAGTCTCAGGATAAAGTGGACACTGACTGGTTTGTGGATCCTTGTTGGGTTCCAGTTCATACCTATAGCGGTCTGGGCTCAGATTCATTGTGGACAAGGTACATCCTGAAACTTCTCATCGAAGCTGGACACAATGTTCGTGTGAAGTTCGGTGATACGATCGTTGGAGCAGAGAGCATAAGGCTCACAGAGAAGCACGTGGCAGTCCAAAGTATATCTGCATTGGCTAGAGCTGACTCCAAAACGTTCGAAAGTGACTTGAACTGGGAGTTTAGAGTTCTGGGAACGACTGGAGCTGTTCGAACATATCGCCCCCTCGTCGGATCATCTACAGCCAGCCCACTAGGCTACACAATTGACAGACAGGAGATGACTTGGTACGTTGACACTAGGAAATGGCGTTTATTGTTTCACTTGTTGACGGATGGCACAGTCGTTGAAGGGTCATCCTTGGATGTCAGAAATGCTGTCGAAGACGGAGCGGACATCAGAGTAGCGTTCAAACTGCCCGACGATCCCGGATTCCGGTATCACAAAGCAGACAATCTTGCCTTGGGACCCACTCCAAATGTTGCAGCACAGATTGTTCGGGCATTGAGAGATAACCAGACATCCTGTGATGAGTTTGAGCTTGACCAGTCACCACAATGGTCCTTCAAGCTGATCACTACAACTGGGTTTGTTCTCACTTCAAACTGGGTTGTTGGAGAACACGTCAACAAAGGTCGCACGAGTAAACGCGCTGAAATACAGTGGTTTGCAAGTGTTTAAAGAGCCTCCACCACCCCCACCCCCTCTCCAAACCATAAAAACACACAACCAAAAAAGTCTTCTCTGCAGTGTAACGTCGTTCCATCCTTCGACTCCAAGAACTGTCCAAGAACTATCCACAGTAAATATGTTACATGTAATTTTAATTTTCGGAAATGTTAATTGTTAGTGTATCTGAATCACGTTGTATAATCTAAACTGACTATGCAATTGCTGTTTATGAATGAATAAATATTTGAATGCGCTCAATGTTGCGTCTCTATGGTCATATAGTTATCGTTAAGTCTATTGATGACCGAGTAGTGATGAGTGTCAGTTAAAAGCTGCAAGAAATGCCAATCATGATATACGGTAAAAACACGATTAGGATACTAAATTGATTTAAAGTGGTATATGCTTTTAGTCATGCTATTACAGCTACGATTTATTCAGCTCCGTATGAACCCAGTTAAGCACAGGCCCTCGCAGTGGCTCGATCCCTTTTGCTTGTAAGTGTCGATTAAAATTGGATCAGGTGGTCAAGCACGGCAACTTGAAGGACTGCGTGTAAACGTACCCGATGATGTGGGATATTACTCATATCAACCACTGGTGTGCGTTGCCGGGATAATTCGATAATTAACAACCCTCCATGATAAAGCTGGAAAAGTGCCGACTGTGGCGTGAAACATCCACATGGATAAATATGACAAATCCATTAAAGTCACCCATCCAAGATTTATATGAAGCATTTCTGTTTTATCCTCGGTTATGTAGCAGAGTCCTGGTCCATTTGTGGCCTGCTGGACGATGCGCACACATGTTTGTGTGTTGTTGTTTTTGCTTAAAGCCGCCTTCATCAATATTACAGCTATATGACGGAGGTCTGTAAATAATCGAATCTGGATCAGACAGTTCATGAGCATCGATCTACACATTTGGTATAAGCTGACATGCATCAACCAAGTCAGCGAGCCTGACCACCCGATCCTGTTAGTCGTCTCTTACGACGAACATGGGTTGCTGGAGACCAATTCTGACCCGGAATCTTCACGGTAGGCGCGCATATGTAATTTGAATATTTGTTTAAATCAGGAATGACGACGTAATTTATTATGCCTTTTCTTGCAGCATCCACCCCAAGCCGTGGGGATTAGCATCCGCGTGTCCTATGCTTCACCGACATTATAACGCAATAAAAATGATTAGGAATTGGCTGGGTGTATTTTATGAGTAAGTGAGTGAGTATGGTTTTGCGCCGCTTTGAGCAATATTCCAATAATATCACGGCGGGGGACACCAGATATGGGCTTCACACATTGTACTCATGTCGGAATCGAACCCTGGTCTTCGGCGTGACGAGCGAACGCTTTAAACACTAGGCTACCCGACCGCCCCGGTGTATTTTATGGGTTCCTTAACACCTGTGAACTGTGAACTGGTGGCTATCTGTCGCCTTAACACTGGACGCCTCGGACAGAGGTGGCTCGTCAGCCTTGGTTGGCTGCTCTTCTAGAAGAAAAACTCTCATTCCAAACATCCGCTGCCTTCTAAACTCCCATAACAAATCCCGGGTCGGTGTCCTTCAGGCGGTTGTCTTCAACACCCTTCCGTCAGTTCCTGCAACATCTCCAATACCTATGGATTTTTTCACACGAATGAGTGTTGGGTGGTATGGCTGCTTAATTGGGCAACCCTGTTCCTACAGCGCCGATTTTGGTGGCTCGGCCACGTCTGTCGAATGGAGGACGGGATGATCCTAGACGGCTAGTCCTGAAAAGGGCACATAACGTACCCCACCTCCGCTTTAAAAAAACGTCTGCAAGCGGGCCTTGACGGCGACAAGCATGGACCTTTCGAGGCGGAGGGGAAGGGGGGAGGAGGAGGGGGGGGGGGGGGGGGGGGGGAGTAAGGCGGGAAGGGAGTCGGGTCCTTTATTCATCAAAGTTTTCATACACAGTCGATAACCCGGCCACTTTGTTGCTAGGTTGACACCACATCGGCGAAAGATATTGCTACAACAGTCCACAAATGACGTCATCGACTATGATGATGTGATTGTAAACTTTGAGATATAAGGTTTTGTTCCACAAGGCGGTCGTATTGTAGCACAAGGACAATCGTTTGTTTGAGTGGGTGAGTGGCGATCACCTCAGCACTACGAGCATGGTGTGGAATTCTAAAGGTGTTGCCTGAATTTCTAAACGTGAATCGACAGGCACAGACATGTAGGAATGCAGGGAGCGATCGAAATGGACCCTGTTTTGATTGGTCCAACACGCTGCGCGCTGATTGGTCCGTTCCGGCGCCTGACTTTCACCTCGGTTTTCCAAACTGGCCCGACCCTTGTGTTTCTTTTTCATAGGGAAAGTGATGACCAGAGAGTGTCTATCCTATTTAAGACACTGTCACCCTGTTTCCTGATTGGACAACAACCCAAGCTTCTGATGGGTAACCATTTTTTATCCTGTTTTTTCTCCCTGGGGTGAGCATGCTGATTTCTCCATCCTAAAAACACAACACAATTCATTTTTTCAACTTTTAGAGTGGATCGAAAGGGCTCCTGTTTTGATGGCTCCAAAACGCGACACGCCGATGGATCCGTTTTGATGCCTGGACTGAGCCTCAGTTTTCCAAATTGGTCCGACCGTTGTGTGCAAGAAGGAGCCTTGTTTGACTTACACGTAGAACTTTTAGCCTACTGCCAGAGCGATGTGGACATTTTGAGACGAGGATGCACTAACTTCCGACAGAATGCCATCAGCTCGGTTCGCAGGGATCCCTTTGTAGAGGTGATGACAGCTGCTGCAGCCGCGTCCGAAAACACGACCTGAAACCCAATACCATCGCCATTCTTCCACCTCAAGATTACCAACCCAAGAGAAATTATTCCCAGGCCTGTATGCACTGGCTGAATTATCTGATGGAAACGGACCCCCATCTGCACCTCCAGCACGCCAGGAATGGAGGTGAAAAAGAGTTAATGTGTGGAGAGGGTCAACATCGGTACAGTGTGGATGGCTACGATCCAGCGACAGGCACCATCTACGAAATCCTGGGATGGTTCTGGCATGGGTGCCAGACATGTTACAAGACCCTACCTCATCCCGTCCTTGGCACGTCGTTGGGAGCACGTTATACCGACACCCGCTACCGCCTGAGTCTCTTGAGCCAACACCCTGAGGTGAAAAATGCAACAGGAGGACTCCGCTCTGCGTGCTTTCTTGCAGGGACCCCACTGTATCCACGTCACTGGACCACTCAACCCTCGCGACGCCTTCTATGGAGGACGCACCAATGCCACGCGATTATTCTACGAAGCCCTAGAAGGTGAAACCACCAAGTACATCGATATTTGTTCCCTTTATCCTTACATTTGTAAGACCGGAGCGTATCCCACGGGACACCCGACCCTTCTCCATCAACCACCTGTGGACCAATGTCGTGTTCTACCCCTGAAACGACTCTACCATCCGCTACTGCCCTACAGATCGGGTGGCAAAATGCTCTATCCTTTGTGAAGTATGTGTGCCGATACCCGGCCAGACTCCCCCTGCAAGCACGCGGACGAAGAGAGGTCATGAGTGGGTACGTACGCCACCGTGGAACTCCAGGAAGCCGTGAAGAAGTATGACTACCAGGTGCTTTAGATCTACGACGTTTGGCATTTTGACACCTTTGCACAGCATGACCCCGACACCCAGCAAGAAGGACTCTTTGACACTTATATCTATCGTCATTTCAAGGAGAAGCTCGAAGACAGCAGATACCCCGAGGGATGTACGGATCACAACGCTTACATCCAGGAGATCTATGACAAAGAAGGCATTGGGTTGGACAAGGGCCGCATCGAAAAAAAACCAGGACGTCGCATGATTGCCAAGATGCAAATGAATTCGCTCTGGGGCAAGTTTGGACAACGGTTAGACTACAGTCAGAATATCTATATGAACGATCCTGTACAGTACTTTGCCTTGTGGAGGGATGAACGCAATACCATCGAGGATGTCACTGTTGTCAACGAACATGTGGTTGAAGTGACCTATACCCACAAGGAAGAATTCCAAACCCCTCATTCTCATTTCAATGTTGCCATCGCTGCCTGGGTCACCGCCCAAGCACGTCTCAAGCTGTACGAGACCCTTGCCCTGGTGGGTCGAAGGGTCTTGTACTTTGACACGGACAGCGTCATTTACATTCATCGACCCCATGACACGAATCCAGAGCTGGGTCATTCGTTGGGTGAGTTTACAGATGAACTGGACGGAAACACCATCAAGACATTTGTGTCAGGAGGTCCCAAAAAGTATGGCTATGAGTTAATGAACCCCAGACCCGATGGAACGCGCACGACCTGCAAAGTGCGAGGGTTCACTTTGAATTACAGAAACTAACAACATCTCAACTTTGACACCATGAAAGGACTGATACTGGGACAACGACCTGGGAAAGAGGGGGAGAAAATCAGCTTGGATTACCCTCATCAAATCAGTCGAAAAGGACCTCGGCATGAAAACGCTCTTGTGACCCGACCCACCCGAAAAGAGTATCGTACCATGTACAACAAGCGACGTCTCGTCTGCGACGAAACCACAGGGCTGCCTGTAGACACGCTCCCCGAAATCTGACCAATCAGAAGCTTGGGTTGTCGACCCATCAAAGGACCACCTTTGCCTTGGTCGGCCCTCTGATGGGTCGAAACGAGGTTGTGCTTTCACTCTCACGCTACAAGCCTGACCCTATGGAAAAGAAACACAAGGGTCGGTCCATTTTGGAAAAATTGAGACTCAGACCAGTCACCGGAACGGACCAATCAGAAAGCAGGACATCAGTGCCTTCCGTCGTGCAATGGCTGACATCCTGGAGGTGCGGTTAGTTCTACATTGGGAGATGATGAGAACAAGTGCCTTGTACAAAGCTTCCCATGACTGCATGTATGAGAAGTTAAAGAGTGTTGTGGACACATTTCTGCCTCCAGGGTATGGCATCTGCATCCCCAGGATGGAACTCTACGTGGAAAAGTCAACCCCAACACCTGAAGCTGCAGCACTCCATTCTCAAAGCAGCCCAAAAAGCAGCACCACCACACGTCGCAGCAGTTACGGCAGTGGTAGTAGAGGGAACGTTAAAAGAAACAGACGTACTCCTCTCAGCACTCACTGCAGCGTCAGCAGTGGCAGAAGCAGCACCCATACTAACAACAAAACCCTCAGAAGCAGTGAAAGCAGCACAACAACTCGACTCAGCACTATGGACAGCGATACTAGTATCAGCCGCAGCAACACCTGCAGCCATAGAAGCAGTAGCACTCGTTGAAATAGTAACTTCACATGCACCATTGCTGCAACAGTACTCATCGCAGACAACACCAACAAACACACCCGTAGCAGAAGCAGAAGCAGCCACCACACAGGCAGAAGAAGATGCAGCTGCAGACGCAGCAACAACACCCTCACTAAAAGTATTCATCAATGCACTACAGATGGTGCAATGCGCGGCAGGTGTAAGGGCATCGAAGGGGACACCCCGAGAAGCAGCAGCAACAGAAAAATTCGCCTCAGCACTATCCTGGGCGGCAGCAACAGACACAGCCGCCACACCCACAGCAGTAGAAGCAGCAACAGCTGCACTCGACGCAGTAGTAACAGGAGTAACTTCAGCGCAGTCATCACCACCACCACCTTCACCAATACCGATGGACACCTCAGATGCTGCAGCACCCACACCAAAACCAGTGGCAGTCACCACAGCACCCTCATCAACAGCACCCACACCAAAACCAGTGGCAGCAGCAGTGGCACCAGCAGTGGCAGCCACCACCCCCACAGTAATAGAAGCACCAGTAGCAACACCCTCACTAACAGAACTCTTCGACGCGCTCCACGCAGCAGCAACAACACCTTCACCAGCAGCAGCAGCAGCAGCACCAGAACTCATCTCAGCACTATATAGAGCGGCAGTAGCAGCCGCAGCAGCAACACCTTCACCAACAGAAGCAGCAGCCACAGCAGGACTCATTGCAACATTGAGCAGGCTACCTGTGTGATGACGATGACGAAGGTTGTCATCCACTTTTTCACATTATTCGCATTGTTTCACATTGTTTCGCATTGTTTGCCCTGTATCTAAGTTGAAGTGTGTTAGGTGTCATCATTAAACAGGGATAAATGGAACTGACTCTTTGTGTCTTGATTGATCTCAACTCCAACAGGATGCTGAACCGAGGGTAGAGGCTGAGTTGAGATGTCGTCTACGTTGTCTGTCTGTCTGTCTGTCTGTCATGTCAGTGCACATGCTCGTTGTAAAAGTTGAGAATAAAAAAATAGATAAAAGAAAAAGGTCATGCTTGTAAGATCAGATGCCTGGTGTCCACATGGTGTTCAGACTAATCGACACCCACCCTGCTTGCTTTGCCAACACAAAAAACAACAATCCAAAAGAACCCACACCCTCCCCTTGGTCCTCTTGGAGGCACACGCCTACGCGTGACACCACAATTGTACGTCCCAAAATAATAAAATAAAATAGATATGTTGGTATGTATGGTGGTGTACACGAGTGAAAGACCACGTGTGCCTGGAGACACGAGTCAAACACCACGTCTCTCTCTCTCTCTCCCTCTCCCTCTCTCTCTCTCTCTCTCTCTCTCTCGCTCTCTCTCTCTCTCTTTCTCTCTCTCTCCTTACAAAATACTAAATATGATAAATAATCCTTTGGATCAACGTGTGTTTGAAGACACGCATGACACCACGTTTGCATGGCAACATGAAGTACATCACGTGTGCACGGAAACACACGAAGTACATGACGTTTGCATGGAGACACGAGTGACAGTACGCAGGTCAACCTACACGAGTGCCGACTCCTCAGCGTGGATGAACGAATGACAACGTCATCATCCTATGGATCAACGTGCGTTTGTCGTCACGCATAGCACCATGTTTGCATGGAGACACGAAATACATCACGTAAGCATATACCTACATCACGTTCATGTCTGTGCGTGTCGATTCACCATTAGAATTCAGCCGACACCTTTAGAATTCCACACCATGATCGTAGCGCTAAGGTGATCGCCACTCACCGACTTTTAACTTAGACGAACAACTGTCATAGTGGGCTACAATACACGATCGCCTTGTGGAACGAGACCTTGCACCTCAAAGTTTACAAACATATCACCATACCCGATGACATGATTTGTGACATGTTGTTGCAAAATCCTTCGCCGATATGACGTCAACCTAGCAACAAAGTGGCAGAGTCGTCGACTGTGTATAATAACTTTGATAAGCTCGTCTCAGTGAGCTATCATCTCCACATGCCATCGCCACACACCCACCAAAACAAAACAAAACAAAGAACCCGACTCCCTTCCCGCCTTCCTCCCTCCCCCTCCTCCTCCTCCCGCTCCCTCCTCCTTCTCCTCCTCCTCCCTCCCTCCTCCCTCCTCCTCCTACTCCTCCCTTCCCCTCCGCCGACTTCGCCGCCACCACCACATCTATTTTTAGAACAAGAAAAAAGAGATTTTAGTCGCGCTTCTTTCAATGTCGATCCTGTTCACCTTTTACGAGCGCTTCTCCGGGTTTTCCCCTCCTCCCCGATAACGGATGTGACGCCCTCTTGGAGGTGCGCATGTCACCGGAAACGGATGTGCCTACATCTTGGATGCGCACGCAGGACCCATCATGCTCTGCGCGCATGCGCAGTCACGTGACCAAACCAAAACCGGAAGTGACGTCATCAGACCAACCGACTAATCAGACTGACTGACTGATTTTACACATTGACTTCAAACTAATAAGGATGGTGGTTTTCGGCCGTACTCACTCATAGCCAGTTGACAGACCAGGCGAGTCAAGTTTTGCAACATGTTCTTATATGCGGATAGATATGCAAATATCAAAGGTCAAGTAGGGACTACTTTCACTGCTTATCAACAAACATGGCGTCGCCCTTGTCATTCGGCGATCCAGTCAGAATTTACCATCGGGAATCTGGAGAAACTACTGGAATTATTGCTATCATTATGAAAAGTATAGTCTAATATACTGAAAATCATTGTCCGACTGTAACGAAGCTAAGGCATTTTACATGTTTGGGCAACTTTGGAGATATAAATTGCGAAACAATTTAGCGAGGGCACTAGCCAAGCGGGATCACTTTCCATAGCTGTGCTAGTAGACATCTGCCGCTTGGAACATTTTCCACAAATTAAAACATTTTGATTTGGTCGAAATATGTTCGAATTGTTACCTTGTTTCGTTTTGTTGCTGTGTGTACATCTGACTGCACATCTTAACGTTACGACAAGACTGTCTTACTGTGGCCGTGACGTTTCAGAGGCCAGGATTAGAGTAGCTTCCCTTTGATAAAGTATAGTTACTCTATCAGACAGGCCGATGGATTACCGCGAAAGGGAAGAAAAAACAATTTGTGTAGGCAATTGTTGTTTTGCATATATGTAGTTACGTCACTGTATAAGAAATAGGTATCAGTTGGAACTGTATTGGCTACTGTCACTGTCCGACTGACATATCACGTACACTCCGACGTAATATATATTAATTCGCACATTCCAGGAAAAGTTGTAATGTTTAGGTAGTGTTTGTGAGAGATGGCAAGAGATTTTCGAGCACAGAATTGAAGAATGACATTTATATGATAAAGAGGTTATCACGCTTTTGTGTTTGGGGATGGTAAATATCAAAGGCTCGCTAAATACAATATTTATTCCTAATACAGGACTCGCGTGATAACCTCTATATATTGTCCAAGGACACCCACATCATTATTGGGATTGGGTGGCCAGGTTCGCTGACTTGGTTGATGCATGTCATCGTATCCCAATTGCGTGGGACCCGTGAAAATCCGGGGTAGAATAGGTCTTCAGCAACCAGAGTTTGTCGTAAAAGGCGGCTATGCTTGTCGTAAGAGGCGACTAACGGGATTGGGTGGCCAGGTTCGCTGACTTGGTTGATGCATGTCATCGTATTCCAATTGCGTGGGACCCGTGAAAATCCGGGGTAGAATAGGTCTTCAGCAAACAGTGCTTATCGTAAAAGGCGGCTATGCTTGTCGTAAGAGGCGACTAATGGGATTGGGTGGCCCGGTTCGCTGACTTGGTTGATGCATGTCATCGTATCCCAACTGCGTGGATCGATGCTCATCGTGTCAATCACTGGATTGTCTGTTCCAAACTCGATTACTTACAGACCACCGTCATATAGCTGGAGTATTGCTGAGTGCGGTGTTAAACAAACAAACAAACAAACACTAGATTCTCAGTGATTTAGTTGCGTTGCTTCTTCAAAAGTATAAACGAATATAATCTTCAAGCTTCATAGAAACCTATGATAATGGGTTCGAATCCCGATTCGCCCCGATTATGTTTCTAGGGTTTCAGCACCATACCCATGCTCGTGGGTTTCACCGAAGTGGTAAACGCCTGAGACCTGCATCACTTCGGGCTCTTCTCCCACATTAAGCTGACACGCGGTGATATGACTGGAATACTTTTTAAAGCGGCGTTAGGCCCAACTCACTCACTGTACTTGGTGGGGTCCAGCTATGAATTTTCAAAGTTTAGGTTATTGGTTGTTTAAGTAAGGATAAGAATGTATGGATGAACAACTTCTTTACTACTTTATAAGAGCGACGTTTCGGTGTATGTTCTAACACCGTTATCAAGCAAGTGATGTACAGAGTATATTATATACAGGTAGGAGGCAGTGTTTATACAGTAGATTAGATATCAGATGTAGTTATACCGGAGTGTAGAAGCCTGGTATGTACACACAATCATCGTTGAAGTCAGTGACATAAACAAAGAATGAAGTCAGATATATACTGTCGTCCAAAAGAAACTTTACCAGAGTTTGAAATCACTCTTGCTAAAAAACAACAAAACATACATGCACGAAGTAAAGTGTATTGAGAAGATCAATATATCAACATTATCAACACTGAAAATGACAATCATACCGCGACCGACAATGACGTCAGAGCCCCCCAAAGTTAGGTGTGGTACATAACTCGAGCTTTCAGAATCATAGACAATAGGCAGAGTACATAAACAATCGCTCACGTTCAATAACAAGTCATTAGTAGCGTGTGTGAACACCAAATGCCTCAATACACGCAAAAACGTGGTATTTGACGCCATTCTTCTTGGAGGGCCAAGATCAGTTCTTGCCGGTTGACTGGTAGGTGTGGTCGTTGTCGAACACGACGGTCCATCAAGTCCCAGAGGTGTTCTTTGGGGGACATGTCGGACGAGCGTGCAGGCCACGGCAGGGCGTTGACGTTGTTGGCTGCGAGGAAGTTGTTTTCTATCAGCCCTAAACATACAGAATCGACTTTCGTCAGTGAAGACAACCCTCTGCCAGTCACGTCGTTGCCAACGTCGTACAGTCCGGGCCCATCTCAATCGCAGACGACGATGTTGCGCTGTCAATAGCTGTACAAGCATAGTCACCTGTTACGGCAAGCATGGGTTGCTGAAGACTATAGCACCGCAAATCGCTGTGTAGAGTTGCGTCCCTTAGACACACCAGAATCATATTATTGTGGGTTCAGATTCCGGTTTCTAGGTTTCTTAGCACCATTCTCGTGCTCGAAGGTTTCACCGAAGTGGTAAACGCCTGAGACCTACGGCGTTAAATTGAACTCATTCGCACACCCACTTCCTCATTACCCTGTCGTCTAATAAGGCGCCGGAATTCGCTGTTTGAAGATACTGTCACTCCAGCTGTGAGCCAGAAACGCAATATATATGCCAGTCTACCTATACCACCTCGCCAGGCTGACACAAAGGATCACTCCTTCGGGGAGTCGGTGATTAGAGTATCAAATATACGTTACAGAGTCGGCACATATTGACAGTCCGACTGTGAGATAAGCTAGGCAGTTGGGCAAAATAACAACCTACTTGAATGTATTTTAAATGGTTACTCGATACACCCCTGACAAGTAGGATGTGGTGAAATATATAGGACTACGTAATCTTTAGTTATGTAAGTTAATGAAGGCCTGGGTTGTATACATACGGCTGTCGGTGATAGCTACGTCACTCTTCAGCCTTCTCCGATTTTCAAGGTAACAAACCATTTCACTTTCGAGTTAATATTCTGCTAGCTGCGATCAAAATACGTTATGTTTAAGTTAGATATATTTGGACTATATAGTTGCGTTGTGACAATAATCGTTGAGAAAATACCTTGTTGACAGTGATATAACTGAAATACTGTTTAAAGCGGCGTTAAACCCAACTCACTCACTAACTCACACACTTTGAATTATAATTACCAAAGGTAATCTTGGCCTGAAGGTATATTGAACAGTCATCGAATTTGGAGGCTGCAGACGCAGTTTTTCTGAACCACGAGACTATGACAGATGTCAGAGACTTCATACTTGATAACATGTAAACCCGCGGTTGAGTGAGTGAGTGAGTGAGTTGGGCCTAACGCTGCTATGAACAGATTCCAGTTATATCACGGCATGCCAGCTTGATGTGGGAGGAAAGACCGAAGTGATGCAGGACTCAGACGTCTACAATCTTGGTGAAAAACCAAGAAACACAATCCGGTCGAACCTGTATGCCACCCATGTTGAATATGATTGACATGTGATAGGAATATGTAGGCAAGAACACGTATTTGTGACGGCAAGAAATCTTGAACATTTCCGATTATAATTCTCATGCGCCCAATTATAAAATTGTGTTCTGTGATAAAAGACTATGCCTTTATATCGTGTCGTAATCCCAACCACATAAAAATGCAACATTCATTGACAGCATTAACACACCACTGATTCACCCCCACCCCAACCCCTGGATTTTTTTAAAAGCAAACAGTTTTATTTGAATCAACTTTGGGACAAGTGATACTTGTACAAATATTTACGCGCACCCCCCACCCCCCACACACACACCCCACCCCCCACACACCCCACATCCCACACCCCACACCCCACATCCGCACCCCTACCCCCTGTCAAAAAAGTTAACTGCGGCCTTGAGAATGATTCAGTAAACCAGTTTGTGTTAAACGTGACTGTGTTGACTGTCATTTAATATTAATAGGCTTTTGCGGTCAAAAGCTCCACGACGTCCAGGGGTACTATAACAGTGCGAAAATCATTATATTTTTCTTCAAGTTTGATCAAAATCAAATATATTCTACTACTTTAAGTTTCACATTCCCAAGCCAGTAAACTCTACATAGTTTACAGGACGTCTATCATAATACGTAACGCTTGGAGATGCAAGCTGTCGAAAACAGTCAAACGAGCTGGCAGATGCTAATCAGCTAGCGCTGTTGAAATTCTAGACCCGGCTGACCAGATTCAGACACAGCTGACCAGCCAATAAAACAATTAACTAAGCAAGTCAGCACATCAAAACTTGCATAATTTGACCACCATGTGGGAAACCATTGTTATCAATTCCAAACTGGACAGATGGGTAGTGACATGCTTTCAAACGTGGACTTGAGGTCTCAGGTTTAAATGCAGGGATATCTTGGCATAGAGTCATTCCTGCATTTCGCCTGAGAACCTCTGTCTGTTTTTGAAGGCAAGTCACTTTTACTTATTACTTTGCCATTTTTGTTAAACGTGCTGTAAATAATTCTAACTTTGTTACTCTGCTGGAAGAATGAATTTATGTAACAGTTAATCAAAAAGTATTGTTCGAAATCTACGATTTGGCTGCTATATGTTAATTTCATGCAGTTCAACTAGATATCAAATACTATTCTGAATAATAGAGAATAATAGAGCGTCCTGGATTAAATACTAGCGTAGGTATTCTAGTCGTTTAAGTATCAATCTAACATATTACGCCATTTTAGTTTAAAGAAGTCGTGGATGCTTATTAAACATTATGTTCAACGTGTATAACGTTTCTGTATCAAGTGACTTGGTGGTCAACATGTTCTATAATCTGCATTTATATTTTTGGTCATGTTATTCGTCTCATAACCAGTCTGTGACCGTATATGTCTAGAACACAATACACGAAAATTAACACTGTTTCTGTAGCTAAATACGCACAGACTCGGCAATGTCTTTTAACTATTCATCACATAAGTGCATCCGCACTATTGTGAAGCGCCGGTAGATTTTGTGTTTCATATCGTAGAATAGTCTATAAAGATACAGGCAATTCAGCGGCAGTCTCGTAGATACATGTAAGAGTTACAATACGATATCCAGCATTTCTTTTATAAACTGGTTCTCATGTAATAAGTAATTGGTAAACGTCAGAAGTTTTTGATTAGTATTAAAATGTTTAATCATCATTATCTTGAAGTAAGTATCGGCAGTTACCTCGTTATAGTAAAGGCTACGGTTCGACGCACGCTCGGCCGTCAGTCATTGTTCACGTGGTGCACGTACCGTGACGCCTTGCTTAAGCCCCAGGTATCTGTACGGCAGTTACCCTGGTCACAACAACTATTTAATCATTGTTATATTTTCAACAAGGCACCAGTAATGTACTTTACTAATTTATCAATTCATCAATTCTGAGGTAATTAAGTTTAAGAATATTCGGAATGAATTATTAAGTGAAAATATTATACTATACTGTAATGATGAACTCATTGTACAAGAAGAGTATTATAAGATCATCCTTATGTCCATATTTTAACTGAATTTATAAATGATGTACGCTATGAACATGATTGACATTCACTGCGCACAAGAGTTGTAAGAGACCATGGCGTTTATAACATGGTATCTTAATGAGTTCCCTTTTATGTAACCCATTATCATTTCTTAACTATTGATTTCAATATCTTAATGCTTTACAAGTTAATTGCTCATTATGATGTCTTAACTATAAAATAGAATACTGAGATGCTGTTGAATGTATGTTGTTGCCTTTTGACGTCATATATAATAAAGATTCCTGCATTTCGCCTGAGAACCTCTCTGTCTGTTTTTGAAGGCGTGGAGATCCCGGAGTTAATTCCCCGTAACAATTCAAGGCATAAACGGTCCCTTAATACGGACTGTTTCAATTGGTGGAGTTTATCCTAGATGACCGGTGCCATTCCTACCAACTACAAACAGAAGCTTCGATGGCCTGAGCCAAGGTTGAACTTAACCAGTTTGCTCAAGACGCAGGAATCACCCCTTCCAGCCTCCCCCTCCCTAACCATCCCCGCAACAACGTCATCAACGGCATCAACATCAAAAGCATCAACGTCCAGGACAACATCCTAACCAGCGCCATCTCCATCCTCCTCATCCGCATCAACAGCCTCTTCATCAGCAGCTGAACCTCCATCTCATACAATGGACACACCACATGTCAGGCTGAGGCCATACACGGGACAAGAGAAATCATCAAGAAATCAACAAAGAGTGCACTGACCTCAAAGCTAAAGATCCCCAATACTCAGTAGGTGATCTAGTCCTGATGCAAAATTCCCATATTCTCCCTGGTAGGTCCCCGAAACTGTCAGTTAAATGGGTAGGTCCCTACACCATACTTGAGCTTGGCCCCAATCATACCTTCAAGCTACAATAAGTTCAAACGAACAAGACGCATAACGCACTTATCCATGCCAATCACCTCAAGCCCCACAATGTTCGCACTCCCAACGACCGCCTTCCATATCACACTCCCAACCATGGTCGTCATTCTCCTCGTCCCAGCACTTCTGCTGAAACGGACACACATTCTCCTCGTCCCAGCACTTCTGCTGAAACGGACACACATTCTCCTCGTCCCAGCACTTCTGCTGAAGCGGCCACACATTCTCCTCTTCCCAGCACTTCTGCTGAAGCGGCCACACGTTGTCCTCGTCCCAGCACGTCTGCTGAAGCATATTCTCCTCGTCCCAGCAATTCTGCTGATGCTGACACATCCTCAGACACACAGGTGGTTCCTCCAGAGCTACACATCAGTGATACAGACTCTGCACCATCCATTGCCCACCAACAGGATGACAAATCTCAAGATAATCAAACGTATCCTGTTGACAAAATTATCAGATGTAAAATGGCAAATGGCACCAAACAGTACCAAAATCAAGTGGTAAGGCTACTCAGAAACGACCTCGGAGCCCGATTCCAACTTTGATCCATCCCTGATCAAGCACTTCCATAGGTCCAGAACAATGTCTGGTAAGAAGCGCAAACACGGACATAAGTACTTCCAATGATTCATTTGCATAGGTGTTATCAAGCTACCCCCTATCTTTTGTGACGTGAATTGCATGGCCATAAGTTATGAGTGACCATCCCTTTGCAGTTACCAAGTGTTCTGTGTCTTATAGTGCTAGGTTGTTTAGGTGTTTGTGGCCACAACATTCTTCTCAACCAGGTCAACTCTTCTAATGCCTCCCTTTTCATTTCATCAATGGTTCATCCTGGAGCTTGATTATCCCGTGGCTTATGGCTCTGTTTGCCCACCCTACCCTCGGCACCAGCCCTGTTCAGAGACTCAACTATGGAATAGTTTTTAAGCCAACCACCCAAGTCCACTTTGCAACTGAATACTGGGTCCATACCTACGAGGTCAAGCTTCCCCATGTCCCAAGCATTCCCACCATGAGTGGATGCCACCAAGGCAATGGAACTTGCGCTATACTGCACCAAAACCAAATGCACCTTAACGTCATCAAAACCAGGTGTGTTTCATTGCTAATCTAAGGTCCCCTCATCAAGTCGCTCCAAACGAGCAGTTCTAAGTTTTGTGAGGTCCCTTTCCAAAACATTGTTTGGTACAGCCACCATTGATGACGTGAACCTGCTTGCCAAACACATTAATGCCCTTACAAAACATGACATAAACCTATCCAATGTCCTAAAACAACATTCTTCCCATCTCTCTTCCTTTATGAAATTGGTAGACAATAGATTTAAGAATGCACTAAAAGGTGTTAAGGCCAATCATGATGCCCTTACGTTCACAGCCACTGTGATCCAGAATAATGCTAGAAATATTCAAGCTACTTTTGCTTCCCTTACTTCAATTTTGATAGACCAAATTCAAAATTCAAATACTGTGGAGCATCAACTTGAAGAGCTTAAATTAAGCATTTTAAACTTGGCAAAAATTAAATTTATCCGCTCTGTTAATTGCCCAACAAATTCTGGAACAAACTATTCATCATATTGCCTCAATTTTATCTAACAAGTGTCCAAACTTCCGATTGCTCCAAACCAACCCAACATATTACTATTCTCAAGCAAAATTCATCTTTGCCCGTACGAAGGCCCATGTCTATGTATCTGTTAACTTTCCCTTATCATCCTTGCCTAAACCTTTCCAAATGTATAAGGTTATGTCTCTCCCAGTGCCTGTGAACAATACATCATCCCACTCGACTCAACTCCTTGATATTCCTCCTTACTTTGCCCTGTCCTTGGATTCCCGTCATTTCCTCAGTATGGACAGTTCTACCTTAGCGCCCTGCTCTGGTGATGAATTCGTCATACACTGTCCTATCAGAATAGCTCTACAATCCTCCCCCAAACCATCATGTAGCCTTGCACTCTTTCAAAATAGTAAGAGTCTGATCAATTCTCTTTATGATTTTCGATACGTCACCAAACCTCAGCCACCTCAGCTTATCTCTATTGATACCTAAAATGTTCTTGTATATAGAATTCCCTTCCTTACTCTCACCTGTCCTGGTACTCATCGTATGATACCCAGTTGTAACTTATGTCTTATTGGTATGCCATGTTACTGTTCTCTGTCCACTGAAGATCTGTATTATCCTACACCCTTTGGTTCGTGTCGCACTTCACAACACCAGATCTCACACCTTCACCCTGTCAACCTTGCTCTTCTTCAACACTCCTTCGAGGATTCTACCCTCTCTAGTGTTGCTGGTGATACAACTTTCAGAAAAGCAGTTAACTTCACCATTCCAAAATTTGATATATTTTCTCATGAAATTTCCAATGTTTTGTCCAATGATCAAAAGTCACATCTCAATCTTAAACATGTCGCTGAAAGGGCAAGAAAAGATCAAACCTATTACGGAACCATTGCTTGATGGTCAAATCACTTTACCGAGTTCTTGGCCTGATACCAATGCAATTATAGCCATCACTGCGTCGGCTATGTCAGTTCTCTCAATTATTTTAGTTGTTTGGATGTTTTTCAAAGTTCGTGCACTCTCTGCTGCACCATTGTTGGTTACTCGTGTGGCGCCAGTTAAAGCAGTACAGCCTCCAGTACTAAATTATAATTCACAAACCACTTCTAGTCCCGGCTTCGTTGTGTCTGATCTTGCCGACTATCATGTGTCAATCCATCTAGGAGTGATCACACTTGCTGTGGCTTCTATTCTTCTCCTTCTCATCTATGAACGCAATCTTAGGACTCACAGTGGTCTCGTTCTTGAACACACAACTGGTCCAAAATGTGTCTCTGTTCCTATTCTGGCTCTCAGTCTCCGACCTTCCTACTGGGATATTCAACCCCCATACACAGTGGAACAGCTCCGAATCTCTGGATATTTCTTTCCCACCCTTACTGTCGAATGGCCCGCCTTTACTGTGACTAACCTCCTGACCAAAACGTCTCATCGGTCCCGAACACGCTTCGAGTCTCTTTCTTCACTGCCCGTAAACTCCAGAAAATGTTCAATCAACCTTTCACTGCCTACATTCTTATGGTTCATGATGGTAGATACCAAATTTTAGATCCTTCTTGTATGTTAAAGGTATTTTAAGTGGGCTGTCTAAGCAGTGCATATCCTTTGTCATGTTCACATATTTTTGCTGTGTTACTTTAAAATGTTTTATGTATTTTTGTGTACAATTGTATAACAAAATTATTAATAGGCTTTTACGGTCAAAAGCTCCACGACGTCCAGGGGTACTATAACAGTGCGAAAATCATTATATTTTTCTTCAAGTTTGATCAAAATCAAATATATTCTACTACTTTAAGTTTCACATTCCCAAGCCAGTAAACGCTACATAGTTTACAGGACGTCTATCATAATACGAAACGCTTTGAGATGCAAGCTGTCAAAAGCAGTCAAATGAGCTGGCAGATGCTAATCAGCTAGCGCTGTTGAAATTCTAGACCCGGCTGACCAGATTCAGACACAGCTGACCAGCCAATAAACAATTAACTAAGCAAGTCAGCACATCAAAACTAGCATAATTTGACCACCATGTGGGAAACCATTGTTATCAATTCCAAACTGGACAGATGGGTAGTGACATGCTTTCAAACGTGGACTTGAGGTCTCGGGTTTAAATGCAGAGATATCTTGGCATAGAGTCATTCCTGCATTCGCCTGAGAACCTCTCTCACTGTTTTTGAAGGTAAGTCAATTTTACTTATTACTTTGCCATTTTGTTAAACGTGCTGTAAATAATTCTAACTTTGTTACTCTGCTGGTACAATGAACTTATGTTACAGTTAATCAAAAAGTATTGTTCGAAATCAACGATTTGGCTGCTATATGTTAATTTCATGCAGTTCAACTAGATATCAAATACTATTCTGAATAATAGAGAATAATAGAGCATCCCGGATCAAATACTAGCGTAGGTATTCTAGTCGTTTAAGTATCAATCTAACATATTACGCCATTTTAGTTATAGAAGTCGTGGATGCTTATTAAACATTATGTAATCAACGTGTATAACGTTTCTGTATCAAGTGACTTGGTGGTCAACATGTTCTATAACCTGCATTTATATGTTTGGTCATGTTATTCGTCTCATTGTTTGTATTTTCACGGGAAACATTTCATGTTTCAATATAATGAGTAGCATAGCATAGGCAGCTAAATGTATGTATTTAAAGATAACCAGTCTGTGACCGTATATGTCTAGAACACAATACACGAAAATTAACACTGTTTTTGTAGCTAAATACGCACAGACTCGGCAATGTCTTTTAACTATTTATCACATAAGTGCATCCTTACTTTCGTGAAGCGCCGGTAGATGTTGTGTTTCATATCGTAGAATAGTCTATAAAGATACAGGCAATTCAGTGGCAGTCTCGTAGATAAGAGTTACAATAAAATATCCAGCATTTCTTTTATAAACTGGTTCTCATGTTTTAAGTTATTGGTAAACGTCAAAAGTTTTTGATTAGTATTAAAATGTTTAATCATCATTATCTTGAAGTAAGTATCGGCAGTTACCTCGTTATAGTAAAGGCTACGGTTCGACGCACGCTCGGCCGTCAGTCATTGTTCACGTGGTGCACGTACCGTGACGCCTTGCTTAAGCCCCAGGTATCTGTACGGCAGTTACCCTGGTCACAACAACTATTTAATCATTGTTATATTTTCAACAAGGCACCAGTAATGTACTTTACTAATTTATCAATTCATCAATTCTGAGGTAATAAAGTTTAAGAATCGGAATATTCGGAATGAATTATTAAGTGAAAATATTTTACTATACTGTAATGATGAACTCATTGTAGAAGAAGAGTATTATAAGATCATCCTTATGTCCATATTTTAACTGAATTTATGAATGATGTACGCAATGAACATGATTGACATTCACTGCGCACAATGTTGTAAGAGACCATGGCATATATAACATGGTATCTTAATGAGTTCACTTTTATGTAACTCATTATCATTTCTTAACTATTGATTTCAATATCTTAATGCTTTACTAGTTAATTGCTCATTATGATGTCTTAACTATGAAATAGAATACTGAGATGCTGTTGAATGTATGTTGTTGCCTTTTGACGTCATATATAATAAAGATTCCTGCATTTCGCCTGAGAAGGTTCTCTGTCTGTTTTTGAAGGCGTGGAGATCCCGGAGTTGATTCCCCGTAACAATTCAAGGCATAAACGGTCCCTTTAAACGGACTGTTTCAGTTTTAGAGCGATGTGTGAAACAAATGTTTTATGCTTGTAAACCAATATGTATATTTAAACCATGGCTTCTTTTTCTTTGACCTTGGTCAACCTAACTGAATTGTTAGTTAAACACCACTTGGCAATGACGGAACTTCTATTTTTCCCCCTATAATTCATCTTGATGATAGAACAATTTTATGAAAAACGTTTGTCGCCGATGGGATTCGAATCCGTGAAGTCCGCACTGAAGGCTAACGAATGTAGTCTTCTGCCACGGCGACATGAGAGGAATGATTATTATGAAATTAACAACTAAATATTTACTTATATTGTAATAACTTATTGCGTACTAATTGCGTTTATGATCTGCGACATGGGTTTTATGCAAAGGCTATACAGTGCGCTTTTCGTTCATAGAAAAGACGCATAGAAAAGAAATTACTATTATCTTGATCAGAGCTATTTTTGCTTATAATAGGCCATCAACTTGGGAAAATAATATTTAGGAGATTGCTAAATGTGCTCAAGTTGGTCCAAAATGAATGGAATACTAGTAGTATAGGTAATGGGGGTTCTGGACCACTTCCACTGGAGCCAAATTTATATACCTATACCACCACTACAGGGGGATTTTTTTATGTGTAAACGATGATGCCATTTAACGACAGTCATAATTCGTATTTAAAGAAACATCAATATTAATTAATAATGGATAAAATTTACTATAGCCCACGAGGATATTGGAAAGGTATAGGAGCAATAAAAAAATTAGCCACCGTGGCTAAGGTATCTAAAGATGTGGCCAAGGATTGGTTAAACAAACAAGCGATGTGGCAAATATACTTACCGGCACCGCGTTATATACCGAGGAAGAAGTTTGATATTTTTACAACGAATAAAGTTCATCAGGCTGACCTCTTGTTTCTTCTACATAATAAGGTAAGACGCAAAACGTATAAATACGCTTTAACCGTAGTGGATATGGCTAGTCGATACAAAGAGGCTGAGCCATTAACCTCAAAGGATTCAACAGAAGTAGCTTATGCACTGAGCCGCATATATAAACGCGGACCACTAAAATGGCCTGAGCTATTTCAAGTAGATCCTGGTCGCGAGTTTATGGGATCAGTAACTAAACTGTTAACAAAGCATGATGTCGAAATCAGGCGTGGTGAAAAAGAGGCCCACTGTAGTCAAGCAATCGTTGAAAGATTTAACAGGACATTAGCGGAACGTTTGTTTGGCTATCAATATGGGATTGAAATGAAATCCGAACGATTGAAATCAACCCGAATGCGTGACACGATTATCAGCTGTTGTATCAGTGCTGAATAATGAAGTAACGAGATTACTCGGGAAGAAACCATCCAATGCGATTAAAATTAAATCCATGACTTCCTAATCTTCAGCACCGAGGAGAGGCAAAGAACAAAAACTTCCGGATAGAGTAAGCGTAAGATATTTATACCAGCCCGGTGAACTCGAAGGAGGCCTCATCTCGCAACCGATCAATTTGGTCCCTAAAGACATATAACATTAGTCGATTGGTTACAATAGAAGGAGAGCCTATTCTTTATTATCTTAAAGATGGACCGGGCAGGGCATTTGTACGAGAAGAGTTGCTCATAGTTCCAGACGATACAGTATTACCGCCCTAAGTAACCATAAGCATAGGTAGCTACACCATCCTTATCAATCCATCTCTTTGTATCTAAGGAGGATAATGATGTCTTGTTTATTCTTAATCCATATATCCTGTGATTGTAACTTCTTAAAGAGTTCATCTTGTGTTTGAATGTTCTACCGTTGAATAATGCTTCTTTAAACTGTTCGTGTTTGATATGCTTTTTTACCACATACTTCTTAACACCCTTAGCTTTTCTTATCTCTCCATTATCAGTTTTCTTTATATACATCTTAGGTCTTAATCCGACATACTCCGCTATAGGAGTCCCAGCACATTCATCCTTCATCTGCCTGATACCTTTTTATTTACTACGCTGTGCAGTGGATTATCTTTTGGGTAATCGCTCGTGTCATCATATCTATTTTTCTGCCATATCTTTATACACATCCTCGGTTTGTATTTCCATCAACAAAGAATCTGTGTCGGTATATAACACCTAGCATGTATCACCATATTGCTTCTTAAGTTCTTTGTAATAAAAGTCATACATTAAGCATTTTGACAAGTCAAGAATACTCAGACCAACGTACATCGGTGTGTTGAATTTTATATTACTCTTCTGCATATGCAACGCAGCTAGGTCGTTATCTAATATCTTGCTTCTGTTAAAAGCTGGACTGGTTATAAGTTTCCTGTGTCTTTCTTCCTCATTAGATCTGACTAATTTAACATGAACACGCTTCCTCAGATTCTCCATAGTTTTACCAAATACTGAGTTATTCATGAGGTTATATAGGTTCTTTCCAAAATCACTGGTAGCAATCTTTCTTAAATCTGTGTTCAGCCTTATATAGGGTTCCATCCAAGGGCTTTGATCAAACTTTCGAACTCTGTGTATTTTCTTTAGTTTCATACCTAACGATAGATATAACTGGAGATTACTGTAGTGAACTATATATTTTGTCTTATCCATCAAATTTGGTACGAGTTTTTCTACGTTAGCTAAACTAGTATTACCCATCAAGGAGTGTTGATATTCCGACATCCAATCTTTATTCACCATTAATCTTTCGTGAGCTAGTGGATACCTATGGTCTTTATGTAACGAATTTGGATATTCCAAGTCAACTTCTAGTATGTACCCTTTATTCACATTGATATAATGGATATCATTCACTTCGACCCACTCAAAACCACTCGTGGGTAAAGGTTGACTCATAGCCCATCCTAACAAATTGTTGGCGTTGAGATATAATATGTGTGTGCCGGGTTTATTCGGATCATACCCTTCCACTAATTTATTATTAGCCTTAGAATACCGTTTTGCTACCATCGATATACCACCTCTTATTCCTTTCTCAATAAACAAGTGCATATCGTAATCGGTGAGTAGTTTTAGTTCTACGCCGGTCTTCTTCAACAATGCATCCCACGATAGTCCGGGACTGGAATAGTACCATGCCGGGTCCAAACCGTATAGTTTTAAACATGTCTTTCTAAATATCTCGAATATATAGGTGAGTAACAGTACATCGGTTTTTAAGTACAGATAGTGATAATCGCCTAAATTCTTACAACCTAATTTATCCCACACCACCAGAGCGTGTTCATAATCGGCATCTGTTATTTTATATCCTGTTAAGTTACCATAGAATGATTCAAGGGGTGGTAATTTAGTTTCGTCAAATCTAGACCAATCATCCATATATTCGTAAGGATATACACCTTTTCTCAGCAACAAATGATGAGTTAACCTATCGGTGTATTGATTTGTTATCGCAAAGTCATCGGGATTGTTCGCATTAGCTAAATTGTCAAGGGAAGATAACAGAAACTGTACAGAGTCTATGAATCTAAGCCAATTACTTTGCTTTATTCTGGCTTTCCCATCCTTGTCCGTATAATGTATAGTTTTAGTCAACGAGAACGATATATATTTTTCCATATTATTAGGAATACACGTTAAGCCACCGTCGGTCTTTGAGATAGCTTGCATAATGAGATGTGAATCACATCCTCTAAGGTTGTGAAACACAACGGGGATGGGTATTGTTTGAGAATTCATGTTTAGTTTCAAGTTACACTCGTTATGCGCGGCTCCCCGATAATTACCCGTGACGTGGCAATGGTCTCTTACGGAATCCCCATTCAGGGGTTTATTACAAACATGACAACTCGTTGACTTCTTATAGGCCCTCCAATCATCCCTCGTCATACACATGGGTTTCTTACGCGATACATTTTCCCTGATTATTCTCTCTTTATTTTGTAGATATTCTAGGAACTTTCCCGCTGCATCGGGACCTCTGTAAATCACAGGTTTGTTTTCCCATCATACCTTACAACTATATATCCAAACCCACAAGGAATATGTTCTTGAGTTTTATACGTAAAACTACTATCTTGATTATCTTGATTATTATCTTGATTATTTTCTATATGTTTGATACGTGCTTCGAACTCGGCGTAAATTACGTACGGTACTGGCATTTGATTACAATAAAGTTCAATTTTTTTTATATTTTCCCCCTCTTTAGGCATATCACTCCTGATAGCATTCTGTCCAACACCTCTGCAGTCTTCTTTATGCGCTTCTAATAGATCTCGTCTGCTGTACCCATGTAGGCATCTTTCTCAGAAATATTTCTTTTCCTTATGTTTCTTTTGATCATATAATAGCCTGTTTAAACTCTTTATCCATGTATAATGATATTTTCCATCTTTTTCGATCAGATATGAATTGATTCTGGGAATATGTTCCGGAGCGGAGCTTATCCTGTGTACACCAATTCCTTTAGCAGAATGTCCGAAAACATTTATAGCTAAATTATTTTGCTGTTCCACCTTATCAATTTGTGAATTGGTGTAGGTTCGTCTATACCATCAAGCTTTAGTCCATCGTTTTGGGGATGGCTCGAAGGTCTATCCGGATGTTTGTCTATGTGGAACAATCCAGATCTCATCATCATTCTGATTTATTTTTTACATTAATTATGGCTTTTTTCTTCTTATAATACGGGGGTAAATCTATATAAGATCCACCTTTGAAGGGCATATAATTTGCTATATCTAAATATAAACTATCGTTTTTATCCACACCCCAACCCGAACCTCATTTAGTCCAGCGTTCTAAAGTTTCCTGTATCCTCTGAATTGATGTATCTAATGATGTGTTTATAGTATCGGATTCGGTTATAACTTCTTGATTGCTCCGGAAATATGGTTCAGTATATTCAGTGCTATCGTCTGCGCTACTTTTACTCAATGACATTTTAATCATCAGCTGGTATTTTTTACTATTTAAATCATCTAATTCCTCGTTAATTTTACTTGATATGATAGGCTTAACATCATTAACATCCATGTTGGAATTAATATCCATCTTCCAACCTCTTAGATATTTACCAATGCCGGCGGATGTGGGTACAATTAATTCTTGTAGTTTTTTATCAACATCATCTTGTTGATTTTTATCAACATCACCAGATTGATTATTATCTAGTAAAGTGATCAATTCAGCTTTTCTCATTCGAGCATAACCTCTCAGCCCACTGTTTTTTGCTTGAGCTTTGAGTTCTCTAACAGTCTGGGGTTTGTTGTATTCCAAACCGAATAAATCGATCAATTCAGCTTTTCTCATTCGAGAATATCCAGTAGACGACATTGCTTTGCCAAAGCTTTCAGCTCTCTGACAACATAAGTCATTGTGATATATAAATACATGTGAACTAATGTCTGATTGTTTTGAATTCTACTCAATCTATTTATCTCATTTCGGTAAGCCTTTTTTCTCTCATAAATAATTTGAAACCATTTGTTGTCAGCACCGTGACTCTTACATAAACAGTAACTACCTTTGACCCCAATCCCACATACAGAACACGAATAATTAATGTGCCCTTTTCTTATTGCAATGGAGTGGATTCCACAAAAATCCGACATACACCTCTTTCCACAAATTTGTGATCGGCCCAAGCGTATGAATTTACATCTTGATGTGCCTCTCGCCATTGTGATAAATATACACTTCTAGTATCATTTGTCTAAAAGCATGCTCAGCCTAACATCTCCACTGGTAGGTCATAGCTGTCAGCTCTGTTTATAGATTAGCAGTCAGGGTGACATAGTGTGTTTACAGGTTATAGTGGCTGATAAGACTCGCCCTAACTAGGTCATGGTTTATGCGTAGTTATTGTGTAACCTAAAATACCCACACCAGTCAATCCCAATATTATGAATGCGAGCGGGTTTTTTTTGTTCCTCTGATGTTGTATAAAACTGACTCATTGTTGGTTTCTGTATTGGATCAAGTTTCTTTCCATAAACGAGGAAGTATTCATGCATGGCAGATTCAACATCCTTAAACGTTTGAATTGAATGTCCCTGCTTACGCAGTTCATGATGAATAAATTCTAATCTCTCAATTCTGCACCGGGTCCATTTTGACTGGGCTGCTTCGAGTTGTTCTTATGCTTTATTATGTCTTTTCTGCTCCGAACCTCTCATACTAGAAAATAAAAAATTACTCCCCGAAAAAGCTAGAGCATTAACAACAGCTCCACTGACCACCATCGCAATTGATGCCATGTTCGTTAAAATAAAATATTCAAATGTTTAATTACTTCAAAGCCACGAGTCTTTCTCTATGTTTATCTAAAGATTTATCTACATCTTGATCTGGCTCATCTTTGAGCATTTGTTCGATGAGTTCGTCGTATTCCATAATGTAATACCTAAGGAGAAATCTAAGTCTAACATAATATAATATGGCATATCCAATACAACCTGTAATAATAAACTGTTGCGAAAGAATGAGGATGTCAAGCCACATTATTACATATTAACCGCTAATGTTCAATTTACTTTTGCTATAATTTGGCCATATTTGCTATAATTTTTCCATATTTGCTATAATTTTGCTATCGGTTTTTAATACGAGTTAACAGTGCTTCATTGAAGTTTTCTGACTTTATCTCGTTCGGACTTGGTATAAATAACATCATTTTCGCGTAGACATTCCTCAAATGAATCTCAGTCTTTGGAATGAAACAGGGCTACCCATTTGGTCTGCTCTCTCAGATCTTTCAGGACAGTATGCTGAGTATGCGGACCGGAGAATGCTAAATATGAAAGCATATCTTTCTTTTTGGTGAGTTCTTTACTCGCCCTGCAATCGTCTATTATGAAAAGCGTTGATTCTCCTCTGTATTTTTCGTGACAGTCTTGAAAACGATCGCCCGGATCAACTCTGTGTACCCCATCGTCATTCATTACCAAATCTCTCAATAGGTATGTTTTATTAACGCTTACAGTCGGGCACAGAATAATAATATGATCAAAAACGTCCCGATAATGACTTTCTAAAATATCTAGAATAAAAGTTGTTTTTCCACAAGCCGTTTGCCCGCAGATGATAGCGCAGTGCGATTCTTTAGGTAAAAGATTATTTACAGATTGCTTGCACGAATCGTCCACTCTGTATATTAAGTTGTGCATCCATAATCATGTACAAATATATGTTTAATTTACCAGCTGATTCCTGGAGCTTCCTTATCTGTATAGTGACACCCTCGCTGGCATTTTCTATTCTCCTACCAATGCCGTGTAGTTGGTCATCAACTGTTGTTCGCATGTCGAGCCATAGCGTGTACTTTGTGGTGAGGTATTCACCCATCGATACACCCCCGAGAGACAGATCTTTCACGACCGTGTTAACTTCTGGGCTTCGTTTTATAGAAGGGAGTTCTTTAATCTCATCCCATTGTTGATACGCAAGCATTCCTTGACTATGTTGTTGATTAGGCACGCCCTCGATAGTCAATTCTACTTTTGTAATCTTGGGATTGTAGAACTTCTCAGTATTTCTTTTAAATGCATCGGAGGGGTCCTCGAACAACATTAAAATACCCTTCAACGATCTCGTGGGGACGTTTAGATTGATATTCCACGTCGTATCATTTTTGCTCCTTGTGATCTTTCGATGTCGAAGCACGCGACGTACAAAATGGGTAAACTTCCGGTATACTTGTTACAAATTTGTCTGGCTAATTCGGGATCTGTTATCATATCATACTCCAGCAACATATTGTCAATGGAATAGCTAGCATCTTCAGCAGCTCTGATTACTCTATCATAGTCATTAAAAGTGATTTCGTATTCTAACCTATTGCCTAGGGATGCTTGATAAAAGGGCATGTGGGAATCTTGTAATTCAAAGTCTAGCGTAATATAGAATCGGTTACCTAATGCGCCGGCAACAGCGAGATCTTTTACGACTGTATTATCACCATTTTCAGCACCCACACGCAGTCTCAATGTGTTCCTATTACAAATACCTTGGTACTGTAAGCTTTCCTGCTCTTCACCCATTCTCCAGAGATCCATGTAACAATAGGTTACATCGCTATCATCGATACTCAAAACCTCATTACCGCTAATTTTAATCGCGATTTTCTTAACGATAGCACAACCTATGTTCTGAACGGGCTCCCTGTTAACGTCGGCAGAAGTCAAACTAATCGTAAATGCTAGTCGGACAGTTCTCGGAACTAACACATCGGGTGCACCGAGATTAGGAAAGCGAACCAGAAGCGTTTGATTCTGATTGATGGTACTAGGGTTATTAGCTATAGTTACAGACTGACGAATTGCTTTGACCCCTAATGGATCTCGAAGTCTACATTGTGGGTTTAACTTGCGTCCATATTGCGAAGACATTGCTATATTGAAATTATGCAACCTTATGTTTAATATAAAAATGGATGATATTAATCTAGATAACATAACTGATACTAGTACAATCGATGAGGGTAATGATGAAACCTGCTTTACGAATCTTAATGATGAACTTTTACAATCAACCGTTAATGATTATTACGATGCCTTAAAAGAAAGCCCAATTGGTCGTGACTATTCAAAGTTTACGATAGATAGTAAAGGAATATTGCGACTAAGTGGCGTTCCAGATATTGATCTTATGAATTCTCATACTCGTAAGCCCCTAGCCTTGCCTACAATAGCCGCTAAACATGGCATCATCTTTGTTCGTAACGAATTAGGTTTTGTATACTACTCACAACGAGAAAAACTTTCCGCGAAGACTACTAAGGTTCTTCGGACTGTGCGTGATGAACTCGGTAACATAGATAATTTGGAAGAAAGCTCGAGGGTGGCCTCGGACAGGCTCGGAGAAATCTTGGAGTCCTACTACGATAATTGCACTGTCAGTGTACCATCCTCGGAGTTAAGTATTAGGGAATCACGAGGTCTTGACAAGGAGATGCAAACAATGCGGGGAGAACTCATCAATAATGTAGCCGAGCTATCCGAACTCGACAAGCATATAGCTTATGAGAAAACAAAACTTGAACAGCCGGGTGATGGGTTCAGTAGAAGTCACGTTGGAGAAATATTGCATAACTTAGAAGATGAAAGATCGGCCTGCCTCAAAGCAGGTTCCAGTAATAGAAAGGCACTTCGTTCACAAATCAGTCGAATTCGAGAAACTATCGATCAAGTCCTCAATGATGACACTACACTGGCCAATAAAATTAAAACATTGTTCAGAGAACAGGGATAACCATTGCCAGTATTTTAACTGCATTGGGATTTATTATATCGACTTTTACTCTCACATTAACCGGTGGTACAGGTGGTGACACAGCCCCTTGTGATAGGGGTGGTATAAAAGAGTGGATAAAAAAGCATTTTAAAGCATTAGATTCAGCACTGGGAAAGCTCGCTGGGAAAGCCGCGTCTGCACTTCCCGTTATAATACGTAGTATTGTTTCCTGGCTCTTGAATTTATTAGCTAAGACCACCACTTGGCTTAGTCAAAACTTGTGGGCACTGATCGTAGCAATTGCAGGGTTGTTGTACGTATCCGCTAAGAACTATTTAACCAAATCAGTTTGCTAAGAACTATTTAACCAAATCATGAGTAAACCAGCCGAAACTCCACCTACTATAAGCGCTGTTTTTTCATCGATATGTTGTTGATTTTTAGCTGCAATATGTGGTGGCACTTGTGGTTGTGCGTTAGTAGATGGTTGTGGTGTCTGTGGCTTGACTATTCCCGTTTCGCCTGTGTTTGTTTGCATTATTAATTCGGTGTTAATATCTGAATTTATACCAGGTTTTGTTGATCGGTAGCAATAACAATTTTATAATTATAAACTATTACTTGACCGATCTTAAGTTCCATATGACCCAGAGACATGTATAGTCCCGAGGCATAAACATAGTCTACTTTGGATTGACCGTACTGTAATACATCTTGATAATGTTTTATAGAAGATGGTATGTCAACTGGTGAATTAATAGCATCCTCCACATTTGCAACAAACTGTTTTTACGCATCGAGCGCCGTCCCAGAGCCAATAATGGACGTTCGTGTTTGCGATTGTGCACCGAGAATTGCCCATACATAAGTTCTTATTGATTCATTAACTCTTACAACTCCTGGGTTAGTAAAATTATTTTCTGTTTTATCATTAAGAAATTCATTCCAAGCGTTTGCGGTATCGTTGGTTGCACAAATTTTGTAACTATGTAAGTCAAACCACCCTTTAAACACATAAGATCTCCTCTCCAATCATTACTCGAAAGTTCCCGGCCATGATTAAGATTATGTAATCTTACAAAAAGATTGTTTTTCTGTAACAACTTAAATGGACTGAATGGTTGATTAGTTTTTTTAACTAAATCATCGATTTCTTCTTTAACAGTTTTGTCCGTTTTGTCTTTGTCCGCTGTACAGAACACCTAGACCATGGTTAATTCCTTTAATACGCCAATCTTTACTCGTAGCAATATTAAATTCCTGACAAATACGTTCATACACGAACCTATTGTACGGATTATTTGATGCATTCCATGCTCGATCCTGCGTTAATGGGACACTAATTTCTTTAAGTATACCTCTAATCTGATAGTACACCTGAAATGATAAAACAGACTTATTTAGTTCAAATCCTGGGGCATAAAGAGATACACCACATCCTGTTGTGGTACACCATATGGCAGAGTTTAACTGATTCTGTCAAAATTGCATCAGATTGTGAAACCAATCGTGGACCATTTTATCGCTAGTTGCCGTGAATCTGTATTTTTCAAAGATATCAGGGAATTCAACAAAAAATTAGCACCAGAGGCACTGACTAAAATCGACTGATTAGTAATATAAGTTGATTTCATATTTAAGTTATGATATAGTATCATTGTATATTTAATATGTATGTTACACTCCCGGGAATAACAAATGGTCAGTCTATTGAACTGCTCCATACTATCGATAACTCGGATGGACAACTTGAAGTTGCCCTCTGTGATGTAATGTATTACCCGCGGTGGACCAATATAAATGCTGTGAATAGAAATAATGAGATGTTTATATTAGGTGAAAACGATGTTGTTGAAAAATACCTTATTATATCTAATGGGTATTAAAGCGTATGCTTACTCAATGATGAAATTTTTAAGCCAAATGGAATTAGTCTCACACAAAATGAGTTGAATGGGGTGCTGATTTTGAACACTGGAGAAAAGGGTGTAAAGCTTTCCACGAACTTAGCAATTACACTTGGACTTCCACGAGGAGAACTAACATTAATCGAGACAATAACACAGGGATATACATTACCCGATTTAGTTCCCTATAAAGAGTTGTGCATACATCTTGATCAGATAAGTACTACGGATAATATTCAACTAGAAAGTCCTTCAACTCTACTCAGAGCTATTCCAGTCAAAGATGAAAAATACAATAGCGGTAGAACGGAATCTTTCTCAACATTACAATATAAAAAATTAAAGCATGGTATTATTTCAGACCTCAAAATTTCTGTATTAGATGTAAAACACCATCCTGTACATATAGGATACTTGAATGTAACACTCCACATTATAAATAATGGTTGATTCATCAGGCCCTGGAACGCTCAGACAATGTAATACAATTGTGCTTTCCGATCTCGGAGACACAGAAGGATTCGGTAAACCCAGTACCGATGGTAAGTTATACGCTTTACACTTACAAGATAATGTATACAAGCGGAAAGAAGTTACATTCACAGGTAATCTAGGAGATTTAAGCGATGTCGACGTTAGTAGACTCCATAAAAAACACTTCGTATATGGTCGAAGCAAACATCGAATGGCTACTGAATATCGTCATTACAATACCTAATATTTCTATGATTATTATTGAAGTCTTGTTCGGGGATGCACTGGAAGATGCCTTCGAAATATTACCAGGTCTATGGATTAAATGGCTAAAGAAACATGAGCGTCGACGTTGCAGTATTATTCATATTGGAGCATCACCCGTTGCAACCCTTGGGTGGGTCCAAATTATTCAAAGTGACACAATTTCTCTTACTAAGATATTCATGCCGTATAATATACATTTGATAAGGTTGATGTATACTCTCAAACATTTAAGCAAGACCAATTAAAGACTATTATATGACCGTAATATACACTATGGGTTTATATCCGGCTCTGGATGAGGCATCTGAAAAGATGGATACTGTTGATGGATTTCGATAACATCAAATAAGCGACATAAAACATCGAATAGATAAGGAGAGGGAGTTGAGACTTGGATTGTATAAAAAGTATCACAGAGCCGTGAATGCTCTCAAAGGAGTTGACACCATGCTTGTAACGGCTAGCATGGGACTTGGTACATGTAGCCGGTGTTGGTTTATTATCAAATATAATCGCTGCGCCTATCGTACTTGGCATGGAAATAGCGGCCGGAGTCTCAGGACTGGCAGGAATAGCAATAAAATTCATTTCTCGTAGGTTGCAAAAGAAAGCATTAAAACATGATAATATTCGTATACTCACCGAAGCAAAGTTGAACAGCATTGAGGATCATATTTCAACGGCAATGGCTGATTGTAAGATATCCAAGGAGGAGTTTTGATTAGTGCTGTCGGAACTCACCAAATACAACGTAATGAAGCAGGAGATTCGATAAAATTCACGTAAGACCAGTGGTATTAGCGAAGACGAGAAAAAAAAGTTCATAGAACAGGGGAGGCAACAAGCACGTCAATTATTCCGTGCCAAAACCAAAGAACTGGTTCGAGATTAAAAATAGATTGCTTACTATCATTAGATCACACCACATAAAATCATACATTCATTTAGAAGAATGGTTACGTAAATATATAATAATGGAGAACTACAAACCAACAAAGGAAGAACTCGAAAAAGCTATCGAAGCATTTATGCACAGGGACAAAATTATCAAATGGAGAGAATTACCACAAGGTATACATTATATTAGTGATATCAAACCAACCAAATACGGTCATCAGTTGTTTCTTTCCAATTACCAAGAAGAGTTTATAGGCTTGTCTCCAGGTAAAATGAACGAAGAACTAAGTAAAAATGTTGAATATTTCTTTGTTAAAAATAATGGTATACGTATGAATAAAAATAATAGAGAATATTTTCATTACAATTTAGTTTAGTCTTATGACTATTGTTAAATCGCATCATCGTTTACACATAAAAAAAATTTTTCCTGTAGTGGTGGTATAGGTATATAATGTGGCTCCAGTGGAAGTGGTCCAGAACTCCCATTACCTATACTACTATACTTGCCCCGGGACATGCATTTCATAACCCAAATCGGCAATGCGCGAGGTGCACGTGCGAAAGGCTCGGGGAACACATTTCACGTGCTTCACGCAGGGCCGACTCACACATTGTTCTCACAGTTGAGCATAAAGTTCCTGAATATCTTTCAAAATACCTTTAACAAAACAATGTTTTTTAAGCATTTTAGGTGCCATAAATGTTGGACATGGTTTAACACTACAAACACGGAAACGCCGGTTTTTTCCGTATATTGTCATTGGACGGAAAAACGACTAAAAATCATTAAAATTGATTAATTGGTTAGCGTCAAGAAAGTGTCCGGAAAAGCGTCGAGTTTTTCAAGCGTAAAATGGACGGAAAACGATGCTTTTTGCTCCGCCTTGTACAACTGTTAATGACCAACCAGATGGCGCTGTCCCCTGACGCTCGTGATGCCCAAGACTTCCTTTAGGAAGCATTAGGTTTCGTATTTCTGGCATGCCTTGCTCTAGTATCTGTCGCGCGCAGTGCAGCGAGATTTGCTGATAAGTCAGTTTTAGGATATGTAACATGTTAATGGAATTCAGACACGCGCCAAGAAGTCAAACCAAACCATGTTACCAAGTTTATTGAGATAACATATCCCTTCACTATGCACAGTTACCTCTATCGGATAATGGGTTGTGTTTCATTTGGTTATAACAGTAACTAATTTTGTAATGTGAAGTTTACACGACATACGGCTTTTCCATAGGACGAGATGTGGGTCACGTGACGTTTATCACGTGACTGTATTCTTGAAATTACGTAAACACTGACTACTTCCACATTCCTGGGGAAAACCCTGGGAATTCCCAAGAACGAATTCATACAGAAGCGTTGTTTCTCATCATTTAGACCCTTTAATTTTGAACGTAGCGTCTTAGCATACTCTGGGATAAGTCATAGAGTTTGGTTGCATGCCCGTTCAAGGATACTCATCCTAGAGAAAAAAAACTAAAAAATCCTAACTATCGCAGTGACAATCTGCAGCAATCTATAGTATCTATTTGATACATCTTTACAATCACATTTCAATGATCGGCCAATTGATCAGTGATGACAAAGGCTTGAAATCGCCACAGGTTAATTAACAACTTCGGAAATATCTCCCGTCACGTTGATCGTGTCGGGCATTTTGACGTCTTGTACTTGATGTAAATGTATTACGACGGTCCGTCATTGTGGTTGACTTACTGAGGTAGTTCTTAACAGACCTTCTCATCTAATGAAGATATTTTTTGGAATACATTTCTTGTAAACAAACTAAAACAGATGTTCCTCGCTTTTGGGGGAACTATTTTATTCCGGAATAAGCAGAACAGTTGTCCCATACTTCCGACGAGTATTCCAGAATAGGTTTTATAAATGTCAGATAGATTTTGACAGATTATATCTATTTAATTTATCCTTAAGTTTACGCATAGCTGAAACCATTTTCGCTGTTGACCTAGCAATAATTGAAACATGTGCAGTCCATTTCGTATCTTGAGATAACGTGACCCCCAGATCTTTGTGGGTTTCAACATGTTCATTGGCACTGTTAGCATAGCAAATAGTTGGATAACTAAAACAGATGTTCCTCGCTTTTCGGGGAACTATTTTATTCCGGAATGGCCTATTAAAGCTAATAGTAAGTCAAGGCACCATGCGTGTATATGATCTGTTATTATATGTGTTTAACAAATACGGTTTGTGGCGTTAATAAAATACACGGACGCAAGTATATTCTAATCAAATCAATTGGATAATTGAATATGTTTTCTTTTACATATTACATAACATCACTACACAAAATTTGGAGAGTTGCAGTAACACACTACGGTGATCGCATTAAACACCACTTTAAACAGTATTTTAGTTATATCACGGTGTATCAGATTGATGTGGGATAAAAATCCGAAGTGGTTCAGGCCATCCAACGGGTGTTCGCGAAAGGTGAGCGTATTCTGCCAGACAGGTGGAATCCATCACAAACACATGCAAGGACAAGTCAGTTGTTCACCTGAACAAAGCACGGAAACACACAATGATGCCCGTCCTCACTGTTACCGAGCATGTAAATTATATTGTCCGTCATAAACATGGTCGAGTATAAGCAATATGTTCCTACAGGTAATACATGTCATACATTTGACAAAATGTATTGGCTCAGAGAATTATTGTTGATCACAGCGTATAGACTCGGCATGCAGATGAACTCATCAGCGCATTTTTACACTTTATCTTTTAACAGCATGTTAAACTTCTATTTCATAACTCAGTTTTATTTGCACGGATCACTATGGAATCTTGGAAGGGTCATTGTCGCGTTGTCGTATTGTCGCATTGACGCCCTTACAAAAACAAGCAAAACGTGTCAAAATTAACCAAAGTGCGACAATTTGACAACGCGATATTTTGGCCATTTGTCGCATTGTCGCATTGTCGCCCTTTGAATAATCTTTTTCTATATTTTACAAAAGGGCGACAATGCCGTAACGCGACATTTTTCAATGTCAAAACATGTCTCGTTGTCGCATTGTCGCCCCATCACAAATATGTATAAAAGGCGTAAAGTTCAGTTAATGTTACAGTTAGGAAGCGGTAACCAAGTTATATCTGTCGTAGAAGTTCAACTTGATACATGTACGTCTTGAATTGAAAACACAAGTCCGTCCGCGAGTCCACAACGTTTAATGGTGAGCTCTTCTCTATAAATGCTTAGTGTTCAACTCCCAGTTCCAAACACGTTGTACCTCATCAATAATCCACATTCCTCTAGTGCAGTGATGGTCCGGAAGATCTTACTCTTGACCGTATTAGACAACTGACGAGTTCACGCCTGACCTGTGACCTCGTTACACCCCCCCCCCCCCCCCCCCGAGATATTTGCCGAAGTGAGAGGGGCGGGAAATGTGTGCTCCAGCCCAGCGCAGAGCTCGCGACACACTGTATACTGCATGTTGTATACAGTATACTGCAGTTGATATACTGTATACTGCATGTGATACTGATTTGCGGAAAAGCTGGTACTTTCGAGATTCAAGATTCAATTTGCATTTATTTCTTACACAACAGACCGCCGTCGGCGTTAAAACAATTTGTTTTCATAATGGAGCGCTGCAGTCATTTAAAATGGATCCGTATACATGTGTAGTACCAACTCAATCACTCTGTTTCGAATATTCAGCAGCAAAAAATATATAATAACCAGCTGTGAGGAGAGATATAAGAGTTTTATAAGCAGTCAAATAGGGATGATAAAGGACCCCTCACTGATTAGGTTCTTGTTTACTTAAGAGCAGAGTTGGCTATGTTAGATGATATAACGGCGTCCTCCCAGATCGCCTAATTTGTCCCCACAAGGTACCAAAATACAATTAGGTGATGTGGGTATGCCAGGCTTGGATGAGATTTATAATTAGGTAATGTGGGTAGTTGGAACAGTCCACTTTACTGAATGAAGGGATGACAAGACAGCCAGAGATACATACATATTCTAATCAACAACATATTATAACAAGTAGCCTCTATCAACAACTAAGTGTCTCTGTGTCTCTTGTTGAATTAGCATTAGATAAGGTTGAGAATTAATTGTGTTTTTTTAATACATCTTAGACTGGTGAGTCATCTGTTAGCCCAGCTAGAGTTCGAGGATAACCAGCCTACTCATATTTAGCATAGTTGGAAAGTGTGTCGTTTACTACCCCAGCTGGAGCCATCTGGTAACAATAAATCACAAGCCGTCAATCACCCACTGGCCAAAAACCTGACAGCTGAATGTCCTGCTGTTTTTCACAAATTAAACTACCAGCGGCGGTATTGATTTAAACATATTTTATTTCAGAAAACCAAATGGATTAGGCACAAGTGACACACTTAGGAGGCCTTCTCCTATATACATTTCATTACATTGTGGTATGTGAATTCTGTAGTGCAGAATAAATGTACAGTGGATAGGAATTACAAGTAATAAGAAAATATAATAACACACACATATTCATATATATACAGTATTAAACACAAACACATATACAACATACACTCACACATACATCAACATATATACATATGATGAATTTACATTTTTGGTATACAATGGTACATGATATATTTATAAAATAACACAGTAGTTAATAAACTACATGTAATGGACATTTTAAATTTATGTGAAGGGCGGGAAATCTAGAATGTAACTAAGCTGTGATAGTTACAAAGAATGATATTGTTTTACATCAAAATCAGAGTGTTGAAACAACCATGTATTATATGTACCAATCACTTGTAAAGTCCAGATAATTTGAAAGTAGCTCGTGAAGTATAATTCTTGTTATAGTTCTTGTTGTATTAGGATACAATTTAAAATATGTTTGTTTCTACAATAAATGTATGAACATATTTCAGAATAAAGTTATTTTGTTCTTCAGATAGATTTTTGTTACCACAAAGAATTGTTTCTAAATTTGGCTGAGTCCCTATATTCCTAATGCTGATAAACAAAGATTGTCTCATCAAAGAATATTTTTTACATTCAAGAAAATAGTGAAAAGCATTTTCGCATGGAGAATCACAAAGGCAAGAAATAGTGTCTGACAAATTAACCCTAAATAAAACATCATTTAGATTGCTACATCTATGTCTAAGTCTTGTGTGGATAATATTAATTTGACGCTTTCCATAATTGAAATAATTTGGAGATTTAATAACAATTGGATAATTTTTAGTTTTTTATTCAGCTACAGAGATACTGTTTTTAATATTTTCATTTTGTGAATTCCATTGTTTTAAAGAGTCTATTATAAATGATTTCTGAAATGTACTTGTTCTGGCAAAAGGTACAGTCATGTTCAGTTTGTTACGTAGGTTATAATTTGAAGCAGCTGATCTATTGTGGGGTAACAAGTCCTTTAGATATTTATTTTGTGCACTGTCGTAAGTTTTTTTTAATTTTTCGTCTCTCTTTTAGTGGTAGCCAGTCGGTTTGAGATATAAACTTTCTCTCGAGGCAAATTTGGTCAAGCCAGTCACAATTCTGGCAGCGTCAAGTTGTATTAATTCAAGTTATTGTCGTTATAAGCAGAACAGTTGTCCCATACTTCCGACGAGTATTCCAGAATAGGTTTTATAAATGTCAGATAGATTTTGACAGATTATATCTATTTAATTTATATTTAAGTTTACGCATAACTGAAACCATTTTCGCTGTTGACCTAGCAATAATTGAAACATGTGCAGTCCATTTGGTATCTTGAGATAACGTGACCCCCAGATCTTTGTGGGTTTCAACATGTTCATTGGCACTGTTAGCATAGCAAATAGTTGGATAATCCTGTACCTGTTTGTGACTAAAAAGCATGTATTTTGTCTTGTTTGGATTAAAGTTTACAAGCAATGTGCTTGCCCACTGGTGGAGAGAGAGAAGGTCTTGATTTAGTCTGTCTTTAATTACGACCATATTAGTAGATGAAGTTCCTATACATGTATCGTCGGCGAATAACCTAGTAATAATTTGAAGCTGATCAGCAATATCATTTATGTAAACTAGAAATAGGAACGGCCCCAGTACAGAGCCCTGTGGGACACCTGCTTTAGTGAAATGTTTACTTGATAAATTACCATTAATAAATACTCTTTGGCAACGGGCTGACAGATAACTACGACACCAAGCTAGTAATTTACCAGTTATACCATATAGTTGAAGTTTATGCAATATGCCTTTGTGTCATACCCTGTCGAATGCCTTAGAAATATCACAGAATACCATACAAAAATACTTATGATCATCAAGTGAATTACAAATGTGATGGTAAATTTCAATTAATTGATATGTAGTACAATTGTTTGGCATGAAAGACAAGATAACAGTGAAATATGCCTGTAGTTGGAAGGATTGGATTTATCTCCCTTTTTGTACAAAGGCATTACATTAGCAAGTTTCCACTGTGATGGGAATGTGCTATGTGCAAGAGACAAATTAAATAACAAGCGTAAAAGGATTGGCTATGGATAGTGATACATATTTAAGTAATCTTTGATTCAGGTTGTCGGGACCGCTTGCTTTATTTACGGTAGGTACTTTATGAGATCTGTTATTTCTTGACTTTCAATAACGGTATAATCCAATTCATGTTCACATAGTTTAACAAATGGTGGTAGTGAGGCGCCTTCATCGTCAACATTGGAAACTGACGTAAAATAATCGTTGAGAGCTTCAGCTCTATCAAAATCAGAAAATGATTCAGGTACATTGTTGTTGTCAGTGACCAGAGGTGGGATCACGGTGCTGGCTCCAGACTCTTTGATCTTTGATTTGTGTAGATAATAATTCATCTAAGTTAAGATAAAAGTTTTCCTTGGCAGTTTTCTTCAAATTGTTTACTTTATTTCTCTGTTTTCTATATTTAAATAAATCGCGTTCATTGCATGTTCCTCTAGCTTTTTTTCTCAGTCGATCAGCGGCGGTACAGGAGCATATATCCATTGTCGTACAATACAGAACAAGAGTTTGCCACTAACGTGGCTATATCCCCCGCCCCTGTTGCAGAATTTATGACATCTAAACAAACCCTAACCTTTTTTAACTGAGGTTGAACTTGTCATGGAGATGGTAAAAAAAGAGAAGAGTTTCGAACCTAAATCCATCATGTTGCCATGGAAACATACAGTACGGGACCTGTGACACAACTGGTGGAACAACAGGGAGAGACATTTTCCTTTTATATCTGTGTATATCATTCTCTTCATTTGAGAAAGGCAAAATTTACTAATCTCTCTATCTCAGTGGTTTAAGATTCTTTACTCATGTGCACGCTATACACCGCTAATATCCCCACTTAAGAGCAGTGTTGGTTTAAGGCTTAATCAGCTATGACTTCCCCGTTGCTCAACGTTTGTAGCGACCAGAACTGGGATACGACCAGAACTGGGATAAACACCGTAGAGAATTATATCTCTGGCATGCAACTATGTGTTTAATTGACAAACATTTAATAAGAGCAAAATCATCTGCACTTCTTGTTTTTTGTATTTTTACTCCGTTCTGCAAAGTGCGCCAATGGCAATGCTACTGACTCGATGTCCGACATTTGCAGCTAAATATAGCAGCGTATAAAAGTGGTAATGCGGAACTAAAGCGGAATACAATTTCTTCTTTTTATGCATATCGCTCATGACAAAATGCAATTCCTATAAAAATGGTCGTGTTGCTTATTATCTTTAATTACTGCCCATTGCCATGTTTAATTTCTAACCATGATATCACTCCCAAATGTATTATTTAATTGTCTATCATATCATAACCTTTGTTAGGTGGTGACATGTTTAATAACAGAGTAAATTTTCTGTTAAATAGCTATCTGGGCCACTTCTGAACACAGTGTTTCCTACAAAATAGCAAAAGCCAAATGAAAATAAAATTATTCTCTAATTTATGTATTTTAAAGTTGTTATGCCACTCATTGGTGGGGATACAAGCGTAATAATTCAAGTTCCTAGGATGTTTGTGTTATGCAATTTTGCAAGAGTTATGAGAGTTGGACATATTTCTTCTCATACACAGTAAAACAGCAGGTAAATGTCTAGGAATAAATACTCATGACATTGTACAATAGGCCATGATGTTCACAAAATATATGTGGGAGGGTATGTACATCAATATAATAATATTAATTATTTTGAATATAACTAAGTGTGTCATTAAACATCAAACAATGAATACTCAACATGTCAGAGTTGAAAGGGGTACAGTAGTTAAATTTGTACTGTTCAAGGGATTTCTAAGCAACAACACCTCACAGCCCTCTGGCAACTGATGCGTGTATTTTTGTTTGTATTCTCAAGTCCCAAAGTCATTTTTTGTAAATATTACTATCATTATCATGTGGTAACAATTATTCAAAATCACTCCATTTGATTATTGTGTACATGATGATAAAAGCATCTATTTTCTTATATTAATGGTGGAGGTACATGTAACTGCTTCCACGCATAGCAGATGCAGGATGTGAGAAAGTTTGTGCTTCATCTTAGAAGTCTAACTTAAAAAATAAAAGAAACTAATTACATATAGAAATATTAGAGTAGAAATTGTTGAAAAAGATTTCTCTTGTTAAAAAAAGATTTCTTTAATGTTCCTTTGATTCACCCACCACCCTATTCTTTTTCTCATTGTTTTAAAGGAAAAAATACATATGTAATACCCGGTATGACAAAATCTCCTTCCTGGTCAGTATTAAAATAACTGGGAAACTCATTGAACCATTCCTGGTAGCTTATTGACATATAAACGTTGAAGCTTTCAAAACCGTTTTGCCAGCATAATGTCCTCATATTTCTGGGGAGACCATATGGAATCTAAATCATATTATTTAATATGATTGAAATATTCAGAAAGGTTTCAAAATTACCAACTTAAGACAGATAACATATATTTAATAAACCCATTACTAATAGAGAACTGAATTTTTTATCTCATGCTCTGTCATCATTGACATTAAAATTTGATATAACTGGAATAATGTTAAAAGCGGTGTTAAACCCAACTCACTTAAAAATTAGAAATATTGACCCATTGCATTCAGATTCTGCTCACAAGCTAGAAATGTGCTTTGCTATCAGCAGCCAAGAGAAAATCTTAAGATTTCATTAATTGTAGATTTTAAAGGTGTTATCCCATTTATGGTCAAGGGCAGATGAGTGATGATATAGTAAAAAATCTCTTAAAATTAGAGGGGGCACAGGTGGCCGTGTCGTCTAAGGCGCCGCGATTCACTGTGCAGAGTTGCGTCCCTTGGATACGCCAGCAACCTATGATGGTTGGTTTGAATCCCGGTTCACCCCAATCATGCTTCTAGGTTTGTCAGCACCATCACTTCGGGCTTTCCTCCCACATTAAGCTGACACACCGTGATATAACTGGAATAATGTTAAAAGCGGTGTTAAACCCAACTCACTTAAAAATTAGAAATATTGACCCATTGCATTCAGATTCTGCTCCCAAGCTAGAAATGTGCTTTGCTATCAGCAGCCAAGTGAAAATCTTAAGATTCCATTAATTGTAGATTTTAAAGGCGTTATCCCATTTCTGGTCAAGGTTATATGAATAATAATATGGTAGAAAATATCTTAGAATTAGAAATATTGACCCATTGCATTCAGATTCTGCTCACAAGTTTCAAATGTTATTTACTATCAGGAGTCATTGAGAAATCTTCAGATTCCGTTAACTGAAGATTTTATAGGTGTTATCTCATTTCTGGTCTAGGGGATATGAGTAATAAAATAGCAAAAAATCTTTTAAAATTAAAATTATTGGTCAATAGCATTCAGATTCTGCTCACACGTTAGAAATGTGATTTACCATCAGTAGCCAAAAGAAAATCTTAAGATTACCTTAATTGTAGAGTTTAAAGGTGTTATCCCATTTCTGGTCAAGGCAAGATAAGTAAGGATATAGTCAAAAATCTCTTAAAATTAGAAATATTGCCCCAAAGCACTCAAATTCTGCTCACAAGTTTGAAATATGATTTACTATCATCAGCCAAAAGAAAATCTTAAGATTCTATTATTTGTCGAGTTTGTAGGTTTTATCCAATTTCCGGTCAAGGTTATATGAATGATAATATAAATTTTAGTAAAAAAATCTCTTAAAATTAGAAATCTTGACTCATAGCCTTCAGGCTTTGCTCACAGGTTTGAAATGTGATTTACTATCATCAACCGACAAGAAATCTTTAGATTCCATCAATTGTAGATTTTAAAGGCATTATCCAACTTCTGGTCAAGGTGATATGAGTCATAATATAGTCAAAAATCTCTTAAAATTAGAAATACTGACCCATTACATTTAGACCTTTGTTCATAGGTTTGAAATGTTATTTACTATCATCAACCGTCAAGAAATCTTAAGATTCCATTAATTGTAGATTTTAAAGGCATTATCCCACTTCTGGTCAAGGTGATATGAGTCATAAAATAGTCAAAAATCTCTTAAAATTAGAAACACTGACCCATTACATTAAGATTCTGTCCACAAGTGAGAAATATTATTTACTATCATCAACCGAGAAGAAATCTTAAGATTCCATTAATTGTAGATTTTAAAGGCATTATCCCACTTCTGGTCAAGGTGATATGAGTCATAATATAGTCAAAAATCTCTAAAAATTAGTATTATTGACCCATTACATTAAGATTCTGCTCACAAGTGTGAAATATTATTTACTATCATCAACCAAGAAGAAACCTTAAGATTCCATTAATTGTAGATTTTAAAGGCATTATCCCACTTCTGGTCAAGGTGATATGAGTATTAATATAGTAGAAAATCTCTTAAAATTAGAAATATTGTCCTATTACATTAAGATTCAGTCCACAAGTGTGAAATATTATTTACTATCATCAACCGAGAAGAAATCTTTAGATTCCATTAATTGTAGATTTTAAAGGCATTATCCCACTTCGGGGCAAGGTGATATGAGTCATGATATAGTAAAATATCTCTTAAAATTAGAAATACTGACCCATTACATTTAGACCTTTGTTCATAGGTTTGAAATGTTATTTACTATCATCAACCGACAAGAAATTAGAAATCTTGACTCAAAGTATTCAGGCTTTGCTCACGGGCTAGAAATGTTATTTACTATCATCAGCCAAGAAGAAATCTTAAGATTCCATTATTTGTCGAGTTTATAGACTTTATCCCATTTCTGGCTGAGGTGAGATGAGTAATGGTATTGTAAAAAATCTCTTAAACTTAGAAATATTAACCCATAGCATTCAGAATCTGCTCACAAGCTAGAAATGTGAATTACTATCCGCAGCCAAAAGAAAATCTTCAGATTCCGTTAACTGTAGATTTTATAGGTGTTATCTATGGAATACTGTAAGGGACATTCTCGCGATCTCGCATTCTCGCGATCTCGACCTTTGGAAACGAGGTAAATATGCCCAAAACACGAGAATGCGAGATCGCGAGAACGCGAGATTTGGCCAAAATCTCGCGTTCTCGCGATCTCGCATTCTCGTGTTTTTGGTACATAGCACTTTTTGTCAAAAGTCGACAACGCGAGAATGCGACATTTGGACATGATGCAAAATCTCGTAATCTCGCAATCTCGACTTGTCAAATTAGGCCACAAAAACACGAAATCGCGAGAACGCGAGAATGCGACATTTCATTTTCTCGCGATCTCGCGTTCTCGTGTTCTCGCGTTTTTGACGCTGTCCGTGCGCATGCGTAATATCACAAGGTCAAGGCCCATGCGCACGTTAGAAGTCCTTTGGTCATGCTTCTTTCGTGCTCTTCATTCTCCAAGTAGCATTTAGCAAACTTATGACTTGAGCTTGAAAATGCTATGTAATTTACATACACAAAGTCTGAGTCATCTCCCGTTGTTACAGTTTCCTATGTTCTTTATGATAAAACCCTCAACATGCTCAATATAATTTAACAAAAGAAATTGTGTACATGAATGTCCAATGATAGTGAAAACATTAATGTGTCCGAAAGCTGGAAACAAAACTATTACCGTCAGTGAGTGAGTAATATTGCTTAAAGCCGCACCAGCAGTACTACAGTTACAGAAATAATCACAGGCCAGTGAGTTTCTCCATGAGGCAATGTTATACACGGCTAGCATATTCATGAAAGGCAAAATTCTCATAGACCAATTTGAAATACAAAATTAATTATCATATTTTCATCCGCTCCAACCTGACTACAAAACATCCCGCTTTTCATTATTTTATAGTTAAAATGGATAAAATTATCATTAAACCGCCCGCATGTTATCATAATGAGCGGGCCACTGTTAAAGAAATAAACGACGAGTGGGAGTACAATAAAACACTGCAGGGAGAATAAACCATGAGGGGCTAGTGTTTTATTGTACAATAAACAACAACCACGAGTCGTTTAATGATTATATGATATATCAACATTATGTACAGCCTCTTTTAGGATGTTGATAAAATGTACAAGGTTTAAAAATATTTACCCCTATTTAAGGCGGGTATTTCCCGCATATGCTCACACAATCCTCAGGTCGATTACACGTACCTTTTCTCCCAAAACCGATTGTCATATTGTAACCGGGGATTGTGAAGAAAAATACAATTTCAAACATAGGCTACGGGTGTGAGTGTTTATTGCCAGAGTAGATAATGACATCCTTTAATGTACAAAACAATAACATTATAAAAACAATACTGCATAGGTTTCATACACATACATATTCACACAATCATTCAGTTCATATAAACATACGTCTATATTCTGTACATGAACATGAACTTAATAATCAATGATATACAAAATCATTATCTTAACCCTATAATAAACAAACAATTCATCAAGGGCGATAACTCGATCCCGACATCACTCATAAGATACAATATAAACCTTGTCCATGTTGTAAAATACACTTAACATTATAAATACAATTACCACTTTCTTGAAACTGCTGTATTTATTCAGTAACTCACCATATATTTGGCACGATACACTATTTACAATTCATATTTCGAGACACGACAAACATGTAAATTACCCGTACCCTGTGGGTGACACTGGGATGTTTATCGTCTTCATGCAGCCGCCATTACGATAGAAGTGCCACAACATCCATGGAGAGCAACCTGACGGTCACTTCCCTCTCACAATTAACGTCGTCACTCACTGCGTTATAATGTTACAAGATCACAATCGAATCATCAGAAATGAGGTCATGATTAATTGTACAATACATCCCGCTTCGTTCTTCGATGTTCTTAGCGATTAAACGCGTAGTCATCTATAGAGTAAGTGCGAGAGTTGGGTTTAACACTGCTTTTATCAGTATTCCAGTTATATCACAGCGTGTCAGCTTAATATGAGAGGAAAGCCCGAAGTGATGCAGGTCTCAGACGTTTACCTCTTCGATGAAGCCCACGAGAACGGGTATGGTGAAACAAGAAACATAATCAGGGCAGACCGGGATTCGAACCCACAATCATAGGTTTCGGGCGTGCCCAACTTACGCAACTCTGCACAGAGAATCGCGGCGCCTTAGACGACTGGGCCACCCAAATGAGTGTTTATATATTTGATGTCAGACCGCCGTCATATAGCTGGAATATTGCTGAGTGCGGTGTTAACAACAAACAAACAAAATCTTTCTGAAAACTACCATTAGGCATCCATGTTGGTTATTTGACTGTTAGTTGTCAGACAATATTTGTCAAATTCAGTCAGTTCACAGGCAAGAAAGGGAGCGTGTTCTTGACTTTATTATGTTACCAGTCTACATATATATTTCTGTATAATCAAAAGACTTGGAAAATGTGCATTCTGACATTGTCAAAAGTCACGTGATTTTGAGCAGCCATTTTGAAATAAACTGCATTAATTTGCAAAGCAGAAATTTCTATGAACCTTGTGGTTTATTTCGTCGTTTTGATGTCAAAAGACACGAGCGTGAGATTTTATTCATCATCCAACATCATTCTTCCAACTTTTTGAGTTTGTAGACAGTAATAAGCAGTGTCTTAAAGATGTTGGATACAATGGTTCGTGCGCACCTCAGTTCACGCCGTTGCACGCGAGTTTGCCGTGACGAATTACCTTACAAAATAGTTACATACAACTGTATAGGCAATTAGCACAAAAACACGAGAACGCGAGATCGCGAGAATTGACCAATCTCGCAATCTCGCGTTCTCGCGTTCTCGTGTTTTTGAAAATAGTTACATACAACTGTATAGGCTATTAGCACAAAAACACGAGAACGCGAGATCGCGAGATCGCGACACTTGACCAATCTCGCGTTCTCGCGTTCTCGTGTTTTTGAAAATAGTTACATACAACTGTATAGGCTATTAGCACAAAAACACGAGAACGCGAGATCGCGAGATCGCGACACTTGACCAATCTCGCGTTCTCGCGTTCTCGCGTTCTCGTGTTTTTGAAAATATTTACATATAACTCTATAGGCAATTAGCACAAAAACACGAGAACGCGAGATCGCGACACTTGTCCAATGTCGCATTCTCACGTTCTCGCGTTCTCGTGTTTTTGAAAATAGTTACATATAACTGTATAGGCATTTAGCACAAAAACACGAGAACGCGAGATCGCGACACTTGACCAATGTCGCAATCTCGCGTTCTCGCGTTCTCGTGTTTTTGTGCTAATTGCCTATACAGTTATATGTAACTATTTTCAAAAACACGAGAACGCGAGAACGCGAGATCGCGGCACTTGACCAATGTCGCAATCTCGCGTTCTCGCGTTTTTGTGCTTATTGCCTATACAGTTATATGTAACTATTTTCAAAAACACGAGAACGCGAGAACGCGAGATTGCGACATTGGACAAGTGTCGCGATCTCGCGTTCTCGTGTTTTTGTGCTGATTTCCTATACAGTCATCGTGGGGCTCAGTCGTCTGAGTTGTCGCAATTCGTTGTGTAGAGTTGCGTCCCTTGGATGTGCCAGAAACCTACAATGGAAGGTTTCCTCTCATTTTAAAGGGACACTGATCTACAGAAATTCCCCGAGACTGGGTGTTGCCTTAGTTATTGTCCCCCCCTCCCCGCCCCCACCCAACCTCCCCCGTGAGTATCCGGATGATATGGCAGATATCAAGACTAGTTCGCGACCTGTGCTGCGCCATTCGTAAGCGCATGTATCGCTTTTATTGATAGTATTTCATTGTGGGTATATTGTTTAGCCAAAATGTATAAAGTTTCACGAAGGCAATTTTTGCAACGCCTAAATATTCAGTTATTTTACAAATTGACTGAAAATCGGTCAATTTCATCACCCAGTGACTAAAAATGATAGGATTAAAAGAAAACAAAATTCAAAGTACGTTTCTATAGTTTTGGCTTCTAATACTAGCGGGGCGGTCGGGTAGCCTAGTGGTTATTGCTGAAATAGTGCTAAAAGGGGGGTAAAAACAAACACACTCACTCACTCTAATACTAGGATAAATAGTCTATTTTTAAGCCCTTTTGAACCTCTTAAAAATTGTTAGTCAATCTGGACTTGGATTCAGTCAATTTCTATATTACTGAAATATTTAGACATTTTATAAATTGCCTGAGTGAATCACTTTTTACACATTGAGTGTAATATACATGTATACACGCCTACAGGTACAAGAAGAACAAAACTGATTCTATCCAATGCAACAGCAAATGAATGAAAACAAAATGTAAATATCATAATTACGACCCACTGCAGTTTTATGTATACATTTGGGCAGCTTCCTTGTTCGAGGAATGTATCCGTGAATATTCACATACAGGAACAATATCCCATACGTCTGCAGCTGTACAAATAAACTTATTCGACGTCACATGGCTCTGTTACATTCAAATGTTAAAATATATACATATAGCGTTTCTGGATATTATAACCCGTGTTCGTTTCGCAACTGATCACTAAGTTTCTTTCAGATGTTTTTACAAAGGTGTCAAGTCTCATCGGTCAGCTAAGATAGCACGTGTGACAATTATGTTCATGATGTCCATGGTGCTTTAAAAATATCCATGGAGTTGATGAACAATCAATAAACGTATTATCGGCTAATCCTTTGAACCAAGTATGTTGTTTTTACATCGGCACTTCACGCCATGATATGAGTGTATTCCGTCTGCTTTAGTAAACCTACACATGTAAACACTTACAAATCCACTGTGCAAGATAACAGTGATTAATCAATGAACGTATTTTCTGTGGAACTTTTGATGGCGAGGAATGATCCGTGTACTAAAAAGTAAATGAACTGATCACTCCTCTTGCTGGGCTGCCACGTGAATATTACATAACATACATTTCACCTCAATTCAAACCTGGATTCAGATGAAATAATTACCCCAGACACAAGACATGCCAAATGGGAACCGTTGTCAGGTAATCTGAGTAGTGCTACTACTAACTATACCTGTAATAGATTCATTAACTGAGCTTCTAGTGAATGGCAACAAAGACACATGTGTAGGGTTATGCCCCAAAACGTGGATGACAACGTATTATCCGCGCAATCCAAAACCCGAAAATGCTTTCACAGCTGGGATACTATAAAAATAAACTGACGGCCAAAAGAAACGTTACCAACGATATTTCTAGGATAAAATATGACCAAAACAAATTGAAGCAGCGATAACAATTATTGTATTGTAGAAATACATCATTCAGAACAGTAAAATGCGAATTTACTAATTCAACAACAAAGTTCTTGACCTCCAACAGGGACATTTCTTGACTAGGGGTCATTCGTCCAGTATTCGATCAACAACATTGGTTACAACTTTAAGGTGACGACGGCCCAGACCGTTCAATACGGGATATGACCTCAATGAGCGGCAATGCATCTTCGAATGCGGCGTTGCACTGAGTAGACAAGCGTCCTCACATCGACTGCAGGTTTCAGATTCCATTCCTCACGGAGGGCAACGATCAACGCTTGTCTCGTGATGGGAGGATGTTGACGTTTCCGAAGACGACGCCCCAGCTGGTCCCAGAGATGTTCTGTGGGTGACAGATCTGGTGATCGAGCTGTCCACGGCAGGACAGTCACGTTGTTGGCGTTGAGGAAGTCTCTAGTAATACGGGCTTTATGGGGTGTGGCGTTATCTTGTTGGAACACCGTCCGTTGTTGACGCTGGATGAAAGGAAGAACCACTGGCCGTAAGATATTGTCAGTGTAGCGTTGTGCTGTCAGATTGCCTTCGATGATGACAAGTTCCGTCTTCTCGTCCCCGCAAATGCCGCCCCAGACCATCACACTTCCGCCCCCGTAAGGTTCCACCTCCTGGACACAACAGGGAGCCGTACGTTCACCACGTCGTCGATACACTCGCGTCCGCCCATCAGGTTTGAAGAGTTGGAACCTGCTCTCGTCACTAAACAGCACTCGCCGCCATTCCCTTTGTTGCCATCGCTGAGTTGTCTGCACCACGTCAATCTGGCACGTCGATGTTGACGGGTCAAGGTCATGCCCTTGAAAGGGCGATAAGCCCGGAGACCATAATGTCGTAGTCGTCTGGTCACTGTTTGTCTGCTGACCGGATGTCCTAAGCAGTTGGCATCTGATAACGTCACAGTAAGAAATCTGTTCCTCAGATGACGTACCCGTAAAAAGCGGTCATCCTGCGGGGTCGTGACCTTTGGTCTGCCACTACGTGGTCTGTCTGCGGTTCTGCCAGTCTGTCGGAGACGTGCGACCAGTCTGGTAATGGTCATCTTGGAGCAGTTCATGTTTATGGCAACCGCTCTCTGTGTCGCTCCCATCTGCAGCATACCTATGGCTCTCTCTTGGCATGTTCGTTGGTGTTTATCATCGCAACCATTGATAGGGAACAGATCCCTGCGTAATTCAACCCGGAAATTGCACGATAATTTGGGGAAGATTGTTTTAAAAAATTGCTGAAAAACACCAATATTTCCCAAAATCCGCAAAGCACGTGCAAAGAACGACAGAGAACATGAAGGCTGTATTCGTGAAATGTGTTCTTTACTGTTTTTGAACAGGTTGGCATCTTTGTTTCAAAGTGGCAAATCAGTTAATGTTGGTAACGTTTCTTTTGGCCCTCAGTTTATAACCATCTGGGGTATTTCCAAATAACGACATCCGATGAGCTTCCATCGTTCTTTTTGTCCGTTTGTTTAGGCTGAAGAAATTAATTAACATGCGCCCTTTGTCTGAGATTCAGAGATTACAGGTAACCAACCAATGTTCTTGAACACAGTAGTCCAGTCTCTTGTCACGCTCAGTTGCGTCAGTGAGCAAATCGGCAGATGGTGAGCCCCAGCTGGCAGTGTTAGACAGCCGAGAAGAAGATTAGTGCCCCTTTAAACCGACAAGCCGGGGTATAACTAAAATATACACACTGTTCAAAGCAGTGTTAAGCCAAACTCACTCACTTATTCAGAGTCATGCCGGTCCCCAAGGCTGGATATTGGGGGTACTTTTCCAGTATAAGCATGCCTGTCATTTGAATGTTAAGGCCGCAATAAAATTAATAGTTACAGTTTGATTGATTTTTTAAAAACATGGGAGACAGGAGGCATTTTAGTTTTAACCTTTTTATTTTGTTCTTATCGACCTACTTTAGGCATATGTGTACAATTGCTGTCGGCGGATGCGATTCGCATGCATCATGTGTGCTCAGTAGGGCTACGTGTACGGAGTATTTTATCAGGTAAAGAAAGTAGGAACACTCATATTAACGATACTTCTATTTCTAGGAATTTGAGGGCATTAGAATAATGTAAGGCAGGATGTTTTGTTGTCAGGCGGCAGCGGATGAAAATCAATTAATTAAAGTAGCGAATATGGTATCGTATAAAAAAACAAAAAAACAACATCGGACAATATCATTTTATCCGAATGCTACAAATTGGTCTGTGAGAATTTTATTTTAATGAATATTCTAGCCGTGTATAAAATTGCCTCATTGAGAAACTCACAGGCTTGTGATTATTTCTGTAACTGACAGTGTAGCCGCGAATAACTGCAATACTGCTGATGCGGCTTTAAGCAATATTACTCACTCACTGACGGTAATAGTTTTGTTTCCAGCTTTCGGACACATTTATGTTTTCACCATCATTTGACATTCATAGACACAATTTCTTTTGTTAAATTATATTGAGCATGTTTAGGGTTTTATTATAAAGTACATAGGAAACTGTAACAACGGGAGATGACTCAGACTTTGTGTATGTAAATTACATAGCATTTTCAAGCTCAAGTCATAAGTTTGCTAAATGCTACTTGGAGAATGAAGAGCATGAAAGAAGCATGACCAAAGGACTACTAACGTGCGCATGCGCTTGGCCTCATGATATTACACATGCGCACGGACAGCGTCTAAAACGCGAGAACACGAGAACGCGAGATCGCGAGAAAATGAAATGTCGCATTCTCGCGTTCTCGCGATTTCGTGTTTTTGTGGCCTAATTTGACAAGTCGAGATTGCGAGATTACGAGATTTTGCATCATGTCCAAATGTCGCATTCTCGCGTTGTCGACTTTTGACAAAAAGTGCTATGTACCAAAAACACGAGAATGCGAGATCGCGAGAACGCGAGATTTTGGCCAAATCTCGCGTTCTCGCGATCTCGCATTCTCGTGTTTTGGGTATATTTACCTCGTTTCCAAAGGTCGAGATCGCGAGAATGCGAGATCGCGAGAATGTCCCTTACAGTATTCCATAGTTATCCCATTTCTGGTCGAGGAGATATGAGTAATAAAATAGCAAAAAATCTCTTAAAATTAGAAATATTGACCCATAACACTTAGGTTCTGCTTACAAGTTTGAAATGTGATTTACTATTATCAGCCAAGAAGAAATCTTAACATTCCATTAAGTGTAGATTGTATGATGATATTGTGCATAAAATGTCATAGGTTGATTATGACCTGTGAACACTTGTATAGATTGATGTATTACCACCTTCCATGGATATGTGTATTTGTCTATTTCTAGACTTGCTAAAGCCAAACTGGGGAAAGTGGAAATTGATAGTTTATACTGAAGGGTTCATTTGTCTGTTGAGGGCTCAAACAACTGAATACAAGCTACTGCTAGCACTGACCTGACACACTAGCCATAAACATGTCACAAGATGATTCCCTAATTACTACTGACTAGTTGTCTGTTCAGATTTCTTATTGCTCAGGAGATTGTTGATACTTGAATTCCAAGGAGGAACTATCTCTATGAAGGGTGTGAGAACCTCAGTATAATTTAAGCAAGGTCATAAGCTGATATTGTTAATGTTGTAGCAGAAAAAAATAATTTTACTTTACTGGAATTATTTGAATTATACCTTGCTTCAAACCATCCATTTTGTCATTAGCCTTAGATATGTACGAACCCATGTAATCCTGTCACACATTAAAAGCTGCTTCTTCAGCTCTCATTCTGTTTGATAAGATATTGATATGTTGTCGTATTATGTTCACGTCGCTGTAAGGGCGGCACCAAATAAATTGTGTGAGAATTCACCAATAAAAGGTAGCAATGCTCTCTTGGAGCGAGTTTGAGAACCAACAATTTGACCTTGAAGAAAAATGTTTCTGATCAAAGTAACCCCTCCTAACATGTCTTTGAAAGTGTCGTCATGTACGCGATAAGTAAAATTCAATAGCCCTCATATTTTCATCACAGGTCATATGATTCGCCTGAAGACTAATTCTTACTAATACTTTGTGCACTATGTCTGAACTCCTGAAGCAAAGACAAAAAGAAACTATTCTGCCTGACATAGATTATCAATATGTACATTTTACCTCAACATTCAAGTAGATCTCTACATTAACTATGGTAATAAGCAGTACTTCTTTGTTCTCGTTTCATTTGCCAGGTACTATATACTCAACAACAAAAGTTCCTGTGACAGCAATATTTTAGTGTATTTTTCAAACAAGTAAAGTTTGGTTTTCAATATTGTAGTACATGTATGGAATCTAGTCACAAAAACGCAACTGCTACAGAAAAGCATGCATTCGATGCAAAAGTTGACTTTTATGCAAGCCCCATGCATTTCACTACCCAAGAATGGGTATAAAAACATGTGTGTTAACTTGATTCCATGTGCATTGTTTAGTATCGTGCTGACAACAACTACTTAGAAAAACAACAAAATTACGCAATTATTTCACATTACGAAATGCCACGTTTGTCCGAAAATGAGCGCCTGAGAGCAATTTGGTGTTTATGGCAACATTGGCAACAGACGAATGCAGTCAGAGACCATCCTCGGAGTGGCAGGCCATGCGTAACCAATAATCGACAAGACAACTTGATTTGAACAATACACCTACGAAATCGATTCCAACCAGCAACAGTGACTGCAAGAAGAATCCCTGGCCTTTGACGAATATCTTCACAAACCGTACCTCACCACCTCAGATGTGCAGGGATTGTCGCCAGAAGACCCGCCAGACGTCCCATTTTGACAGGAACCCACAGTCCAACATGTCTACACTGGTGTGGGGACAAGTTCTATTCACTGACGAGTCTCGTTTTCCCCTCAGCCAAAGCGATGGACGGATTCGTGTGTACCTACGTCAAGGTGAATGTTACTTCAATCGTTGTGTTATGGAAGAAGATTGGTTCGGGGGCGGCAGCATTATGGTATGGGGTGGGATTACAGCAAGACAGAGGACCTGTTTGATAGTGGTAGAGGGAAATCTCAATGGACAGCGCTACCGCGACGAGATCACTGGCCCTGTTGTTCTACCGTTTTGTCGTCGTCATGGCCCAGGCATTACCTTTCAACATGACAATGCCCGGTCTCATATTGTTCGACTTGTTCAGGATTCTTTTCAACAAACCAACGTAATTGTCATCCCCTGGCCGGCTCACTCCCCTGATCTCTCACCAATCGAGCACATATGGAATGAGATGGATCGGCGCCTTCGACGTCAACCACGTGTTCCACAGACACAGCAGGAACTTCAAACATGCTCCAGCAGATATGGACAGATATCCCACAGGACTTTGTGCGACGCCTGGTCTATTCCATGAGACGAAGACGTGTTGCTTGCATTGCAGCCAGAGGTGGACACACACACTATTGATTTGTAAATTGACATTTTGGCATGTTCATGTTTTTTTATGAAATCACGCATTTTCTGAAGTCAATCAATCAATCTTTATTGTATGAAAGGCCATTGGCCAATATACACATACAGATAAACAATTATCATTTACAGCTGTACAGCGCATTATATAATTATTGGATAACTAATATGATGCTTGACATGTAATAGAGGTATTGTAATAACAGTGGTAATAACCACAGTGGCAGCAGTAGTAGTATAAAATACAAAAGGAATACAAAAGGAATGGAATGGAAATATGAAGTTTTACGTCGCAAAGGCTTTCAGCCATAGCACGACGTTCAATACAAAAGGATCTATCAGTAATATACTCATCGTGTCATGACAATTTGACAATTTAAATGTATATGCATTTCTAGTAGAAACAAACAGACAAAAATGAAATGTAGATACTCCTGATCTAGATGCGAAAGTTTCAAAACAACTAATTATTTCTGGACATATCGGATTTACTAAGTAATTTACTACGCACTCGTAGACTTTGACAGATGTCTTGTAATATCTTAGTTAATTTTTGACTAGGGATACCATTAAAAGATAATATTTTGTTCATGGAATAGTGGTTCTTAGTGATATCAGGCATATATTTCAATCTTAGGTTGTCGTAAATTGGACATACATGTATAAACAAAAAGTGTAATTCGTTTTCAATATGGTTTTCGCAGAATGGACAAAAACGCATATCCTTAGGAATAGAGGAGAAGCGACCCCTGTTGCACATCAAATCATTTAACCCTAGCCTGAGTTTAATAAATGTGTCTCTAATTTTTCTCTCTGTTATAGTATGCAGGTAAACCTCTGGTGTTAGACAATATTTAAAGGCTTTATAGACGTCGTAGCGTGTACTGTTATCTAGTGACGACCTCCAGTTTTGAGTAAACATATCAATTGCTACCTGCTTAAAAGAGCTAAGAAAATACATTTTGTCTCCAACGCTTTGATTTAGCCAAACATATCCAAATCCGTGAGAGAAGAGTACATGCTTAATGTTTGATGCCCAGGTTACGTAACCAACACTATCACGATAGACAAGCATTTCGTAGCATTTTCTTGGGATTCGTTCCCGCGACATCTCTGTTATTTTGAGCCAGTATCTGAGCAAACGTAAATATGAACAAATATATAACGGGTATCTACCACATTCGCCAGAAGACCATATGACTTGGAGCTGATTCAGAAACATTTAGTATGACAAATTAAACCATTTGAACATTTACAGGAGTCTTTTATCTGTTGCAAACAGAAATTGTTTCAGATTTGGTAAAAAACATAACTTTGCATTAAATCTTATTTATTGTCACAGGAACTTTTGTTGTTCAGTATATATTATTACTTATATGGCCTCGACCAGAAAAAGGGAGAACACCTGTAAAATCTACAATTAATGGAATCTTTAGATTTTCTTTCAGCTGATGATAGTAAATAACATTTCAAACTTGTGGACAGAATCTGAATGTAATGGGTCAATATTTCTAATTTTATGCGATTTTATATTGTATTATCATATAATGGGTAGGTTTCTCAGCAGAATAAAGCCAATGGATAAAAACGATATCCGTTGGGGTCATATGCGGATAGAGATGCAAATATCAAAGGTCAAGTTGGGACTACTTTCACTGTTTATAAACAAACATGGCACCCCCAGTGATATTGCTGGAATATTGCTAAAAGCAGCATAAAACCATAGTCACTTACTCGCTCAATCATAAATGGAATAACACCTTTAAAATCTACAGTTAATGGAATCTTAAGATTTGTTCTCGGCTGATGATAATAAATAACATTTCGCACTTGTGAGTAGAATGTGAATGCAATGGGTTAATACTGTTAATTTTACAAGATTTTTGACTATATTAAGACTCATATTGCCTCGACCATGAATGGAATAATGCCATTAAAATCTACAATTAATGGAATCTTAAGATTTCTTCACGACTACTGATAGTAAATTCTTGTGAGCAGAATCTTAATGCAACGGTTCAATATTTCTAATTTTAAGAGATTTTTTACTTTATTATGACTCGTATCACCTTGACCAGAAATGGGACAATGCCTTTAAAATCTACAATTAATGGAATCTTCTTAAGATTTCTTCTCGGTTGATGATAGTAAATAACATTTCAAACCTATGAACAAAGGTGTAAATGTAATGGGTCAGTATTTCTAATTTTAAGAGATATTTTACTATATCATGACTCATATCACCTTGACCAGAAGTGGGATAATGCCTTTAAAATCTACAATTAATGGAATCTTAAGATTTCTTCTCGGTTGATGATAGTAAATAATATTTCACACTTGTGGACTGAATCTTAATGTAATAGGTCAATATTTCTAACTTTAAGAAATTTTTGACTATTTTATGACTCATATCACCTTGACAGAAGTGGGATAATGCCTTTAAAATCTACAATTAATGGAATCTTAAGATTTCTTCTTGGTTGATGATAGTTGATAATATTTCACACTTGTGGACAGAATCTTAATGTAATAGGACAATATTTCTAACTTTAAGAGATTTTTGACTATTTTATGACTCATATCACCTTGACCAGAAGTGGGATAATGCCTTTAAAATCTACAATTAATGGAATCTTAAGATTTCTTGTCGGTTGATGATAGTAAATAACATTTCAAACATATGAACAAAGGTCTAAATGTAATGGGTCAGTATTTCTAATTTTAAGAGATTTTCGACTATATTATGACTTGTATCACCTTGACCAGAAGTGGGATAATGCCTTTAAAATCTACAATTAATGGAATCTTAAGATTTCTTGTCGGTTGATGATAGTAAATAACATTTCAAACCTATGAACAAAGGTGTAAATGTAATGGGTCAGTATTTCTAATTTTAAGAGATTTTTGACTATATTATGACTCATATCACCTTGACCAGAAGTTGGATAATGCCTTTAAAATCTACAATTAATGGAATCTAAAGATTTCTTCTCGGTTGATGATAGTAAATAATATTTCACACTTGTGGACTGAATCTTAATGTAATAGGACAATATTTCTAACTTTAAGAGATTTTTAACTATTTTAGGACTCATATCACCTTGACCAGAAGTGGGATAATGCCTTTAAAATCTACAATTAATGGAATCTTAAGATTTCTTCTCGGTTGATGATAGTAAATAACATTTCACACTTATGAGCAGAATCTTAATGTAATGGGTCAGTATTTCTAATTTTAAGAGATTTTTTACTATATTATGACTTGTATCACCTTGACCAGAAGTTGGATAATGCCTTTAAAATCTACAATTAATGGAATCTAAAGATTTCTTGTCGATTGATGATAGTTAATAACATTTCAAACCTATGAACAAAGGTGTAAATGTAATGGGTCAGTATTTCTAATTTTAAGAGATTTTTGACTATTTTATGACTCATGTCACCTTGACCCGAAGTGGGATAATGCCTTTAAAATCTACAGTTAATGGAATATTAAGATTTCTTCTCGGTTGATGATAGTAAATAACATTTCACACTTATGAGCAGAATCTTAATGTAATGGGTCAGTATTTCTAATTTTAAGAGATATTTTACTATATCATGACTCATATCACCTTGACAGAAGTCGGATAATGCCTTTAAAATCTACAATTAATGGAATCTTAAGATTTCTTGTCGGTTGATGATAGTAAATAATATTTCACACTTGTGAGTAGAATCTTAATGTAATGGGTCAATAATACTAATTTCAAGAGATTTTTGACTATATTATGACTCGCATGACCTTGACCAGAAGTGCGATAATGCCTTTAAAATCTACAATTAATGGAATCTAAAGATTTCTTCTCGGTTGATGATAGTAAATAATATTTCACACTTGTGGACTGAATCTTAATGTAATAGGACAATATTTCTAATTTTAAGAGATTTTTGACTATATTATGACTCATATCACCTTGACCAGAAGTGGGATAATGCCTTTAAAATCTACATTTAATGGAATCTTAAAATTTCTTGTCGGTTGATGATAGTAAATAACATTTCACACTTGTGAGCAAAATCTTAATGTAAGGGGTCAATATTTCTAACTTTAAGAGATTTTTGACTATATTTTGACTTGTATCACCTTGACCAGAAGTGCGATAATGCCTTTTAAATATACAATTAATGGAATCTTAAGATTTCTTGTCGTTTGATGATAGTAAATAACATTTCACACTTGTGAGCAGAATCTTAATGTAAAAGGCCAATATTTCTAACTTTAAGAGATTTTCTACTATATTAATACTCATATCACCTTGACCAGAAGTGGGATAATGCCTTTAAAATCTACAATTAATGGAATCTTAAGATTTCTTGTCGGTTGATGATAGTAAATAATATTTCAAACCTATGAACAAAGGTCTAAATGTAATGGGTCAGTATTTCTAATTTTAAGAGATTTTTGACTATATTATGACTCATATCACCTTGACCAGAAGTGGGATAATGCCTTTAAAATCTACATTTAATGGAATCTTAAGATTTCTTGTCGGTTGATGATAGTAAATAACATTTCACACTTGTGAGCAAAATCTTTATGTAATGGGTCAATAATACTAATTTTTAGAGATTTTTGACTATATTATGACTCATATCACCTTGACCAGAAGTGGGATAATGCATTTAAAATATACAATTAATGGAATCTTAAGATTTCTTCTCGGTTGATGATAGTAAATAATATTTCTCACTTGTGGACAGAATCTGAATGTAATGGGTCAATATTTTTAATTTTAAGAGATTTTTTTCTATATTATGACTTGTATCACCTTGACAGAAGTGGGATAATGCCTTTAAAATCTACAATTAATGGAATCTTAAGTTTTCTTGTCGGTTGATGATAGTTAATAATATTTCGCACTTATGAGCAGAATCTTAATGTAATGGGTCAATACTGCTATTTAAAAGAGACCTTTTACTATATTATCACTCATGTCCCTTTGACCAGAAATGGGATAGCCCTTTCACATGTACAAATAATGGAATACTTGTAGCTGATTTTTATTAATTATCGATTAGATATTTACACTTGTATTACTGTAATTAAGCCGTGCAGAAGCGGCATAACACCTTTAAAATTTATTAACTGTTGAATATTTATAATTAATTTTAGCTTTTGAAAGTGATTCGGACCACAAACTTAGCAAATATTGAGGGAGGTCATGATTGGTACTTTTATTGGGAATATTATACCAGTAAGTGTGTTACACAAGGAGTGTCAGAATTCAGAAATTCTTGTATTTACCCAGTGAGGGTGAAGGTAATACATGGATTCTTACATGAGTTTTGTAAAACAGAATATGTACTGTGTTTATCCACGTTTATCCATGTAATGCCAATCGCCAAGCACGGGTACTATCTTATTCCGTGTATTTTACCTTCCGCTGTCAGGGGTGCGATTGGTTAGCCTATTGGTCAAAGCGTTCGCTCGTCACGTCGAAGGCCCGGGTTCGATTCCCATCATGTGTTCAATGAGTAAACCCTATTTCTGGTGTCCCGTGCCATGATACTCGAGGAATGCTGCTAAAAGCAGTGTAAATACATATTCACCCACTTACTCACTCCTTCTGCAGACATCTATCCACTAGACCACTCAGGCAGTTGATTTCGTGTAGAAGGGGTCCCCAGCAACACATGCTTAATTTTAATTGTCTTACTAGGTGACTTCATGGATCGGAGGTTCAACGTCCTCCGACGTGCTGGATGTTTGCTTATAATATCAATCACTATTTTGCTCTCTGCCCATGTGGACCAATATCTTACTGCAAGAACCAGTAACAGCAAAGCTGACCATGCAGGTAATATTCCCATGATCGGATGGGGAGTCCGGCTTAGAATCGTATAATGAGAGGCGACTAACGAGCCTCGGGTAGTCAGGTTCGTTATTTGGTTGATTGCGAGACATCGTACATGTCGGCGTGGGACGTTGTTCATACTTAAACCAATCGTTTATTTACATGTATTTATATCGGGGTACATGACACACAATTAACGAAGTCACTATACAAGCATGCCCACCCGGTCCATCGATTGTGGTGCCCGTGAAGACCCGGGGTAGAATAGGTCTTTTCATCAATCCATGCTTGCCCTAAAAGGCGACTGTGCTTCTTGTAAAAGGCAACTAACGGGATCGGATGGTCTGGCTCACTGACTTGGTTGATGAATGTCATCGTATCCCAAATGCATGGATCGATGCTCATGATGTCTATCACTGGATTGTCCGTGTTGTCTGGTCCAGACTCGATTATTTACAGACCGCCGTCATATAGCTGGAATATTGCTCAGTGCGGCGTTAAACAACCAACCAACCAACCATCGAGTGTCGCCTAACATGACAAGCGAAGCGGTGGGTATATTTTAAGCAATGCCCAACATAGACATACACAATGCACTGTCCATGGATCATCGTGATTTTAGGCTAGATATATAAATATATTATTTCGACTTGCTTCAATATATCTTTCCTTTATTTCAAATTGAAGCTGCCTGGTTCCTAAAACACTATGGAGTAACTATATACTCCTTTCTGTTAGGTCTGGTTTACCGGTGCATGCTTGCATGCATGAGGAGTCATATCCGTCTTACCGCTTATATCTGTTAGTTATACATTTATATTTATACATTTATTATAAATTTGCACACCAAACTTCTGAGCTTGCATTACCTGCATCATGTATATGTGATAGGGTTAAGTTAAGGAGGTATTTGAGGTTACTACTAACTTGTATATGTGGGTAGAATGCCATTCCAGGCCACAAAGTTGCGACTAAATTGGTCGCCATGGCGATCTAGTTTTGTATTTTGCGACTGGTATTTTCATGTCAGTCGCCAACTGGTTCCTTGTCTTTAATTAAGTTTGGCGACTAAATATCTCTCGTCATAAGATATTTAAAAAGATCGTTTTTAATATAAGTGCGGTAACTTCAGTGAAAAAAATCGATATCAGAACATAATAACATCGATTAGATCACTGCTGGGCCATGTGTTCTGTTTTCGCTTTCGATATGAAGCTCCATACCTGGAATGAAGGAAGCACTTTCCGTTATTAAGTAATGCACTAACGATGTTAAGAGTTTAGTACCCACGCATGCGCTGTACGACATCCGCCCAGGTGACAGCTGTGGCGGTCGTTTCGCCGTTCAAAAACACGAAGTATTTTTCCATATTTGCGCAAGTCAAAACAACAACAAATCGTTGTCAATCGGCAAATGATGAATACCGTATTTTCTTTAGTACAGTGCGCACCCCTCTCTAGCGGATTCAGTATTTTTGGGGGAAAAACGGGTGGAAATTTGCCATTTCCCGACTCCCGGGGCAAGTAGAAATACGAGGTCGGGCAACAAAATCACCGGAGGCAAGTAATATTGGAAATTACTATCACTGTCTACATGTCTAACTACTTTTAAAATGGTACAATAAATTGGTTGAGAGAAATTTCGTAATCGCGCTTTTGTAACATCGCCTGTTTTTTTTCCGTTGTTATAACAAGCGATTTCATTAGATTAAAGTTGGTTCCTAATGACGCTTTCTTGCCGAAATCTGCTACAAGTTTCGTGATTGGTCAATTTTGAGCACATGACCTCAGGCAGCCAATCAAATTACAGCGGTGATACCAAGCGTGTTGGATAAATTTCAGAAGTTGGCGAAAGATTATTGTTAAACCGTGTTATTCTGAACTAAAAGGCAGGAAATCACGATACATATTAAAAATATGGAACTTCGTGAATGTATCGTGCTAGGTTACGAGCTGTGACATAGATTTTTCATGCAAATATTTTTGCATTAAACATCGTGTCCGAGCCGAGAATTTGAGCCAAATTAAGGCGACGAAAGCCGAGATGTCATTTGACTTACATTACACGCGATCGCACGAAAAGATGGAAATAATAACTTAGATGTAAGTTTGATTACTTTTAGATATATTTTTGTTGATTTTATTTATTACTTTGTATAATGTATTTAAAGATTTGTTTAAAACGTCTTTATTTTGCTCTTTGACATGTTCGATGTGGACCCGTTGTCGAAATGTGTGTCCGAGAATTATATTTTCAATAACATCCCGGTAAATAGTGAATAATTTTTTAATTTATCGATAAAAAATGATAAATTGATGTGGAATACGTATTTCAGACATTGTGAAATGTGATAGATTTAATAAATGAATGATATTACAGGTAGGTCCATAAAAATATATACTATTTTGACGTGACTACGGCTTGGCCGGAAAACCGGCTTACGGTGTTGAAAGAGATACATAGATCTATTGATGATTTGAAGTTTTATTTTGAAATTATTTGGGCAAGTGAAAATAAAATCAGGGCAAGTGAAAATTGTCTTTAAACTTGTCCGATGGCAAGTGAAGTTTTTTTTTAAAATTTCCACCCCTGAAAAAAATTCGAATAGATCTACCAAGCGCAGAAAAAAAGTATTATATTCCAATATCTTGTTAATTTAGATGCAGCTTTTACTAAACAAATTTGAAATAATAATAACCCTAAGCGAAGCAGCTGATTGCTATTACGGGTATTACATCGTTTTACATGGAACACACAATCTGACCAGTCGGCGTCAAGGCTCACGCGCACGTGATCGCGTGATCGCGAGAATTACGTGTTGACATAGAATAGTCCAACAAAAACAAATATGACTTTTAACGAGTCAAAGTATGGCATTTATGACATATGTATCCATTCTCTGTCAACTAAAGTTCGTTTCAAGGCGTCAATAGCGGTAATCTGACCGTGGTTTCTGTTAATAACCGTTAGTTGTGCGATCTTCACGATTTCCCCGAAATTAATTGAAACAATATTAAAAGTAATTTTGAATAAAATTAATGAAATAAGTTACAAACATAAGTCCAGATATACAAAGAACACTTTTTATAGTCAGACAGTGTAATTACATGATTAATTTGCGTACTTCAGTATGGATTTGTTGACATGGTATTTCCGGTGTTACGTGCTCACGGTAATGTCTCATTACTTCTTGTATAATGCGCCCCCCCTTCTACACAGCTGTGAGTTTTTTTTAAATAAATGCGCAGTTTACTCAAGAAAATACGGAATGCTTTGAATGGCGTCACTGGTGCGGTGTAGTTGCCTAGTTGACACCGAATGAATATACACATGATTTCACACAATCTGTCTAGAACACACCAAGTAGTACAGTTCATTTGTGCCAACTGAGATGTCAAAAGATGGTCAGCTGTGGAGCACTGCAACATAAAAGCAAAAAGCGGCGAACAAGTATAATTGATACTAGAAATAGCATGTGCAATAATGAAAACATCACATTAACATGTCTAACATTAATAATAAATGAAGAAAGTATGTATTAAAATATTACATCATAATAGTAAATGAGCCAAAGGGAGGGCTGGGTGGGAATTTGAAACGTGTTGCTTGATCGGCTGTTGGTTCGGAAAGGCCGAAACTATGAAAACTGGCATGCTCGCAGAATTGCGATTGCACAACTTACATAATTACCTCCGCAGACTTGATACTGAATGATGGAACAGAAAATAGCTATGTTTGCTGCAAAGCTATAAATGAATTTTATTTTATACATGTATAATAAAATTAATTATACCTTCAGCTTGCAAATTGGTAACATACAACAAAGAAATATGGCTGTGGGTGAAAATGGCACAGTTTATTAAATGCGAGTTGGTGGCGACACCCAAGGAGGGAGGGGTCCCTAACTGCCTGAGCACCATGGTGATGGGCACATCAGACTGAAGAAAGCTAACTTAAGAGGGTAACCATGCATAAGTAGCTACCTTTTAAACCATCAACCTGGGTGCCCATTACATAACGTAGGGATTGGTCTTATCAGAGTAACCATCAATAAGCCCCAACCCTAACTAGCACATTAAACCAGGGGTTCAAACTGCAAGGGTAACCATAGCAATGAACTCCCCAGACTGAATAATACATGCCCAAGAGGGTAACCATACTGGGCCTTATTTGTAATCTAACTAACCTAAAGTCCCTCCCTCCGCCGCCACAGATCGTGTACCTACACGGTCATCGCCACCAAGTTGCACGGGTTAAAGTGCAGCAGAAGGAATAGCCTGAAAAAGTGCTTCTTGTAATTCATGAACGAAAATAGAATTGCCAATCTCTGACAGATGAATGTCATCCTCCCTATACAAACCAGAATCTCTAGCCACAATATCATGTCTGACGAAAAGCCCCTTAAGCTTTGTTACTGGCTCAATTGCTTTCCTGTTTACCCGCTTCCTCTTCCTCTCGATTGCCGCAAGTGATTCTGCACCTCTCCATGCTCTCCGAGGAAACATCTCTGACCAAATTAACTGCACATTTGGTAACAAGTCTGTGATTGTGTGCATGTCCTGCTCTATGTCTCTACCAAGATCAATGCTTCTCATAGTGACTAAATCATTGGATCCCAGATGTATTACCAATGTATCTGGTGATTGGAGGTATTGCAATTTTTTCCTAAGCAATGGAAGCAAGCCTGACCAATGCATACCTCTGATGCCAAACCATGTGATATTAGCAGAATCTAACCGCAGGTTCTTTCCAAGGTGTAGTTTGAGTGCCCGTCGGTGTGACCAGTAGACGTAAGAGGATCCAATAATCCATACCTCTGAAATAACTTAGATGAGGTTAGAGGAAGCATGCGTATGAAAGATACTATTGACTATTAGTTTATTAAGCCTATTCTTATGTAAGTTCTGTATGCCATTGACTTCCACCTACCCCATTCTTGTATGATTTGGTAGGGGATACCATTCACTGCTGCAGATGTAGCCGCTCCTATTCTAAATGAATGAGATTTGTAGGATGAGCAAGATAGGTTTATGAATGACAGTGCTCTTTTAAGTACTGCCTTAAACTGGAACTTTGAAACTGGTTTGCTATCTATATGGATAAACAGACTGGAGTCAGGGGAAGTTGAAGGCCTTGCTATCAAATACTGATGGAGTGTCACTGCTGGACAATCAAACTTGTCAGGATGTGAAGGTATCCTCAAACAGCACTTGGCTCCAAGCTGATCCTTGGTGAGTCGTATGTCAGATAGTAATAATCCCTTAGATTTACCTGGATCAACCTCGGTGCAAACTAATTCGCTGACCCGGAGAAAAGCGTGAAACGCCATAGTGAACATGCTCTTGAAAAGCTTGCTTTCATATACAGATGAACACACATAGTCCAATGCTCTAAAAAGATTTCTCAGGACAGGAAGTGTTATTGGGTGACGTATGTCCTGCCGTGGATTAGAATTCTTCATTCCGGTAAGTATTTTCTTGATAATGAAGTTGTCTGTTGTATCCAACATTGCATTCAGTTTATGCTGCCTACTGATTGCTGCTATGTGTTGCAAAGCTGTTGCTGGTGATCTCTTATTTAAGACAGATAACCAATATACTGTACAAGGTGTCCAAAAGGTACTGGCCAGATGTCTCGTAGAAGATGCAAATGACGGAAGTTTTCAAAAGACTTTAAAGCTACTTGGTAGGCTCTTATTGTGTTAGTTGCCAAGGACAATTCTAACAGTCTCTTAGCTTCTTGTCCAAAGTCTCCCATAAAGTGGCTGGAATCTCTGTAGGATGTGGGTCTGCATGCGGTGCCATGCGCCTGAAATGCTGCAAATGTATGCGAGATAGAGCGTCGGCAAGCTTGTTATTGCAACCTGGTATAAATGTGGCTTCAATAATCAGATTGAGGTGTAAGCACTTTAAGGTTAACCATCTGACCAAGACCATGACTCTCTTAGATTTTGATGACATCTTATTTAGTATTGCAACTACTGCTTGGTTGTCAGAATTAAAAATAACCTTTTTGTTTGCTAATAAGGCTCCCCATATGCAAATTGACACCAGTATAGGAAAATACTCTAAAAATGTAATGTCCCTCGTTATTCCTGATTTTATCCATTCCTCCGGCCAGATTCCATATGTCCACTTCCCTCCAAAGTAAGCCCCAAAACCTCTCGCCGGCACTGTCGGTGAACAACCGTAGTTGATTGTTGCCAATCCAAAATTGCTCTGGAAATATAGCCTCTCCATTATGGTCAGACAGGAATGATAACCATGTACACAAATCTTCCTTTATCCCTTTCGTCAGGCGTAACCGGTAATTACCTCTTGATAGCCCACTTATAGAATCTATGAGTCTGCGAATAAAAGGACGACCAATTGGAATGGCTCTGCAAATAAAATTAAGTAGGCCAATGAGTGACTGCATTTTTTTAACTGTTGTTTTTCTGAGAGACAAAAGTTCAGTAATTGTTGATATACAATGGTCAATCTTGTCCTTTGGTATTCTGGCCTGTTGTAGTACTGTGTCAATTTCTATACCAAGGAATGCTAAGCATGTGCAAGGCCATACCGTCTTCTCTTCTGCCGTTGGTATTCCCAGGGTTTTACAAATGTGTAGGAATGCATCCAAAGCTTTTTTACAGTAATTTGTATTTGTTGGGCCCCCAAACAAAAAATCATCTAGATAATGAAGCATGCTACCACATTGAAGTCTTTGTTCCACCACCCATCGCAGAAATGTGGCAAATTTTTCAAATTTTTCAACTGATCTTACAACCCATAGGTAGACACATATCTATGTAAAATTTTCCATCAAAATGTATACCTAAAAGATTAAATTCGCTTTTTGCAATTGGACAGAGACGGAATGCATTCCTAATGTCTGCCTTAGCTAGGAGAGCTCCAGGTCCTAACACTTGGACCATGTTGACGGCATCGTCAAATGAGCTGTATGAAACTGATGACAAATTGTCATTGATGAAATCATTAACTGATGCACCCTGAAGGTGAGATAAATTTTGAATCATTCTGAAGTCAGCTGATTCCTTTTTGGGTACTAAGCCGAAAGGGGAAATATTCAGGTTTGATATAGGTGGAAAATTAAAAGGCCCAGCTATCCGACCCAATGTGATTTCTTTCTGTAGCTTATCTTGCACGATCTCAGGATAGTCATAACAAGAGCGCAAATTTTGACAATAGGCAACCTGTCTGGGTCCTGTATACTGTAGCGTGAAACCAAAGGTGAATCCATCAAGAAGTTCTTTTCGGGCTTTTACATCTGGGTAGCTTGCTAATAATTCAGTGAGAGGTTGCAAATTGATGGGAGTTGGCCCTAATTCTGGCAAAATTACCTCCTGTAGGCTTTTTGCTGCCGGTCCCCCTGGTTCTGACTATGAGGTTCTGCAGGCATTTTGCACAACTTGGCAGGGTGAGATTTTCCACAATTGATACATGAATGCATATACTTGCACTGGGTTCTCTTACAATTTCCATCATTGTAGTCGAAACATGGTGGTCTGTTGTAATTGGGTCGCCTTGCAAATGAAGAGCTGGTTGTTGTTGAATATGTTGGTGTTGGTGTTGGCATAGTTGACGGCATGACGAACATAAGCCAGCTCACTGTTTATTTCACCCCAGTTAGTGAGCGGAAACTTCTCCATACGTAGGCGAAACTGACGGTCATATGCTTTCCATCCCAATCCCAAAGCTCTGCACGCTAACGTCGAACCCATTCGACAGAGGTGTCCATCCCCGTGCATCTGATGTCGAACCCATTCGACAAGCGAATAGCATAACAACACCCCAAAATAAAACTCGCCATATCTATTTACCAAGAAGGCTTTGCGTAACATTTAAATTACGTATGACATGCATAAATGCTCAGCTTGCTCAATATCAAAACGTTCAGTCATTTCTTTACCTCAAAAAGAAAATATCGCGAGTTAAAAATGTTTCGGCCAAACTTCTCGGCACACAACTACCAGAAACGGCCATTGTTGACTTTTGGCACTTCACGTTGAGCGGCATGCAGTCCGATATTTTCTTTATAATTTCATCATTTTTCCTATTCGATCATAATTTTTTGTTTGCTGACGAAAGGAAAACACTCATGTACCTTTATTTCTAAAAATTAGCAACTTTCGGTGTAACTAATTGTAAACAAAAACACTCTGAATCGTAACATCATCGATTGGATGGAACTTGTACGATCATGACAACGGCGGTAAACAAACAACTCCACATGCATAGTTATCCCGTTAGACTATTACAATCATTTTGTTACATATAACTTAATTTTCTAGAATTATTGACACGTATGTATAAATCTTTGTAAAAAGAATTTCATTTTTAAAGAGTTTGCAAATGATTTCGTTTGATAAACTTTCCGACACATTGACAAGCCGACAAACGTCAGAGATACGTTTGGGCGTGGCCTAACTCGCGATTTGTTGAGTTGAACAAAGTCAACAAACACTGCGAAAAATGACAAATATTGGATGATACGCAAAATCTGAACTGATATACATTCTAGGTAAACCATTCAATAGCAAAATAATGCATTTTACGAGAAATAATCAAAATACTTGCAATTTTTGCTATCATTTCTGAAACCGGAAACACGTACCGCATGTGACACATGGAAGCAAAATATGCAAAAGTTGGTAAGCTATCATAAAGAAATTCCGAAATAGATTCAAATTCAAAAGAAAATACATAATTTACTATTTTTCGTCAACTATTTACCATTTATTGATCTGGAGAGCAGTCTTCACTCCTATTTGTTTCATATTTCTTCGTGATTGTCGCCATCAAATGTGTAAGTCTAAATCCGAAACCTTTATGGATTTTACGCTCGATGATTTTAATTTTTAAAATATTTTCTAAAAACGAACGCAACGGAGAGCGATACAACGTATTGATATGCCATAATAATAACATAATATTGTTATTGGTCTAACATTATAAAAAGAACAATTTAAATATTAAAGATGTTGTTGAAAACGTTCTGAGAACCTCCCGTCCTCTGAACCGATAAAATTTTGGTACACAACGAGGTAGGCTAGTGTAAATATATATAGATTCTAGGCTCCTATATATGTGATTTTGTACCCAAAACAAATTAAATTGTACCCAAAATACTTTGTGAATTTGTACCTTAGAAAATAAGACAATAGATCTATAATTATATTTATGTTTTCATGTAGATGAACAGAACACATGATAAAATATTTCATCAAGTTCCAAATATGATCATGACTGTGATCCTTGAAATTGATTGTTTAGTGTTGAGAGAAAATTGACGTCTTGTCACTGAAGGAGAGGCCAGTTAAGTTGGTTAAACCTAAGTTAGAATGAATTGTTTTGATAGGAAAGTGATATTATGTTAAGTTTAAGACACCAAATTAATGTATATCTTTGGAATAATTCTAGGTAGATCTACAAAATCACATACCCATTTGGGTAACAAATTACTAGAAATTTTGGGTACAAAAGTCACCACTGTACATTTCAACTGATTTCCGTGAATCAATGGGATAAAAAATTTCGTCTGAATGATTCCTTTTCTCATTTTTTAAGACAAGAATTTGTTTTACATAACAAAACAGGCAGATCTACACGGATCACGTTTAGTCCTAAAAAATTTAAAAATATGGACACCTCAGAAATGAGGGCTTATAAGTATAATTCTACCTAACTAGTCACATGGTTTGACTTAGATCTAGGTCTATCTAAGAAAAGTCCTTATGAAAATCTTTTTTTATTTTTTTTATGACACTGACATTTCTTGCACTTAGACAAAGAGTATTCAAGGAAAGACAGATATGTTTTTGAATGAAAATATGACTTTCCTTTATGATTCTTTATTCATGATGACAGGGGAACTTTTATACACACCAGCTGAGGAAGTTGTGATACTGTGATTGCATACAAAGAAAAAACAGGTGGGAAGCAGTACCTGTATGTATAAAGTAGACCACATAAGGTGAACAAAAGTAATGGATTGGCTGACTGGAAAAAATACATCTGGCAAGGGTAAACATGTACACAGGCATGTTTCTTTTCATTCCAACCAGAAGACTGAGATAGCATTTTCTAAAAAACCAATGGCAAACTTACCAGCTCATGTGCCACCATGGTTCTTGTGATTAAACAAACAAAAATGTCATGTACTGTTACAAGTACTGTTACTATAATAAATTAAATTAATTCCTATTAAATTATATTTCAGAATTGTTTTATTTGGAAACAAACCACATAATGCACAAGATTAATGTCCATATGAGTTTAGTATGTATATGTAAAGGATCTGATTTATTCATTATTCATGGAATACTAAAATTAAAATGATGACATCAGAGGGTTACTTATTCACATAGTTGATTTTCAGAGTGCAAGATAATAATTGTTAAATAAATATGTTTAAACTAAAGATAATAATTGAAGTTTGATCAGTTACACTGTGCTGATGCAAAGACTAATATTTACTGTCTCCACACACCATCATTGTGGGAAAAATAACTATTAAATATAACTTAAAATTTTAAAACCTGTAAACAGCTGTAAATAATTAAACAATTACAAATCTATCATCAATACGCAATCATGGTGGTCTTCATATTTTTGGAATAAATTTAGAAATCCTTCGTGTAACTGTTCTAGAATCATGCTAGAATCTATGAAAGTATTCCCGAAAGGAAAACTATCCTAAATGTAATGTGGAACTAACACCGAAAATATGTACGTAGCATTTTATTGCTTATATATACCCTATCATATTCAGCAACGCGGGGATGTTATTTTGAAACACGTTTTGTCAAGCCCATTTTCGCGCACCTGTTGTTGAGGGTGATCTTGCTGATCGACGATATCCATAGACGTATTACGTGGGATACACTTGTTGTAGTGAAACTTATCAGCGTGTACATCGCAGAAATATGAATCATGTCCCATTTATATTCACAACATTGAATGGTGATTCTTAAATATCAACAGAAGTTCAAATAAAAGATACCGAGAAACTTGCATGTGGCATGCTGATTTATCGTCTACCGTTTCCGGGTCACGGGAGCATGCAAGGTCAAACGGATTAACTAATACGCGAATTATATCGTCAAAGTAACATTTTTATTTCATGTTAGTGGTGATTACTGATACTGTGTATCGACTTATATTTTTGCTCCATGTGATAGGCGAACTATTTCAAAATTTACTGTAATTGTTTTGTTTCGAAAGCTTATCAGCAGACTACCCCTGTCTGTGACATCACATCCGGTGACCTTTGCACTTATTGAAATAGTGCAGTCAGAATTCACGATCTTTATTTTCATTTCTCTCTCGTCATATTTATTAGAATATGACGAATAAAACATTCTTCGATTGAGAAGATCGTCAACTTTCGCCAAGTTATATTTATAAAGGCAATGTAAACTTTGTTGATATTAAAATAGCAATAAGTTATGCGGAGGTCGGGCGAAGCGCGCCATGTTTGATTTTAGGACGTCTGCTTGCATCATGACACGGGTTGTTTATTTTTGTATATCGTAAATATTCAACCAAAACGCTTGAAATTAGGATAAGTGAATATTTATAAGTCATTAATTGTTTCCTGCAAATTTTATAACATGACACGTCAGATTAACCCGAATATTCGTATTTCTGCAACCGACATGATCACCTCGAAAATTAAGTTAGTTTTCTGTTTAACGTTTAGATAATAAATTCACTGAAATGGTTCATAATTTACCATCGCGCTGATATATGCCGATTATAAAACCCGAATTCTTACTCAATTAAAATTAAGATATGGGAGATATGATTATTGAAATCAATTTGCACAAATGTTACGATATTAAAAGGTTCCTAGCATGAAATGCAAACCACCTTCAATAACGCAATTAAGGTAAGTTCAAGAAAATTTACAAATTTTGTGTTCGCTTTGGTCTTAACCTTGGTATTATTGAAAACATCAGGATATTTTTATATAGAATTTGTATAGTTTTCTATCAGGAATAAATGTGCAAAATATTTCTTCAATTGGCCCTTGTTTAATGAGGCAGCGACTGTTTGAAATCACCCACCCTCTTTAGAGCGCCTTATGCTAAAATTAATCCAGCAGGCAGGGGTAAGAAGTGTGAAAATAATTCAGCAGGCTGCCATACGAATTATGCTGATGTACTTGAGCAACTGCTGGTATTTTGTGAAAAACTTCTCCAGATATATGCTTGCAAAAACTAGAAAAGCATCTGTCCAGGCTGAGATTGAATCAATACTCTGTAATCCTCGTTTGATAACCTGAATGGCTCCTTGATCATTAATTCCTAGAGGTGTGGGTCCAGCTGTATCCTCATTTGTAGCAGATCCCTTCAGTAAAATGCACAATTCAACAAATTCATGCCTCCAAATCTTTGACACACTGCTGTACGGTTATTCCTAGCGTGTCTTGTGCCAGTGTAATGGGTTCTACCCCATCATGTGTGATAGGCTGAATACTCCCCAATGGTTGAATACTGCCGACAGGTTGACCTAATTCAGAAGCGGGTGTAACCAGAATCTGAGAATGCATAGTGGGTGCAGATATATTAGGTCTTTTACCCTGTGTGACGTGTGCTGTAGTGTTTATGCCTACCATGTCTACATTACTATGAAACAAGTCAATTGTAGGAATGTGCTCACCGTGTCTAATGGTCCCACTGTCAGACGTACTTGGTCCAGGAGCCCCGCTGGGGTTTCCCGCCGTTGGCGCCATGCTGTCTGACGGCCCGACGATAGGCCTAATGTCCTCAGACTGTTTGCTGTGTTTTGCCGTTAGGTCTTCCCGTTCCTCCACACGTCGCCTCTTCCTACCCGCTCCCCTAGTCTTCATAGTCTTGGAACGAACTGTTACTGGACTACCACCCCTTTTAGTATTGCGCGGCATGCTGGAATCTTCTAAATAGTTCTCTCTCAATTTGAAACGTGTTGCTTGATCGGCTGTTGGTTCGGAAAGGCCGAAACTATGAAAACTGGCATGCTCGCAGAATTGCGATTGCACAACTTTCATAATTACCTCCCTTTGACCGCAGACTTGATACTGAATGATGGAACAGCAAATAGCTATGTTTGCTGCAAAGCTATAAATGAATTTTATTTTATACATGTATAATAAAATTAATTAGCTGCTGTATCGGGATCGTCTACAACTACATATAAAGAAGTATTATCTGCAAACAGTCTAATATTACTTCCAATTTCATCGGCAATATCATTTATATAAATAATAAATAAAAGTGGTCCTAATACTGACCCCTGAGGGACACCAGCCATAACAGGTCTTAAGTCTGAACTATAACCATTTATAACTACTTTTTGGGATCTATTTTCTAAGTAACTTTGGAACCATTGTAAAAGTTTCCCGCCAATACCAAATGAACTGAGTTTACATAAAATACCTTTATGCCATACCTTGTCAAGCCTTGCTGATATCACAAAAAAACGCTCTAACTTCTTTACCTTTAACTAGTTCGTTAGCAATAAAATCATACAAGTAAGTAAGCTGGTTGGTAGTTGAATCTCCTGGCATAAAACCTGATTGTAGATTTGTTCGTCAATCATTATCTCTCAAGTAATTAAATACATATTTAAAGACACACTTTTCAAAAACTTTAGACAGGTAGCATGTAAGAGCTACCGGCCTATAATTTGAACACTCATTTACATTGCCCTTCTTATAAATAGGTACCACTGATACATGGACAAACTGACTTATCTAACGATGTATTAAATAATGCTGTTGCGGACAATTTTAGAAGTTTATTTCCTATTCCGTCTTGCCCTGTTGCTTTATTCGCATCTATCGAGAGTAAAATATCCAAAGCTTCTTTTTTTGGAAAGAATAATAGACGAAAGTGATTCATCAGTTTTCTTAGCAAGTTTAGGTGGTGTAAGGTTTGGTTTTTCAACGATAGCTTGGTCCGTAAAATATTTGTTAAGCACACTCGCAATGTCTTCATTTTCATCATATATCTCGTTTTGATACTTTGTCGGAGGGAATCTGTTGACATTGTTTCTGTTCTTAAGAAAAAAAATTACCAAACGCCACCAAATCTTTTCTCCGTATGCATTATTAATTCTATTTTCAATTTTGGCTACATATTCCTTTTTAGCAATACGAACAGTTGAAACGACCCTATTCCTAATATGCCTAAAGTTAGCCCAGTCGATAGCTACATTACGTTTTTTAGCGGAATTCGTTTATTACATATATCCATAACAGAGCAAGTGAAAGATTTAGCCATATTATCAACATCATCAGTTTTGAAATAATCCCATTTAATATAAACTAAAACATTTACAATCCCATCTCTATCAGCTTGATCATAGTTATAGATTTTCCTTTTATAGTTACTTGAATTGGGAATATTCTCTTTAATAATGACATATACTGGACAATGGTCACTACAAATAGGGTCTAAAACACCAGATTTCCAAAAACTATTAATATTAGTAACAAACAATAAAACAATCAGAGTGATGGAAATAGATGTGATCCTTGTAGGTTCAGTGATAATCTGAGTCAATCCATACATCGATTGTTGCAACAGGTGCATGCTTTTTTCAAGAAATTGGCAATACCAGCCGGGATAAAACTTTTGCCTAGATTGTCATCTTAACACAATCAGATTGGATTATACCACGTGGATTGTAGAGGGAATACTACCAATGTAAGTAAATCAGTTTTATCATCCTTAATATACAAACTTCCATAATGTAATTTGGACTGATATTTCTTCAGCTTATTTCAATCCACGAAGTTGACCAATCTGGTTGTGCAGTGACTAAATAATAAAAAGAAAATCTACGGCATAACAGCTTTATGCAAATGTTAGTATAATATATGGAGAGAGAGATTCTTTATTTCCTCCAGATGTCATTCCGAAGATTACAATGAAAATATATTCAATTACACGCAGTTAACACAATAAAAAAAGGCATAACATATTTACAATTACACACAGTTTATCAAATTCAGATACCTAAATGATGACAGATTTTCACTAGAAGATATATATCAAAAGATGCCTTAGTTTGTACAGATACGAGGAGAATTGAAGTATAATAGTTTCCCAGGTGTGTTGATCCAGATTGTGAGTAAATTTTGTTTCAGCCCCAAATAAGACTGAAAACATATCTGTTTCATCTTGCATTTCAAAATCAACATATTTTTGAACGTCAAGTACGTCAATGAGAGAAGAGAAAAACGCATTTCTTTCTGATATCAGCGCTTCACAATGTAAAATAACGTGGCTGTCATAGTCGAAAGCATGCCTATTACAGAGCATGCACTCTTTCGAAAGTTTACTACGTGATGAGACTTCCACACAGAGTTGTAAAGCAGGTCGATATTCCGGGTACAGAAAAGCTAATGGCTAAGTACATGGTATGTTAATTTCGTATGAATTCTCTTATAACGGGACATGCTTGCGTTATTTGATACATTTGTGAGCCATGATTGTTCTTCGTATTTGCATATAGTTTCGTTAACACGATTTCTCCATTTCAATTTTGGAGGGAAAGTACCGTACTGAGTATATGTACGAAGGTAGGGACCCAGATTGTATTTATCAAGTGTTGATTTAAGTTCTCCACAGATTGTCTTTGAATTGACAGGGCTTGCAATGGACGCGCAAAAAATATCTTTTGCAAAGTTATTACAGTTCAGATTGCATAAACGACCAAGTAATAAAAGTTTGCATTTATCAATATATGCAGTAATTGTCCAAAGTCCAAGGTTCAAAATAGTAGATTCTGAAGGAGATCTTTTATCAAGACCCTGTACAATGCGTGCAAAATATCTTTGCATGCCTTCCAACAGAGCGACATGTTGACCCTTGATGTCATAGAGTAATTCACACCCATAAAGGCTGGTTTTGAGTATCATTCTGAGCCATATTTTCGCGCTTGAAATTGGATGAAGATCATAACTATTAATCCTAAAGATCTCAGGGAGTTAATATTTTGTCTTGCTTTCTGACAGTACTTTTCAATTCTTGTTTTACAGGACAGATTGTATGTTAGAAGTATTCCACCATACACCGTAGAGTCAGTTGTAGTTATGTGTACATGTATATTACCAAGTTTACAATGACAGTTATACCCTTTGCGTTTTGCTTTGGTGAACACAATTATTGCACTTTTTGATGGATTATATGTTAGGCGCCACCTTGAGGCATATGTATGTACAATATCAAGGGATGTTTGTAATCCTCTAGGTGATGCGCTAATAAGTGTAGTATCGTCGGCAAGCAAGACTGCAGGGATATCCATACCATATGCACGAATGCCACATTGTGCTTGTCTAAGGGCTGTAATGGGGTCATTTATAAAACCAAGAAAAAACCAAGCAGAGATTACTCTGCGTTGGCCAACACCTTGTTGAACCATATATCTGTCTGATTGTTCACCTTGGTAGGAAATATAAGCATAACTATTTGTATAACAATGATGTAGTAATTTCCATGTATTACCTCTAATGCCAAGTTTATGTAGTTTGTAAAATAATCCATCGTGCCATATCCTATCGAATGCTTTTCATTATCTAAGAAAGCTGCATAGACTGCAGAGTCCCTTTGTATGTAATACTGAATGCCTTCGATCAAAGTAAATACTGACATAATAGCTCCATGTTCTTTTCTTAAACCAAACTGTAGCATATCAGGAAAGTCTGGGTTAAGTCTACATAGTTTCTCCTCTATACGTTTGAGCAGTATTTTTTCAAAGAGTTTACAGAGACATGATGTGAGAGTAATACCTCTATAATTTCGAGGGTCAGATTTTTCATTCTTCCCCTCATATATTGGTATGACCATACCAAGTCTATAATCATAGGGTACATATTGTAGTTTCATCATATGATTAAAAAGTATACGTAAGCAATAAATAAGATGTTCTCCTGCATAGATAATATGATCATTTGTAATCTTATCCGGACCTGGGGATGTATTCCTGCTGGGGGATTTGACGGCCTCTCTTATCTCTTGACATGTAAATTCTTTTTCCAATTCCTCATCAGGCCTCTCTCGTACTTGTTTAAATATCTGTACCTTACTAGTTATATCTTCTTTAAATACATCATCAAATCCTTCGGAATGGTAGGGTTTGGCTAAATCTGAAAAATATTGTGATTCATCAGTTTTCTGAGCAAGTTTAGGTGGTGTAAGGTTTGGTTTTTCAACGATAGCTTGGTCCGTAAAATATTTGTTAAGCACACTCGCAATGTCTTCATTTTCATCATATATCTCGTCTTGATACTTTGTCGGAGGGAATCTGTTGACATTGTTTCTGTACATGTTCTTAAGAAAAAAAATTACTAAACGCCACCAAATCTTTTCTCCGTATGCATTATTAATTCTATTTTCAATTTTGGCTACATATTCCTTTTTAGCAATACGAACAATTGAAACGACCCTGTTCCTAATATGCCTAAAGTTGAATGCGATTGCGTTTTCTTATAAGTTTGCGTATTTCATAATTAATCCAAGGTGGATCATCAGGTCTTATTGTTACAGTTTTGTTTGGAATTCGTTTATTACATATATCCATAACAGAGCAAGTGAAAGATTTAGCCATATTATCAACATCATCAGTTTTGAAATAATCCCATTTAATATAAACTAAATCATTTACAATCCCATCTCTATCAGCTTGATCATAGTTATAGATTTTCCTTTTATAGTTACTTGAATTGGGAATATTCTCTTTAATAATGACATATACTGGACAATGGTCACTACAAATAGGGTCTAAAACACCAGATTTCCAAACACTATTAATATTAGTAACAAACAATATATCAATCAGAGTGCTGGAAGTAGATGTGATCCTTGTAGGTTCAGTGATAATCTGAGTCAATCCATACATCGATTGTTGCAACAAGAAATTGGCAATACCAGCCGGGATAAAACTTTTGCCTAGATTGTCATCTTAACACAATCAGATTGGATTATACCACGTGGATTGTAGAGGGAATACTACCAATGTAAGTAAATCAGTTTTATCATCCTTAATATACAAACTTCCATAATGTAATTTGGACTGATATTTCTTCAGCTTATTTCAATCCACGAAGTTGACCAATCTGGTTGTGCAGTGACTAATTAATAAAAGAAAATCTACGGCATAACAGCTTTATGCAAATGTTAGTATAATATATCGTATTTATAAAGAACCCCGCCCATCCAAATTAACAATAAATTAACACCCATATTGTCCTGTAAGCGAAATGAAGATAGTCACAAGATCATCTTAGGCAATGTCTAAGAGGATTTTTAGTTAAGCTACATTAAACATTAATCTAGACTATAAAAGATATTTTTCTGAGCAAGTGGTTATATCTACCACATGTAGACTTGTAGTGTAGACTACAATTTGCCCCTGAAGCAGATCAATTAATAACTCAAAACTAAATTCTACAGACATACATACACCACATACATATATACACATGTTCATGCATACACATACATACATATATACACAAACATACATACGTTACATATACGTACGTACCAAGAACATGTGAACACATACCCATACACAAACATATATGCACATATACACACGAAAAACATCACACAAATATATTAAAACACGCATACATTGAAACACGCGTATGTTTTTTAGAAGGAATTGATAATAAGATGTCAATAACCACCGGCTTGAGCAGTCATCATGACATGCTGATAACACTAACAAGGTTTAGTGGAATTTAAGAGTAAGGAAACTGAAGACAGACTATAATATTGCCTTGAACCTAATGTCAACACATATAATTCCATATGTTTTATACTTCAGGAGAAGGATCGAAGAACTTAATGGTTGTTTTATTAGTAACTTTTTAAATACTAGTCATTTGGTCCGTCTATACATTTGAAGATCAGGTTTATCGGAATGTAACAGTAAACTTGTTACAGTTAGATAGTTTTGGCCAAGGTCATGCGAGAAAAAAAATGATTTGTACCCATTCTGTCACTGTCCATTACACAGATGATAAGATATACGTTTTAATCCATGGGAAGTTAGTTGTTTGTTCAAAACACAATGACTTATGACTCAAAAGATGGTTCCCAAATTCATTAGTGTTTGAAAATCTATTCCAAATAGGTTTGCTCCAGTAGATGTCAAATAAAGAGTGCAATAAAACCTTAACATCAGATAGTGATATATACGAATATGATCTATACTGTGATAAATGAATTATTAATTTCGTATTATGAATTAAATAAATTGAAATATGATGGTACAAACAAATTATTTTAATCTGTTCGTGTGAGCAATTCTCTATTTTGACTGGTACCGTGTGTTTACGTGCCTTTTCGGGTGATAAATTGGTTTGTATTTGCATGTGTTTGTGGCGGGTGCCACCAGTGGATCGGGTTGAGCTCGCCTTTTTGCGAGCCCCAAGTGTCATCATTTTTTATGGTGAATAATGAAACATGCCCCTGGTGTTGTCGGAATCGTGCAGTTGGCGCTACTTTTGGCAAGGGTTTCTTGTGATGATGGAATGTGATATAATGTCAGTGTATATGGTCATGTAATTAAGAAACAAACCGCGAGTGGGAGTTGTTTATTGTACGATAAACAACGACCACGACTCGTTATTTCTTATATGAGATATCAACATTACGTACAGCCTCTTTAAGGGTGTTAAATTAGGGAAAAGCACACGCTTTAAAAATATTTACCCGTACTTAAATTATGATGACTTCCTGAATAGTATCCGACCGCGTCATTGCCAGATAAATCCATTTTATGAACAGGAGGGGTTGAATTTGGTCTTTCCCGCATATTCTCACAATTTTCTCGTCGATTATATGTACCTTTTCTCCCAATACCGATTGTCATTTCGCTCTCACTTTCGGATGCGATTGTTCCGGCATTGCATTTATCTACCTTCCCCAGCTACATCTATTGGGAACAACTCACTAGACACCTCCCTCTCACAAATAACGTCAAATTTACGACGTCCCCAAGCTGCGAGTGCATGTTCGAATCTCCATGAATGACGTCATGATAGAACAATGTTTTATCGTAAAATATATAGCTGTTGCTTCTTCTTTGTTCTTTGCGATTTATCGCGTAACTGTCTTGGTTTTTGGACAAGCATAGTCGCCTATAACGGCATGCATGAGTTGCTGAAGAAGACCTATTCTAACCCGGATCTTCAAAGGTCAAGTGAAATTCAACTGACATATTAAGATGTAATAAAACTGAATTATATGTGCTGTGTACACATCAACGTTTGCTAAATTGTTACAAAATGTTTGGCCACAGCAAGGCTACGTATTCACAACTTATTGTGGTAGGCACAGTATACCTCATGCTTCTGGACTGAGGGAGGGCCGTATTCCTCCTTGTGGGTCACCTGCTTGGCAATATGGGACGGGAAAACTGCAGGGGGTGAGGGCAGTTAAGTTGATGGTACAGACAGATAACAGAGATCATTTTACAAATGTGAAACCTCATCCACAAATGAAGAGGCGAACGCTGAAGCTTGCTGAGGTTTACAGAACAAAGGCAGTTATCTATTGTTCCAGTTTTTTACTGACTCTCGAGGATACATTTAATATGTGTGTGTGCTTGTGTGTGTGTGTGTGCGTGCGTGCGTGCGTTCGTGCGTGTGTGTGTGTGTGTGTGAAGAAGAAGAATTGTACAGCATAAAAATGGCTACGTAGTTCGGGTAGATATGTAGAATGCCCGGCCAGTATGACCTTTGAGACACCACATTTTCAGTCATTAAAATGCGTAAAACATTTATTGAGTAAAAGAAAACACTATAAGTGAATGAAACAAAAGACATCAGTACAGGCACACCCAGTCCCCCAACGCCAAGTCTGCATGTACCAATACTCATACCTGCCACATCCTCAACCACTAATCTTACTTACACAATCATCTTACTACATGTTCGCCAGCCCTCGTATCACAACGCACGCACGCGCACACACATCGCATTCATCTTTCCCCTTTATCCCTACAACCATCTTATTATGTCTACGTCAGCCATCATGGATACATGCGCATGCTTACATACATAATCAATCCTCCCACCTTTCCTTGACATAGATCGAACTGTAACTATATCCGCCTTCATGTATCGGTATTCGTGCTTACATACATACACCCTCCTACCATTCCCCTACATCCATCGCACTATAACTATAACTATAACCGCCTTCATGCATCCGCACTCATGATCACAGCTTGCTATAAAGTGTACTTCATCCCTGCAGATTTAGCAATTTCCTTAGCTATAAAATTTATGTCTAAATGATCATGTAGACAAAGACCCAAATGTTTATAGGCATAACCATATTATATTCCACGCAAATATCTCCACGTTTAAAAACAAAGCTAGATTGAGGCTTTGAAGGCATTAAGAAGTGATACACACAAGGAAGAAAATGCATGGATGCCAACGTCTTTATTATGAGGAACACAAGAGTAACGGAGTAAAAAACTTACTCCTTCGTCAGGTGAATAAACGCTACAACAAAGGGAAGCCAACAAGTAATTGGCGCTAATTACCCCGGCCTCCCGTTTGCCCATTCCCCTTGCCCATTACCAATCATTCATAAGATTAGTTTGGGCTTTAATTTGTCCATTGATAATCATCTATCAACGTCTATTATCTCAACCCTAAAAAGTACGAGAATCTGTACTTTACTGAGAAAGTATCCAAATATAACATTTGTTACATTTGACCACGATCTTAATGGCATTGTGTGCTCGAAGCTTTCGGCCATGAGAGCCGTGTCATTTTTCACGTGTCAGAGGGGTACACAAAGTATGTGATCTGGACTAACAGTTGTCTGACTTATATTTTTGGTGGAAGCATCGGTGGCTGGGTTAGATCGCTGATTTTGTGTGCTGGTGATTGGGTGCCTCACTCACAGTGTAGGTTCAAATCCCGGACGGGACTCAACCCAAAAACGCACGAGCATCTTTACTTTACTAAGAAGGTGTTATCCCAATTATAACATTTGTTGTCAAGAAAGCACAATAAATGTATATTCGGCTTTGGATGGGTAATATCACAGACATTTACGGATATTGATAACGACTTGAAGGAGCTTCGTAACGCAAGTCTTCTCAATTCAGGGATTGGTAACTGCGGTCTGTAAATATCGAGTCTGGACAGACAATCTTGTGATTGATGTCATGAGCATCGATCCACGCAATTGGGATACGATGACATTCATCAATCTAGTCATCGAACCTGACCACCCGATCCCGTTAGTCGCCTTTTACGACAAGCATTGTCGCCTTCTATGGCAAGCATGGGTTCCTGAAGACCTATTATGCAATGCCATATTTCTTATCGCCAGGGATCAGAGGTGTGATACCAGTCTCCCTCAAGGAGACGTCTTATTAAACTCTTTGCTTCGTCAATGCTTCGTCTTGCCCAAACTGGTAACTGGTACCACTAGCAACGATACAATGGCGTATAAAGACTTACAATGAGTCAAGCATCCGTCACTCGATTTCCATTTTCTTGCATTTAGAAAGCACGATTGATTGTTTGATTGATAAATTGTTTGAGTTAGTTGATTGGTAGATTGATTAAGTTAGCTGATTGAGTTGTTTTATTGATTGATTTACTTGTTATATTGATTGTATTGTTTTATGAAGTTGATCGATTGTTTTATTGGTTGTTTATTGGAGTCATCCATGCGGATAGCGTAATCTCGATTAATGTATTCAGGAACCTCTCGTGAACAACATTTATTGAAAATGCTACCGAAGAATGAAACAACTTAAAGATTTGGCTTCTGTGGAGGAATCATTCTAATATTTCACATAACCGTTAACGTACTTCTTGAATGTTCTCACGCCATTCATTCAGACAGATCTCGTAAATATGTTAATATTTATGCGAGGACAACGGATTAGACATCGCGAGGCCGGTTCACGATCCGTAAAAGCCTTTGATATGTCATGAATAGCCCATTGCAACTCCTGTACAAAGGCTTTCTTTTGTACGTGTTGTCACAGAGCCACAAACCTCGGTCAATCACTGCAAACACGAAAACGTCGTTTTTTTCGGTATATGGTCATTGGACGGAAAAACGACTAAAAATTCATTAAAATTGATTAATTGGTCAGCGTCTAGAAAGTGTCCAGAAAAGGGTCGAGTTTTTCAAGCATAAAATGGACGGAAAAACGATGCTTTTTGCTCCGCCTCGTACAACTGTTAACGGCCAATCAGATGGCGCTGGTCCCCCGACGCACGTGATGTCCAAGGCTTCCTTTCGGAAGCTTTATGTTTCGTATTTCTGGCATGCCTTGCTCTAGTATCTCTCGCGCGCAGTGCAGCGAGATTTGCTGATAAGCTAGTTTTAGGATATGTTACATGTTAATGGAATTCAGACACGCGCCAAGAAGTCAAACCAAACAATGTTACTAAGTTTATTGTGGTAACGGCTATGTACAGTTACCCCTATCGGGTAATGGGTTGTGTTTCATTTGGTTATAACAATAACTATTTTTTTAATGTGAAGTTTACAAGATATACGACTTGGACGCGAGGTCGGTCTCATGACGTTCTTCACGTGACTGTATTCTTGAAAAGGCGTAAACACTGACTACTTCCACATTCCTGGGGAAAACCCTTGGAATTCCCTGGTACGAATTCATACAGAAGCGTGGTTGCAAGCCCATTTAAAGATACCCTCGCTACAACCCATCCCAGAGAGAAAAAAACACGAAAAAAATCCAAACTGTCGCAGTGACAATTTACAGAAATCTATGAATTTACCTTAGTATCTATTTGACACATCTTCACAATCACCTTTCAATGATCGGCCAATTGATCAGTGATGCCAAAGGCTTGAAATAGCCACAGGTTAATTAACAACTTCGAAAATATCTCCCGTCACGTTTATCGTGTCGGCCATTTTGACGTATTGTACTTGATGTAAATGTATTACGACGCTCTGTCATTGTGATTGACTTACTGAGGTAATTCTGTAAAAGATCTTCTCATCTAATGAGGATATTGTTTGGAATATATTTCTTGTAAACATACTAAAACATATGTTCCTCGCTTTGGGAGGAACTATTTTATTCCGGGGTGGCCCATTAAATCTAGTAGTAAGTCAAGGCACCATGCGTGATCTGTTATTTTATGTGTTTAAATTACGATTTGGGGCGTTAATAAAATACACTGACGCAAGTATATTCTATTCAAATCAATTGGCTAATTGAATATGCTTTCTTTTACATATTACATAACATCACTGCACAAAATATGAACAGTTGCAGTAACACACTACGGTAATCGCATTAAACATCATTTTCAACTGTACAGTATATCAGTATTTCAGTTATATCATGTTGTATCAGACTGATGTGGGATAAAAATCCGAAGTGGTTCAGGTCATCCAATGGGTGTTCGGGGAAAGGTGAGCGTATCCTGCCACACAAGTGGCACCCGTCACAAACACATGCAAGGACAAGTCAATTGTTCACCTGAACAAAGCACGGAAACACACAATGATGCCCGTCCTCAGTTTTACCGAGCATGTAAATTATTTTGTCCGTCAAAAACATGGACGAGTATAAACAATATGTTCATTCACGTAATACATATCATACATTTGACAAAATGTATTGACTCGGAGCATTATTGTTAATCACAGCGTATGCAGTTGAACTCATCACCCATCCCATTATTGATAACCCTTCTTGAAGATCTATGAAATCAGAAGCTGCAACACTCTATCTTTTAACTGGCATGTCAGACTTCTATTTCATTACTCAGTTTTATTTGCACGGATTACTATGGAAGGGACATTGTCTCGTTGTCGCATTGTCGCATTGACGCCTTTACAAAAACAAGCAAAACGTGTCAAAATTAACAAAAGCGCGACAATTGGCCATTTGTGGCATTGTCGCGTGTTCGCATTGTCGCTCTTTGATAATCCGTTTCTTTATTTTACAAAAGGGCGACGATGCCGTAACGCGACATTTTCAAGGTCAAAATATGTCTCGTTGTCGCATTGTCGCCCCATCACAAATGTGTATAAAAGGCGTAAAGTTCAGTTATTGTTACAGTTAGAAGTTCAACCTGATAAATGTACGTCTATAAATGAAAACACAAGTCCGTCCGCGAGTCCATAACGTTTTATTGTGAGCTCTTCTCTAAAAGTGCTTAGTGTTCAACTCCTAGTTCCAAACACGTAGTACCTCCTCAATAATCCACATACCTCCAGTGCAGTGGTCTTCCGGAAGATCTTACTCTTGACCGTATTAGACAACTGACGAGGGCATTGCCTCAAAGTCGGGCCGGGCCGGGCCAAGACGGGCCAAAGTGTTATTGGCTAATTACTTCATTATCGGCGATCATACCTACACATTATTGATACAACATACACACATGACATTAATGAACAATCAACAACCAAAAACGTGAAACATAATTAGGTATTTCGGAGTAAATCGCTTGAAATCCAGAAAGTGGAGCTGTGTGTAAGCGTCGCTGATCTAGGTAACATGTAAAAGAGCAATCGTTAAACGAAATAAGATTTGAAACGTATCAAATACTTCTAGCTCTCGCGATACAAATTTCCATCTGTCGGCATAGTGTTTATATTTATAGGACAGTACTATATCTATGTAAATACCACTTAGTAATGTCACTGTACATCGTGTATAAAGCAGACACGTTGGTTAAAGTAGACCTCTTCTCCCCATACTCTCAACAGTCTCACAAGTGTTCGGTCCGACTTGACCCGGGCTGTCAAAGTCAACTTAAACCTCACAGATGTAACATGAAATGGATTCACACCTATAGATTAGTATTATATGTACCTAAATATCTCTTTATTGTGTCTCAGATCGCGGTTTTTAAAGAAAACAAGGTGCTCAAAGTGAAGCCCTTTTCCCTCTACATTCTCAACATAGTCTCTATCAGAAGTGGTGCTCGGTCCGACTTGTCCCGGGCTGTCAAAATCAATTATGCACACAGATGTATCATCAAATGTGTTAATATCTGTAGCTTAGTATTGTATCTACCTATAAAACACTTTATAATGTCACAGTACATCGTATTTAAAGAAAACAAGGTGCTCAAAGTGAAGCCCTTTCCCCTCTAGATTCTCAACATAGTCTCTATCAAAAGTGTTTGGCTTGTGGTAGGTCCGACTTGGCCCGGGCTGTCAAAATCAACTTTAAACGCACAGCTGTATCATCAATGTAGAGGGAAAAGGGCTTCACTTTGAGCACCAAGTTTTCTTTACATACCGCGATCTGAGACACTATAAAGTGGTATACGGGTAGATATTATATCATTTTGTCTTGGAACATCTATAAGATGTACAGCTACATGTATTTACCAAAAGAAAGAATCTACGTTTTTACTTCATTAAATAAACATTCACTCATTGAACATCTCCAACAGTTTTGTCCATGTTGAGATCCACTGAAATGGTTAGTTCACTTGTTACATTTATATAGAACAGAACGATATTTGTGATTAAATGTGATTGTGGATACATTTACCTTGGCTATATTTTAAAATTCAACAATAGCTTGCGTGTGGTTTGTTTGGAAGCATAAAATCAACTATTGTTTGTAAAAACCATTTGTGTGTGTTAATATATATGGTTTTTAAAGGAAGAGGTGTTTGAATAAATAATTATTTGTGTGTTCACAAACCCCTATCATGTTATTTTCCTGAATAACATGTTGTTTGCATGTAAAATAAATGTCCCTGTTCACCTATGTAGAAAGTCGATAAGCGAAATAAAACTGAGTAACAGACTGTGTATTATAGATCCATAGAAATACGATTGCATAGACGATCAATTCAGAATACAACAGGTGTAAGATGTGGCTAATTGACATGTATCTCGATGACTAATTGAAATGTATTTCGCAGGTAATAATCAATAAACATTGTGACAGAAAAACAAGTGAAGGATTGAGTTGAATTTTAGTTTTGCGAAAAAGGTCCGTGGTTTCTGTGGATGAAACTAAGTTTGACAATGTTGCAAATGATCACTTTCTTTGACTTCATTACGGATTCCTCAACCTGTATCGAGGAGAATTGTTTACAGTTAAGTAAAATTCTAATTAAGATTTCTTAAAGCTGTCGCGGTGGCAAATTCAAACTTCGATATCATGGTACACAGTTCTATTGCAAAGTCAGATTGGGAGTTCGAATTGGCGCTATGTATTTTTATCTCGAATTTGAAATAAGCGGTTAAATTTATGTTTTGTTTGTTTGTTTGTTTTTTTGTTTAACGCCACACTCAGCAATATGCCAGCTATATGACGGAGGTCATGCAAATAATCAAGTCTGGACCTGACAATCCAGTGATTGACATCACGAGCATCAATCCAAACAATTGGGATAAGATGATATGCATCCAATCAACCAAGTCAGCGAGCCTGACAACCAACCCGATCCCATTAGTCGCATCGAACGACAACCATAGTCACCTTTTAATACAAGCATTGGTTGCTGAAGATCTATTCTAACCCTGATCTTCACAGGTCCAAATCTATATGTATTTTTATGGTGAGGCGGTCGTGAAAGGAGAATAGGTTCGAGAGTTCGGTACACACATTCGTGGTCAATATCTCTCATGTTGTGGATGATAGGGATTTTGTGATGTTTTGAAGAAATGTCATCACTGGCATGCTTTTGATTGTACACAAAACGTAAGCTTTACCTCGAACATGCTAGTTCCGGTCACAAAATATATGCTTTATCTTTTACTGATTTTTGTATTAATAACATTACAACGTTTCTCAAGGTTACAGACTCCAAGGATTCATTAAAGTGCATTTTAAGCACCTAAAATTGACAACTAACACCCTGATCGCAAAACTCCTAACGATTTTTACTAAAAATAGATACGAAAACTTTTGCTGAACCCGAGATTTGAATGACTGACAAATCCGTACTTTCTTGTGTTCCCATACATAAAACAGCAGTGTAAACATGATCTAACATGGCTTAATGTGGAATGTGTCTAGGATTGTAAACTGTCCATATTATTCCAAATTGTATGCATACACATGTGTCATGTCTTTATTTGGTTTTGTGTCTCTACCCGCAAACATATATGGCAAGATACACCTTCCAGGATAGTGGACGATGTGGACACTGACGAAAATTTCTACAACATGTCCAAACATTCCCAAACAGACAGAATCATATGCTTTCTGAAAGTCAATCCAGCACATCGTTGTTGTCGTTGTCGTTTTTGTCGTCTACGTCATCATTATCCTTCAAGGATAGTGGACGGTATGGACACTGGAATATTTCGAATATTTGGAAATATGTGCATTTTAATTAATATAAACACTATTTTAAGCGTCAGGAAACGGGATTTTTCTTGTCATGAATGGCGAGTATAACAACTTGGGAAGCTAGCTTGACATTTCGTTAGTACGGTCCTCATACTGTCTTTGCCTTGTTTCTCCTGAATCTCATTAGTTTCAAAAGAAACAGGTAAATCGGTCATACAATGCTTTCATTGGATTTATCAAAAAGGACCATATCAGGTTTGTTCGCTTGGATACGTCTGACTCTGTATGTGGGCGTATTCCAAAGAATTTTATATGTAATTATCATTTCCCACGACGCCCTCTGCATATTCTGGGTCGTACCATTGATGGTCTCGGAGTCAAAACCACACATTACGGTAACAAGAGGATCGAACCATGCCAAAGATACTGTGTTTGTGTCAAGCTGGACATCAACTTTGACACAAAATCACACATTGACGTTTTCGAGTAGCAAGTGACTGGTTCTAGGTCGATTTGATATGGCACTTCGCTTGATTGACACTCATTTCTGTACCGTCCAGCACCATCAACAAAATAAACATTAATATTGATACTCAGTACTGCATCAATGGGTCGTTTAGGAAAATCCATTGAATGACTTGTTTTCAGTCTTGACATGCTTCACAAGAGGATCTTCAGATAAATAAATATGTGCAATAGTGCACGATTAAATTCAATCATGAAAGGCATCCTTGTTAATCACAACACAGACGTTAAAATATGGTGATCATCCTCATCATAAACAACTATCATCATCATTATCATTATGATGTTTATGTTCCCGTCAGAGTACATCGTATTTAAAGAAAACAAGGTATAGATATAAACACATTTGATGATACAACCGTGAGTTTAAAGTTGATTTTGACAGCCCGGGCCAAGTCGGACCCAACACAAGCCAAACACTTCTGATAGAGACTATGTTGAGAATGTAGAGTGAAAAAGGCTTCACTTTGAGCTCTGTGTTTTCTTTAACTACTGAAATATGAGACAATAAAGTGGTATATAATTAGATATAATACTAATCTTTAGATATAAAGAATCTTAGGAACTTGAGAAGTGCTTGGACAGTTATTAACAAGTGTCGTGTCAGTCCTTTGACATTCGCGAATATCGACTTCCAGAAAACATCCTGTATTGGTTTAACACGAATTAGTAAAGGTTAATTAGGGATGCCCAACACGTTAATTAATGAAAGAAGAGTAGTCAAAACACTGTCGATTCCTGCCCAGGACATCACACCCCTACACGCCAAGGTCGGTGAGAAGCATTCTAATCAAAGAATACACACAGTCAATACACAGTCATCTCGGCTTGGACACTCGCCCCGTGCAGACGTGTCCTTCCAAGCTCGCTACCCACGCTCAACTATGAGAGACATCGCTCTGTCGCTACCGAGGGAGCAGGTTGCCATCCTGGAGCCCTTACTGGCTTTCAAGGTTGGGGACTACTCACTCAGGACTTCCTACAAGTCCAACTCCTCCACCCTCTCCATCTCCTTTGACTTAGGTCAAAAGAAAAGGCCTCTGGTCAAAGCTCCGGCCAAGACCAAGCCTGAGGAGAAAACCACCCCGGCCCCTATCCCTGCTGCACCACGCCCGGTACAGAAGGCCAGGCCGCCCAAAGTGAAGAAGGCTCCACCAGTCGCCGCCATGGAGATCCAGGAGAGTCCAAACCAGCCAAGTCCAAACCGACCCGGTTCCGGAACCAGTTGTTGAGGAAGACGTCCGTGTCGACCTTGCCCAGAAGGCCAGCCTCATCCTGGAGCAGCACAAGGTCCACCCTAACCCCTGCTACCAGCATGAGAGCGGCAAGGTATACCCCAGCAACCGCCCACGCCCACCCATGGTGCTGGTGCAGTACTTGGGAGAAGAGAGATTTGAACATGAAATCCACAGCTACCAGGATCTCTCGGATTTCCTGGTCGACTACGATCATCAAGTCAGCCCCCTCTTCATCACCAACGCCGCCGCCCGCCTTACCACCGCACTGTTCCAAGCTCTCCCTCCAGGGTAAATACAGAAGGGAAGTATTAATGCCACTATTGAGGGAAGCAAGGAGTTCTGGCAAGAAAGCGCACATATCTGTAGATAGACTCTTTATTGATAATGTACGGGATTGCCTAAAAGTCGGGCCGGGCCGGGCCAAGACGGGCCAAAGTGTTATTGGCTAATTACTTCATTATCGGCGATCATATCTACGTATTATTGATGCAACATACACACATGACACTACTGAACAATCACCAATCCAAAACTTGCAGCATAATTAAGTAATTCGGAGTAAATCACTTAAAAACTAGAAAGTGGAGCTATGTGTTAGCGTCGCTGGTCTAGGTAACATGTAAAAGAGCAATCGTTAAACGAAATAGGATTTGACACGTATCAAATACTTCTAGCTATCGTGATACGAATTTCAATCTGTCGGCATAGCGTTTATATTATAGGAACGTACTATATCTAAGTAAATACCACTTTATAACGTCACTGTTCATCGTATTTAAAGCAGACACGTTGGTTAAAGTAGACCTCTTCTCCCTATACTCTCAACAGTCACACAGTTCGCTCCGACTTGGCCCGGGCGGTCAAAATCAACTTTAAACAGACAGATGTATCTTCAAATGTGATTAAATCTATAGATTAGTGTTATATCTACATATACACCACTTTATAATGTCACAGATCGCAGTATTTATAGACAACAAGGGGCTCGAAGTGAAGCCCTTTTCCCCTCTACATTCTCAACATAGTCTCTATCAGAAGTGTTTGGCTTGTGTTGGGTCCGACTTGGCCAGGGCGGTCAAAATCAACTTTAAACGCACAGATGTATCTTCAAATGTGATTAAATCTATAGATTAGTGTTATATCTACCTATACACCAATTTATAATGTCACAGATTGCAGTATTTATAGAAAACATGGGGCTTAAAGTGAAGCCCTTTTCCCTCTACATTCTCAACATAGTCTCTATCAGAAGTGTTTGGCTTGTGTTTGGTTCGACTTGGCCCGGGCGGTCAAAATCAACTTTAAACACACAGATGTATCTTCAAATGTGATTAAATCTATAGATTAGTGTTATATCTACCTATACACCAATTTATAATGTCCAGGTGTATCGCATTTAAAGAAATCTGCGCCCTTAAAGTGAAGCATTTTTACTGTATTTTCTTTTAAAAAATCCAAGTCAGAAATGTTCGGTCCGACCTGGCCCGGGCTGTTTAAATCAACTTAAACCTCACAGATGTATCTTCAAATGGATTCACATCTATAGATTAGTATTATATCTACCTATACACCAATTTATAATGTCACAGATTGCAGTATTTATAGACAACAAGGGGCTCGAAGTGAAGCCCTTTTCCCCTCTACATTTTCAACATAGTCTCTATCAGAAGTGTTTGGCTTGTGTTGGGTCCGACTTCGCCCGGGCGGTCAAAATCAACTTTAAACGCACAGATGTATCTTCAAATGTGATTAAATCCATAGATTAGTGTTATATCTACCCAAACACCAATTTATAATGTCCAGGTGTATCGCATTTAAAGAAATCTGCGCCCTTAAAGTGAAGCATTTTTACTGTATTTTCTTTAAAAAATTCAAGTCAGAAATGTTCGGTCCGACCTGGCCCGGGCTGTTAAAATCCACTTTAACCTCACAGATGTATCATCAAATGCATTCACATCTATAGATTAGTATTATATCTACCTATACACCACTTTATAATGTCACAGATTGCAGTATTTATAGACAACAAGGGGCTCGAAGTGAAGCCCTTTTCCCCTCTACATTCTCAACATAGTCTCTATCAGAAGTGTTTGGATTGTGTTGGGTCCGACTTGGCCAGGGCGGTCAAAATCAACTTTAAACACACAGATGTATCTTCAAATGTGATTAAATCTATAGATTAGTGTTATATCTACCTATACACCAATTTATAATGTCCAGGTGTATCGCATTTAAAGAAATCTGCGCCCTTAAAGTGAAGCATTTTTACTGTATTTTCTTTATAAATTCCAAGTCAGAAATGTTCGGTCCGACCTGGCCCGGGCGGTCAAAATCAACTTTAAACACACAGATGTATCTTCAAATGTGATTAAATCTATAGATTAGTGTTATATCTACCTATACACCACTTTATAATGTCACAGATTGCAGTATTTATAGAAAACATGGGGCTTAAAGTGAAGCCCTTTTCCCCTCTACATTCTCAACATAGTCTCTATCAGAAGTGTTTGGCTTGTGTTGGGTCCGACTTGGCCAGGGCGGTCAAAATCAACCTTTAACACACAGATGTATCTTCAAATGTGATTAAATCTATAGATTAGTGTTATATCTACCTATACACCACTTTATAATGTCACAGATTGCAGTATTTATAGACAACAAGGGGCTCGAAGTGAAGCCCTTTTCCCCTCTACATTCTCAACATAGTCTCTATCAGAAGTGTTTGGCTTGTGTTGGGTCCGACTTGGCCCGGGCGGTCAAAATCAACTTTAAACGCACAGATGTATCTTCAAATGTGATTAAATCTATAGATTAGTGTTATATCTACCTATACACCAATTTATAATGTCCAGGTGTATCGCATTTAAAGAAATCTGCGCCCTTAAAGTGAAGCATTTTTACTGTATTTTCTTTATAAATTCCAAGTCAGAAATGTTCGGTCCGACCTGGCCCGGGCGGTCAAAATCAACTTTAAACACACAGATGTATCTTCAAATGTGATTAAATCTATAGATTAGTGTTATATCTACCTATACACCACTTTATAATGTCACAGATTGCAGTATTTATAGACAACAAGGGGCTCGAAGTGAAGCCCTTTTCCCCTCTACATTCTCAACATAGTCTCTATCAGAAGTGTTTGGCTTGTGTTGGGTCCGACTTGGCCCGGGCGGTCAAAATCAACTTTAAACACACAGATGTATCTTCAAATGTGATTAAATCTATAGATTAGTGTTATATCTACCTATACACCAATTTATAATGTCCAGGTGTATCGCATTTAAAGAAATCTGCGCCCTTAAAGTGAAGCATTTTTACTGTATTTTCTTTATAAATTCCAAGTCAGAAATGTTCGGTCCGACCTGGCCCGGGCGGTCAAAATCAACTTTAAACACACAGATGTATCTTCAAATGTGATTAAATCTATAGATTAGTGTTATATCTACCTATACACCACTTTATAATGTCACAGATTGCAGTATTTATAGAAAACATGGGGCTTAAAGTGAAGCCCTTTTCCCTCTACATTCTCAACATAGTCTCTATCAGAAGTGTTTGGCTTGTGTTGGGTCCGACTTGGCCAGGGCGGTCAAAATCAACTTTAAACACACAGATGTATCTTCAAATGTGATTAAATCTATAGATTAGTGTTATATCTACCTATACACCACTTTATAATGTCACAGATTGCAGTATTTATAGACAACAAGGGGCTCGAAGTGAAGCCCTTTTCCCCTCTACATTCTCAACATAGTCTCTATCAGAAGTGTTTGGCTTGTGTTGGGTCCGACTTGGCCCGGGCGGTCAAAATCAACTTTAAACACACAAATGTATCTTCAAATGTGATTAAATCTATAGATTAGTGTTATATCTACCTATACACCAATTTATAATGTCCAGGTGTATCGCATTTAAAGAAATCTGCGCCCTTAAAGTGAAGCATTTTTACTGTATTTTCTTTATAAATTCCAAGTCAGAAATGTTCGGTCCGACCTGGCCCGGGCGGTCAAAATCAACTTTAAACACACAGATGTATCTACAAATGTGATTAAATCTATAGATTAGTATTATATCTACCTATACACCAATTTATAATGTCACAGATTGCAGTATTTATAGACAACAAGGGGCTCGAAGTGAAGCCCTTTTCCCCTCTACATTCTCAACATAGTCTCTATCAGAAGTGTTTGGATTGTGTTGGGTCCGACTTGGCCAGGGCGGTCAAAATCAACTTTAAACACACAGATGTATCTTCAAATGTGATTAAATCTATAGATTAGTGTTATATCTACCTATACACCACTTTATAATGTCACAGATTGCAGTATTTATAGAAAACATGGGGCTTAAAGTGAAGCCCTTTTCCCTCTACATTCTCAACATAGTCTCTATCAGAAGTGTTTGGCTTGTGTTGGGTCCGACTTGGCCAGGGCGGTCAAAATCAACTTTAAACACACAGATGTATCTTCAAATGTGATTAAATCTATAGATTAGTGTTATATCTACCTATACACCACTTTATAATGTCACAGATTGCAGTATTTATAGACAACAAGGGGCTCGAAGTGAAGCCCTTTTCCCCTCTACATTCTCAACATAGTCTCTATCAGAAGTGTTTGGCTTGTGTTGGGTCCGACTTGGCCCGGGCGGTCAAAATCAACTTTAAACACACAGATGTATCTTCAAATGTGATTAAATCTATAGATTAGTGTTATATCTACCTATACACCAATTTATAATGTCCAGGTGTATCGCATTTAAAGAAATCTGCGCCCTTAAAGTGAAGCATTTTTACTGTATTTTCTTTAAAAAATCCAAGTCAGAAATGTTCGGTCCGACCTGGCCCGGGCTGTTAAAATCCACTTTAACCTCACAGATGTATCATCAAATGCATTCACATCTATAGATTAGTATTATATCTACCTATACACCACTTTATAATGTCACAGATTGCAGTATTTATAGACAACAAGGGGCTCGAAGTGAAGCCCTTTTCCCCTCTACATTCTCAACATAGTTTCTATCAGAAGTGTTTGGATTGTGTTGGGTCCGACTTGGCCCGGGCGGTCAAAATCAACTTTAAACACACAGATGTATCTTCAAATGTGATTAAATCTATAGATTAGTGTTATATCTACCTATACACCAATTTATAATGTCCAGGTGTATCGCATTTAAAGAAATCTGCGCCCTTAAAGTGAAGCATTTTTACTGTATTTTCTTTATAAATTCCAAGTCAGAAATGTTCGGTCCGACCTGGCCCGGGCGGTCAAAATCAACTTTAAACACACAGATGTATCTACAAATGTGATTAAATCTATAGATTAGTGTTATATCTACCTATACACCACTTTATAATGTCACAGATTGCAGTATTTATAGAAAACATGGGGCTTAAAGTGAAGCCCTTTTCCCCTCTACATTCTCAACATAGTCTCTATCAGAAGTGTTTGGCTTGTGTTGGGTCCGACTTGGCCAGGGCGGTCAAAATCAACTTTAAACACACAGATGTATCTTCAAATGTGATTAAATATATAGATTAGTGTTATATCTACCTATACACCACTTTATAATGTCACAGATTGCAGTATTTATAGACAACAAGGGGCTCGAAGTGAAGCCCTTTTCCCCTCTACATTCTCAACATAGTCTCTATCAGAAGTGTTTGGCTTGTGTTGGGTCCGACTTGGCCCGGGCGGTCAAAATCAACTTTAAACACACAGATGTATCTTCAAATGTGATTAAATCTATAGATTAGTGTTATATCTACCTATACACCAATTTATAATGTCCAGGTGTATCGCATTTAAAGAAATCTGCGCCCTTAAAGTGAAGCATTTTTACTGTATTTTCTTTAAAAAATCCAAGTCAGAAATGTTCGGTCCGACTTGGCCCGGGCTGTTAAAATCCACTTTAACCTCACAGATGTATCATCAAATGCATTCACATCTATAGATTAGTATTATATCTACCTATACACCACTTTATAATGTCACAGATTGCAGTATTTATAGACAACAAGGGGCTCGAAGTGAAGCCCTTTTCCCCTCTACATTCTCAACATAGTCTCTATCAGAAGTGTTTGGCTTGTGTTGGGTCCGACTTGGCCCGGGCGGTCAAAATCAACTTTAAACACACAGATGTATCTTCAAATGTGATTAAATCTATAGATTAGTGTTATATCTACCTATACACCAATTTATAATGTCCAGGTGTATCGCATTTAAAGAAATCTGCGCCCTTAAAGTGAAGCATTTTTACTGTATTTTCTTTATAAATTCCAAGTCAGAAATGTTCGGTCCGACCTGGCCCGGGCGGTCAAAATCAACTTTAAACACACAGATGTATCTTCAAATGTGATTAAATCTATAGATTAGTGTTATATCTACCTATACACCACTTTATAATGTCACAGATTGCAGTATTTATAGAAAACATGGGGCTTAAAGTGAAGCCCTTTTCCCTCTACATTCTCAACATAGTCTCTATCAGAAGTGTTTGGCTTGTGTTGGGTCCGACTTGGCCAGGGCGGTCAAAATCAACTTTAAACACACAGATGTATCTTCAAATGTGATTAAATCTATAGATTAGTGTTATATCTACCTATACACCACTTTATAATGTCACAGATTGCAGTATTTATAGACAACAAGGGGCTCGAAGTGAAGCCCTTTTCCCCTCTACATTCTCAACATAGTCTCTATCAGAAGTGTTTGGCTTGTGTTGGGTCCGACTTGGCCCGGGCGGTCAAAATCAACTTTAAACACACAAATGTATCTTCAAATGTGATTAAATCTATAGATTAGTGTTATATCTACCTATACACCAATTTATAATGTCCAGGTGTATCGCATTTAAAGAAATCTGCGCCCTTAAAGTGAAGCATTTTTACTGTATTTTCTTTATAAATTCCAAGTCAGAAATGTTCGGTCCGACCTGGCCCGGGCGGTCAAAATCAACTTTAAACACACAGATGTATCTACAAATGTGATTAAATCTATAGATTAGTATTATATCTACCTATACACCAATTTATAATGTCACAGATTGCAGTATTTATAGACAACAAGGGGCTCGAAGTGAAGCCCTTTTCCCCTCTACATTCTCAACATAGTCTCTATCAGAAGTGTTTGGATTGTGTTGGGTCCGACTTGGCCCGGGCGTTCAGAATCAACTTTAAACACACAGATGTATCTTCAAATGTGATTAAATCTATAGATTAGTGTTATATCTACCTATACACCAATTTATAATGTCCAGGTGTATCGCATTTAAAGAAATCTGCGCCCTTAAAGTGAAGCATTTTTACTGTATTTTCTTTATAAATTCCAAGTCAGAAATGTTCGGTCCGACCTGGCCCGGGCGGTCAAAATCAACTTTAAACACACAGATGTATCTTCAAATGTGATTAAATCTATAGATTAGTGTTATATCTACCTATACACCACTTTATAATGTCACAGATTGCAGTATTTATAGAAAACATGGGGCTTAAAGTGAAGCCCTTTTCCCTCTACATTCTCAACATAGTCTCTATCAGAAGCGTTTGGCTTGTGTTGGGTCCGACTTGGCCAGGGCGGTCAAAATCAACTTTAAACACACAGATGTATCTTCAAATGTGATTAAATCTATAGATTAGTGTTATATCTACCTATACACCACTTTATAATGTCACAGATTGCAGTATTTATAGACAACAAGGGGCTCGAAGTGAAGCCCTTTTCCCCTCTACATTCTCAACATAGTCTCTATCAGAAGTGTTTGGCTTGTGTTGGGTCCGACTTGGCCCGGGCGGTCAAAATCAACTTTAAACACACAGATGTATCTTCAAATGTGATTAAATCTATAGATTAGTGTTATATCTACCTATACACCAATTTATAATGTCCAGGTGTATCGCATTTAAAGAAATCTGCGCCCTTAAAGTGAAGCATTTTTACTGTATTTTCTTTAAAAAATCCAAGTCAGAAATGTTCGGTCCGACCTGGCCCGGGCTGTTAAAATCCACTTTAACCTCACAGATGTATCATCAAATGCATTCACATCTATAGATTAGTATTATATCTACCTATACACCACTTTATAATGTCACAGATTGCAGTATTTATAGACAACAAGGGGCTCGAAGTGAAGCCCTTTTCCCCTCTACATTCTCAACATAGTTTCTATCAGAAGTGTTTGGATTGTGTTGGGTCCGACTTGGCCCGGGCGGTCAAAATCAACTTTAAACACACAGATGTATCTTCAAATGTGATTAAATCTATAGATTAGTGTTATATCTACCTATACACCAATTTATAATGTCCAGGTGTATCGCATTTAAAGAAATCTGCGCCCTTAAAGTGAAGCATTTTTACTGTATTTTCTTTATAAATTCCAAGTCAGAAATGTTCGGTCCGACCTGGCCCGGGCGGTCAAAATCAACTTTAAACACACAGATGTATCTACAAATGTGATTAAATCTATAGATTAGTGTTATATCTACCTATACACCACTTTATAATGTCACAGATTGCAGTATTTATAGAAAACATGGGGCTTAAAGTGAAGCCCTTTTCCCCTCTACATTCTCAACATAGTCTCTATCAGAAGTGTTTGGCTTGTGCTTGGTTCGACTTGGCCCGGGCGGTCAAAATCAACTTTAAACGCACAGATGTATCTTCAAATGTGATTAAATCTATAGATTAGTGTTATATCTACCTATACACCAATTTATAATGTCCAGGTGTATCGCATTTAAAGAAATCTGCGCCCTTAAAGTGAAGCATTTTTACTGTATTTTCTTTAAAAAATCCAAGTCAGAAATGTTCGGTCCGACCTGGCCCGGGCTGTTAAAATCAACTTAAACCTCACAGATGTATCAAATGTATTAACATGTATGCAAAGTGAAGCATTGTTTCGCCTTAGCCAAAATTCACCATAACCTTATAGATTTAAACGTTGTATATGTCATTTTAACTGTAACCTTTTGATTGAAATCCTATTCTTTTGTAAAGGAAAATAACTTACACGTTTAGAGGCCTCCCAATCGTAAATCCTTGGTAGAAAACGATTGACAAGGTAGACGTTACCCATAAAATTGTGTCTACCTTGTCAGCCGTCATCTTCAACAAAGAGAAAACAAATGTTTCAACTGTTAGATGCATGGACGTAACACATCCTTCGATCATTGTAGTGGTCAGTTTACTGACCCGGTGTGTTGACATTTGTCATCAGCAGGTTGTCAGTTACTGACCATACCAAACCACACCACGTGTTTGTGTCTACGTAAACATACCAATTGTGTTTTTTAGATCACAGGCCCATACGTATGAAATGAGTCCTTTATAATTGAAAGAAACGCCGGAAAGGATTATTCCAAATAATTAGAAACTGGCAGGCTGCGTAGACGGGGCGTAGTTGTGGGCATCTAATTGTGTCACTATTAGTACGATGCATGTACTACATGCCATTCCACTTCCCGTTATTAGTTATACAATATTTATAATTCCAAAATAAGTGAGTAAATGCTTTTGACTTCCCCATTCTCGAGATTAATCTAAGCTTGTATACCTTGTTTGATCTCATTGTAGTGTAAGTTTTGCAGCTATGTTGCTGAATAAATTGTAACTTAAGCTGTTTATTCCAACAACAGATAACGCGTGTTGAAGTCGTGGCATGTTTATATGGTTTCATAAGCTATGATCTTTAGTCAAACGTGTTTTGAATTTATAAGCAATGTAAAAAAACACTATTTCAAGACTCACACATGTTCCTTTTTTATGCTGATTCAGAAAACGCAACATTCATATTCATATTTATTGTAATGTGAATTTTAAACATGTGATTTAACTTTCTCAATTATGTTTTGCCATTTTACGCAATATTTGTTCTTACATCAGGTGTAGACACTTGCGGTTTCTTTCCCGAACGCAAATTATAATCTCAGACGATAACTAAACTGTAATTAGGAATATACCGATGCGGGTTGAGAATGCATTTACAAAACTGATTCACATGGACTCATAAAACATACGCATAACATTTCCAATTGAGAATTATTCGTAACGTACTACTGGTTAACACATGTGAACACCTCTCAATGTTGAAGATTATCGTGAACTGTTAGTATTTGTACTTACATCTGAGGTACCACTTAGGGACCAGGTTTTCGTACCTATATGCACATGTACATCTTTCTTTTGCAAGAAAAACACTTCCTGCACCCGAACTTGAGTTGATAACATTAGTGTTTGATTTCACAGTTCAAGCATCGTCTCACAATGCGCTAATTTGATTATTCGATTATACTGGAGAAACGTTTTTGCCTTACTTCAAGTCTTGTGTCTCATCGATCGATCCTTCTCATTGCGTCCGTATATGCACGTTAAGTGTGGAATTAATCCAAATTACACCTGTACCCAGCTTGCTTAATTGCCCCTTGCTTAATTGCAATCAAGTAGGTGTTGCGTAATCAATCAACCATTAGCCCTTAATTAGCTGTCTTGAGCTGTAGTTAATAGCAGACCGTTTCATTGATAACTTATGCATTTGGTGAGGCTAATTAACAAAACCCATTTATTTTCTTTTGAACTTACGTTAACATGTTTGTCCTAAAATGCTTCCAGAATACTTTTGTAAGCTATGATAGTGTCGTGTCCCTCGCAAGTACGAAATAAAGTTATAACATATCACCATATTGGTATGAACGATACTATTCCATAAAACATACTATCACTGGCCACTGACAAACATTAGCAGAATTAGATTAAGTTAGTGAGCGAGAGAGTACGGTTTTACGCCGCTTTCAGCAATATTCCAGCAATATCACGGCGGGGGACACCAGAAATGGGCTTCACACATTGTACCCATGTTGGGAATCGAACCCGGGTCTTCGGCGTGACGAGCGAACGCTTTAACCACTAGGCGACCCGACCGCCCTATTAGAATAAGAAACATAATTAAATACAGTATGACGTATAAGCATACAGAAAACTAAGAGAGCCCAAATTACTTCAGTTTCTGTACTGTACTTGGGTTTACCTCCTTTTGCATCCTGCGTATCATTCTACCCGTCGAATCGACTTGACCCGGGTGGTTAATCATCTTCAACATCACGACTGTAAAAACAAAGTTCCTAGATATATATAGATCTTTAATTTACGGCGTCTTTTAACCATCACGGCCATAATACTGAGTGGTCCAAGTCAGGTTCAGGAGAAGTGTGTTTTCACAGTACGAGCTTTGTCGGAAATGGCTGCTCGGAGATGCAGCATGTATTCTCGCGCTATGGCAGATTACAACTGTCTCAGATAATCCTGTTTTCCTAAACACACAGATAATAGAAGCATTAAGCAGGGTTGAGGGAGAGCTTTATCCTGAAATGCAAAGTGTCTCACCTTACCTTCTCCAAGTGTTACCCTATATAAGTGACGAGGTAGCGCACTGACATCCTATTCCAAATATCACGATCAGAAATGACTGCAATAATCGTTGGCGATTCTTTGGTCAAATATCTTGGACGGTACACTGAGAGAGAAGACATAGTTACGAGATCGCTGTCAGGAGCCAAGGTGGCTGACGTCCCCGATCTCCTCTGGGACATTGAGAGGTTTAAGGTAGGAGACGTCTTCATATCATATCTTTTAGCAGTTAAAGGAAGACACATTTTGCACATTATGATGACTGTTCCACGCACGTACTAACGAATAATCAGTCATCATAAACTCACCCCAATGATAATTGAAACCGGTTTGGATAGTTGATACAGACACTGTGTGATAAAACATTTCCAAAAACCTACCTTACGTTTGGGTTTCGGTGAAAGATACATCTGAAGTGACCGTTATTTTAACATTGTTTTCAGTTCGTCATTGTCCATGTTGGGATAAATGACTTGGCTTACATGCCCAGAGCGCCTAGACAGGTCTTGGACGATTTCATCAAGCTGCTCGGCTGTTTAAGGGAACGGAACCCACGGTATGTCATATCATCTCCTGTCATACACAATCCAATATTTGCATGTAAATTACCGGCTTTTGAGCTGACTTCGCAATGCATCATCACACATAGTCCATAATAACGTCAGATGACAACATAGTATCAGAGACCATATACCGGTATATGGTCTCTGATAGTATAATAGGTTCGACCGATTTGTTTGACGTGACCGCCGCGTCGGCAAAAGTACTGTTTTGGTGGTAAATAACGATTTTTATGTTTGTACAGAGCTGTGGTATTCCTTTCCGGAGTCACCCCGAGGGATCGGAACCGGTGGCGCCAGGGCCAGGGCATTTCAAACCACGATGCCCTCAACATAAAAGCCTACGCCCTAAACAAAGGTCTAAAACACCTTTGTGAAGCGGAGCGACTCACATATGTTGGACACCCTGAATTTATGTCTTCTGGCAAAGTGCGGCAGGACTTTCTCGCGCATGATGGCCTACATTTACGTCCTGCAGGTCAAAAACAGCTGGCATCAGACCTGATCCGTGCTCTTGCTGTGGTATGTTTTTTTAAAAGAATTATTGTTTCATAGTATTTTTCTTTCCAATAGTTTGAATATTTACTGTATTAATGCACCACAAGGTCATGAAGTGGCCATACAATTTCCGAGTGCTGTGATGGGATTCAAACCATGCACCTTCCAACCCGAGCTCGGACGCTATGTTCACATGACCAAAGAGGTTAACACCCATCCTCCTGTTCACAGCAGAACTTTCTCATCTATCATCTACTTGTTTATCAACTTTCGGCTTATACATTTAGTATAATACTTACACTGGTACCTAATCCGTTTTTGTACAAATAGTAACAACAATGTGGCACCAATACAATGTTAGAATGTTATTTTTTAAGTTAGCATCCGTTTTCTGTTTTTTTTCACAGGTTCAGCATACACCCGTAAAGAACGCCCATTCGCAAATTCAAGTACGTCCCACCTTCAAACTCATTTAACATTATTTTTGCCTTAGGTATATTTCCTTTCCATATCAAACTGAACAAATCTGAACATCAATAGAATCGTCCATGATGACAATGCCGCCTACAATAATGTGTTCCTTTTTAACCAGACGACTCGCCCTCTCAAGACTCCCTCTCGCACACTCAAGACTCCCAGTCACCCAGACAAGACGACGACTCCCCCAACCACGCCTTCGGAGTGGGTTTTGTCGTACGCCCATGCCTGTTCAGAAAAACCCGCAGGCGTCCCAGGCCCACCCCATCCTCCATTGGATTTACTCCAAAAATCTCTTAATAAAATACAACAATGGGCTGACAAATGGGGCTTCTCCCTTAACTCAGAAAAAACAACAGGAATAGTATTCAAACATAAAAACATGAAACTCGCCTCCCCAATCCTCCAGCTAAACAATCAAACAATCACATTTCAAAAACAAACCAAATTCTTAGGACTTATTTTCGATGAACATCTCACCTGGGATGCTCACATCCAAAACCTAACAACTAAATTCAGTAAAGACCTAAACACCCTAAGATGCCTAACTGGCTCTAACTGGGGAGCATCCAAAGATACCCTCCTCTCTCTCTACATATCACTAATTAGACTAATTTGACTCAATACAATATCAGGCTCTCAAACTAATTACACGCACCCAACATGGCACCTCCTACACCTCACTTCAGGCCTTAACAGGAGAAATGCCACTAAGTCTACGCAGGGAACAGCTAAGCTTAAACTTCTGGGCCGCGTCCCAATCAAACCCTCTCATCCAAAACTTAATAAACCAAAACTAAAAATATCAGCCCCAAAAACCAAGCTCTAGCTCGTAAACACCCCTTACTTACCCCAATATCCCAAAGAATAACAAACTACCTAAATGAACACCAAATTAAAAATCTTAAACAAAACTGCAAACAATCAAATATCTTCACCCCTAAACTTAAAATACCCAAAATAGACACAACACTAGCTAGCCAAATAAATAAACAAACCGACCACAACATAGCTAAAACTACCACACTAGCATACATACACGAAAATTGGCCAAATTGGTGTCACATTTACACGGACGGATCCTCAGATCCGACCTCCAAACACACAGGTTTCGGAGTCCATACCACACAACCAACTAAAACCACACAATCCTTCCGACTCCCAAACAACCAATCAATATTCACGGCAGAACTAATGGGCATGGCCTCAGCCCTCCATAATCAAGAATCCAAAAAACACAAAAAAATCCTAATACTTACCGACTCCCTTAGTGGACTGCAAGCCCTCCAAAACAAAAATACCAAAAGACGACCTAAATTAATAAACCAAATACTTAAAAGCTCCAACGACCTAACAAAAGCAGGCAAACAAATAACCTTCTTGTGGATCCCCGCCCACGTAGGAATTTACGGCAACGAAAGCGCCGATAAAGCAGCTAAATTATCTCTCAAAATACCAGAAATAAGCCTAAACCTACCCATCTCAAAATCAGAAATTAAAAGTGTTAAAAAAAACAAAAAATAACCAAAAAATGGCATAATCAATATCAAAACCCAAATAGCCAAATCAAAAAAGTGCTCAGAAAACCACTAGCCAAACCTAAAACCCTAAACCCCTCAAAAAAAATTGACAGATCAATTACAAAACTCCAAACAGGACACACTAACCTAAATAACCACCTAAAAAAACTTAAAAGGCACACCACAGGCAACTGCCCCCACTGCAAACAACCCGAAACCACAGAACACGCACTCATCCACTGCACCCACTACAAAACACACAGAACCACACTACAAACCACCCTCAATCTAAATAAGGTTCCTACTCTAGATGAAATACTAAACCCTCAAAATAAACTAGAAAACTTCAAGGCCCTAGGCGTATTCCTAATCAAAACAGACCTAATTAAGCGCATCTAAAAACTAATTAATCTCCCAATCCAAAATCCAATAAACATACAAACACCCACCTCACCCGGCTCCCTTAGTTCCCTCCCCCACCCACCTCGGCATTTATTCCAAATTTAAAAATTCCAAAAATTCAATATAATTAAGCAACCCCTAAAAGCCCCCTCTTGGGTTGCACACACCACTTTCACCCTTTTCGGAATACACTAAATGGTCTGGCCAGGCCCGTGTGCGAAATACGCTACAGTCGGAAAGCGCACGTTAAATCTTCTATATCAGTCAGTCAGTCAGACAGTGTGACTGCCTCTGACAGCGACGTGTACAGGCATAACCGTGTACTGCAGGATATTCCGGTGAGGCAATTTCATTCTGTATGCTGTAGAGTATCAAATACTGTTGGTAACTGCGATAGCACGCTGCCAAGTGTAGACCACATGGTGTGTGACCCTGTGTACATAGTGCACAGGGAGGAAACTTACCATAATGTTTTTTGTCATACCCCAATTGGTATTACTAAGACACTGCCTGACTCCACTGTGTCAGCTGATGACTCTGTTTGTATGAAGTGGGTTGGTGATGAAACCCCACATTATCATCATACCGAAAAACATGACGCTGTCGATGCGATCGAGAACAGTGATGTTTGTTGCGCTACACTCAGTCGCAATGTTGAACTGGGACTGAGAACAACGGAAGATTATGCCATAAATATGAATAGTGTTCGCAATATTGATGACTCTAGTTTTAACACTTCCAACGATGGGACTCCTAAACTGCCTAACAAACACCATTATACTGTAAATACATGTATACCACCACTAAGCATTACTAAGGACAATATCCAAGCTTCTGACAATCGCCCTACTTCTTTGCACTTTTTAAATTTGAATGTGTGTGGAATAAGGAGGCGATTAGAATACCCCGAGTTCATGGATCTAATTGATAACAATGATATACTAGGCTTCCAAGAAACCAAAACCGATATATTCGATGATATCCATATTGAGGGTTACCATGTCTATCTCCAACATAGGAGCAGTGCTTTAAGAAGATCAGGAGGTGTCGGTTTTGCAATAAAAGAAACTTATGCTAAATATGCCAACCCCATTGAGGAAATGTGTGAGTATATTCTCTGGGTTAAAATCTCTAAGGAGCTATTTGATATCGAGCAAGACCTGTATTTAGGAGTAGTATATATTCCACCCGAAAATTCTAAATACTTTAATAAAGATGAATACTATCAACTTGAACAATCCATATGACATACTCTATCCTTGAGTGATTATGTTGTACTGATGGGCGATTTTAACGCTAAAACTAGTAACCTGTGTGACTATTGTACCATAGAGAAACAAATACTTGATGAGACATAAATGATTTGAGATCTGAACTCGACCCTGAAGCAGTACTCGATGATCTTTCTCTTCCAAGGGTTAGGTCGTCAAAAGATACATCACGAGTTAATAACTCGGGTCCAAAACTGATAGAACTATGCAAGAATCTGAACTTATTTATATGCAATGGGCGTATGGGTCAAGATAAAATGGTTGGGAACACTACATGTCTGGACAAGAGTGTGATCGATTATGTAATCTCATCGACAATGTGTCTTCCTTTATTTAAGGATTTTGAAATTAAAAGTCACTGTTCATTGTTTTCTGATGTACATTGCCCAATAAGGTTTTCTCTAGATAAATCAAAATGTTCAGAAAGTCAAAACCGCACTACAAAAACAGTGAAAAATAAGACGGACTGTGAACCTAAGCCCAAAAGATTCGAGAATACAAAAAGCCAGATATATTTTGATAATATCGATAGAGACCGGATTGATTGTCTTGTCAAATTAGCAAAGTCATTACGTTTGGGAGTTGCTGAACCAAGCACTATGAATGATATAGCAAACGAAATCGCACATGTCCTAGTCGACGCTGCATGTGCAACATTCGGGGTGAGATCTTGCTACCGGCGTGATGCGGACGCTCCCACTAAGAGAAAGCAAAAACCTTGGTTCGGTCACGAATGTAAAAAACAAAGGAACTACTTCCGTAAGGCTAAAAAGAAATTTAAGAAAACTAACACTATTGAAAATAGAAAGCTTTTCCGAGAGCAATCGAAGGCATATAAGAAATGCTTAGACAAACATATCAAGAAACATAGAAACGATTTATGTAATTTATTCAGAGCCAATCGAAAACATAGTCCACGTGAATTCTGGAACGCTCTGAACAAAAATAAGAGTAAGGTAAATAACATTGAGCCTGCTATCGAAACATTTTATGAATTCTATAAAGATATAAATAAAGACATGAATACAGACACAATTATTGATGAAGAATATCCAAATTCTACTATGCACGTTGATGAAATGCTCAATAGTGATATCACAATAGAAGAAATACGCAAAGCTGTAAAAAGCCTGAAAAATAATAAAGCTTCTGGTATAGATCGCATTGCAAATGAGTATATAGTAAACTCCTTAGAATTATTAGCACCCGTATATCTTGATTACTTTAATGCCGTGTTCAATACCGGAAACATACCAGATGCATGGCTAACCGGTGTGATCAAGCCAGTATTTAAAAAGAAAGGTAACCCACTAGATCCAAACTCCTACAGACCAATCACAATTTTGAGTTGCTTAGGGAAACTTTTTACGAGAATACTAAATACACGATTGTCATCTTTCACTGATAACAATAACATCCTGTCTCCCGTACAAGCTGGATTTAGGAAAAACTACTCAACAGTAGACAACATGTTTATCATCAATATGTTAATACAGAGCCTTAAGTATAGCAAACAAAAGTTGTATTGTGCTTTTATAGATTTCACCAAGGCTTTTGACAAAGTGTGGAGAATAGGTCTTCGGCACAAACTGTTGAATAGTGGCGTCAGGGGTAAATTTCTCATCCTAATTAAAAATTTGTACAACAGTATTAAATCGTATGTTGTTGTTAACAACGAAATATCAGCTTTTTTCCCAAGCCTTTCGGGAGTTAGACAAGGGGAAAATTTATCCCCATTACTATTTTCATTGTACATAAATGACCTCGAGCAATCTCTATTGGAACATAACTGTCACGGTATAAATGTTGATTATAATCTTGGTGATGACGCAAACGTATTATTACAATTTATAACTTTACTGTTTGCTGATGACGCAGTCTTATTTAGTCGATGCCCCGCCGATTTACAGAAAACCCTTGACTCGTTTAAATTATACTGCACTAAATGGAAACTAGATGTTAACATTTCAAAAACAAAAATTATTATATTTGGCAGTGGTCCTGCTAAACGAAGTAAACTCCAGTTCATGTTTGGTGGAAAACACCTCGAGATAGTAGATAGCTATGTTTACCTTGGCATAACATTCCATAGAAATCGAAGGATGATAAGCGCAATCAAATCTATTGCCTCTAATGCCAAGAAAGCTATGTTCTGTCTCCTGAAGAGAGCACGAAATATCAATCTACCTCTCGATTGCGTTATATCGGCGTTTGATTGTATGGTATCACCTATCTTGTTATAAGGTACACAAATATGGGGGTACGAAAATTTACAAATTATTGACCGTGTCCATTTAACATTTTAAAATTTGCTACTGGATTAAGAGCATCAACTCCAAACTTTATGGTTTATGGCGAATTAGGCAGGGAACCTCTACGCATAACTATCTCAAAACGTGTAATTAAATTCTGGCATAACATCGCAACACCTATGTGTGATAAGAAACTTTCACAAATGATTTATAACATTGTTGAAAGGAATCATGATGTAAGCAATCCCTGGCTAGAATGGATTAAAACTATATTAAATAACTGTGGACTAACTCATATATTCTATAACCCTTATACTTGTAATACCACATGGCTGGTTGCAAAGGTAGGCCAGATACTACAGGATCAATTCCTACAAGAATGGAGATGCAATATGGCATTGAGCAGTAAAGGCTACTGTTATCAGTATCTGACAGAAAAACCAAAATTTGAAAGATACCTACTAATGACAAAAAATATGTATATTCCAATCTTAAAATTCAGAACATGTAACCATAATCTACCTATTGAAACCGGCCGTTGGAATAATGTAAAGAAAGAGGATCGTGTATGTGAACTGTGCAGCTCTCCTTCAGTTGCAGACGAATTCCATTATCTGTTTAGATGCCAGGCTCTGTCAAAATATAGAAGTGTATACTTACCAACTGCTTACCAAAATAATTGGTCTAATTTATATACATTCAAGAGGTTATTATCCAGTCAAAACACGAGGTATCTTAAAAACCTATCGAGATTTATTGATGAAATATTTAAAGCAGTAAGAAAACAGAAAACAGAGAAGATATAACATATTCATGCATGACATACTGTCATTTTGTCACATATTAATACTTTGTTTACATGCTTGTACTTTTGTACTCTTTTGTACCACCGACGGTGGTTTGGAGAATAATAAACTGAACTACTGAACTACTGAACTACTGATAAAGGACCCCTCGCTGATTAGGTTCTTGTTTACTTAAGAGCAGAGTTGGCCATGTTAGATGATATAACCAAAATCCAGGCGCTCCGGCGGGGGGCAAGCTGGTCTTGTTAGTGTATGGTATGAGCTGTGAGGTTGACCCAAGAGAATAATGTAAAACATGAGACCAACTCAAGTCTATAATGATTGGGAAAGTCTAGATTTCCACAGCTCTAGCCTGAAATTAAGAATTGTTCTATGCTCCATTTTAATTGTATTATTTTCATTTTGTAGACATGGATGGACCAACCAGGAAAGAAATTGATGGAATATTAATATCACATGTTACCACTGATCCAGTTAAATTCATCACACAATAATAAATTAGTATTTGACATTACGGCATTTGATTATTAGGGCATGATCATGTACATGTTCACTGTAGTAATGTACACACCAGTCAACTTGATTATAATCTTTATCTTTATTAAGTGTAGCGCGGCATCAACGATTACTTTATGATATCCTCTCTTGTCATCGATGTATTGACATCGAACAATGGACGCCAATTCGAAATTCTTACGGATAGCTTTAATAGGGACAGCGCCGGTGTCAGTACAATTTTCCTAGTTAAAATAAGTATCTACAAAATATAATCTGAAGCAGACAAGAACAATATTTTTTTATTAATGCTTACTTTCATTGATAGAATTAAGGCAATCTAGGCTTGCCAAATCGTTCTAGACTTGAGCTGGATTCCTTTTAGGATTCCTTTTACATTTATTCTGTATGGTCTGGGAGACGAACGGGCGTCAGTATCGCATGGAGAACTGGGACAGCCTTAATCAGTGTAATCGGATATGTTGTGGAGTTTCGGTTTTGGGCTGTTTGCTGAATATATAGAATTGCAAGTTATGTATACTCTGTATTCTTTCGTCATGGTAGCATATATATTTTCTATTTTGCTTTTTGAATTATCCACAAATAATGAGAACTACAATGTAAACCTCTCTCTGGAGATATGCAATAATACTACTGAAGGGCATATCTGAAAAATGGGACTTCTCGACAAATATTTCTTTCTTAAATACTACACGTTACAGGCATTCTGATCATTATATCATACTTTGTACAGTTTAAAAGTCAAATAATGGCAAATTGTGTATCTTTCTACATTTTGAATTAATTATATTTTCTGAAATAAAATCTTTGCATCAGATAGTGATATACACGAATATGATCTATACTATTATAAATGAATTATCAATTTCGTATTATGAATTAGATAAACAGAAATATGATAGTAAAACAAATTATTTTAATCTATTCTTGTGAGTAGGTAACGAGAGATCTAGGCAACGCACTAACGTAGCCATTTATGAAAAATTAAATATTAAAAGTTTAGGGTTTGAACATGCACATTGAATGACAGGGAAGTAAGCAACGCAATAATTAAATTATGAATCAAATTATGTTATAAATATAACAGAATATTTAGAAAATATAAGTTTAATTTCTAATTGTTGGAAGGTGTTTAATAATTATATAGATTTTGTTTGATTGTTTGTTGTTTAACGCCGCACTCAGCAATATACCAGCTATATGACGGTGGTTCGTAAATAATCCAGTCTGGACCAAACAATTTAGTCATTATCATCAAGAGCACCGATCTACGCATTTGGGATACGATGACATGCATCAACCAGGTCAGCGAGCCAAGTCGCCTTCGTAGAAGCATGGTTTGTTGAATGCCTATTCTAACCCGGATCTTCACGGGTATTTTTTTAAATAATAAGGTACAATGAAATTCTGTATATGTCCATAATAAGTGTGTATAAGTAGATGGATAATATGTCCATACACGCCAAGTAAATGGTATATGCATTAATTTAAATGCAAATGATTCAATGATGAGTTCTTTCACAAGTCCATATTTCAAGGCATGTATTTGATATTCATAATAACTCCACAAAAGCTACACAATGGCAACAAAACGGTACCAGCATCACAGATACCAATAATACATGATATACATATAATTACTTTAAAGTTAAAACATGTATCTAAATAGAAAATTAGAAGGATACACTTCCGACATTTTTCATATTTTGTTTTCGTTTGGAGAGAGAAGTTGTGATTGGTATCTGATGGGTGCAAACAGGTGTTCCCTTCCGCCCAGGCCTTGCGGCAATGCTATAGCCTAAAATGAAACAAGCCTTGTTCAACAGGTTCAGACTCAAATTTCTATCCCACTAGGGCTCCTTTTAAATTAGATTATAATTTCTCGTGTCGATATGTGTCAGAAGAAATGAAATATTACAGCACTGGTGAATAGGTTATATGCGCATGTCAGCGTCGATCCTATAATATCCTTTTATGCAAAATACATATATACTGATGAATTGAGGTAGTAATACTACGCAAATATATGTCAAGATGCATACATCAGTATCATCTCGTGATCTTAATTCGTGCTTTGAGCCCTTTTTCTACCGGAGATTCTGGGGTGTTACATCTCACCAGAAAGCCAGGTCCAAATTCAAGTCATAATTTCATGGTCCGTCTTGTATGTTGGAAACCAATATCGCAATATGGCTAAATATTGCTGAACGTGGTATTAACCCGATTACTCACATAATTATTCCATTTTCTACAGTCATCTACGAACACTATCTTTAAGGAGTTATATCTGTATCATCCAAATGTCCATACATATATGTCCACATTTATATGTATAAAGCAAGTCGTCCTGCACTCTTCCTTAAAAGATAAATGTTAAGCATTTCCTCTGTATGGATTTATATAATGTAATATCGTTTTAATGTAATGCTGATGCAGTAAACGTACCACAGACCTAATGCTAGAATAACATCTAATTTCTGAAATGAACATATTTTACAGAAAAAAACAGTTGTTTAAACAATACTTATAAAATATAAGAACAAGGAGCCAAGAGCCAAATATTGGGCTGTGTTGGACATATTTGTTTCGGGGTCTTATGACAGACAAACCTGATGCCTTTAAGTATAAAGATAAGTAAGTATAGATGTTGTACATATTCAAATATGTTCGTGATTAACCCAACCTTGAAAAATATTGAAAGATGAGTGGTAACTATTTATGCCATTATTTCAAATTAGAATGAGAGCACATCAGGAAAGCATGGTACTTTAATATACGTATCTTGTTAACCCAATATTCTTTTTTAAGTAAGAGCAGCATGTATATCGAGAGTATAGGTTTGGTGCGTGACTTATCACACAGTACTTTCAGAAAGTGTGCATATTCTGTTTATCGGTAATAAATAACATAAGACGATTCATACGGGTAAATACGATTTACTTCAGAACTAGTATAGATTATTTAAGGTTAGGGGGAAATGTATGTAATTAACAGAACTTTGGCCGGGTTTGAAGGATTTGGGTCCTGGCTTGGGCTTTGTGTTGGACGTGAAGACGGCATTTCCAGGTTTGACGTATCAATGACAAAAATGATGTCAGATGCAATTTTCTGCCTTTTCGGGTGAACAATTGGCTTGCCTTTGGATGTGTTTGTGGCGGGTGCCACTAGTGGATCGGAATGAGCTCGCGTTTTTGCGAGCATCCAATGTCATCATTTATTATGATGAATCATGAAACATGCTCCTGATGTTGTCGCAATGGTGCAGTTGGCGCTACTTTTGGCAAGGGTTTCTCATGATAATGGAAATGCTTATGTCGCTTTTGTTGACCGATAAACATGAAAAGATATAATGTTAGTGTATATGGTCATATAATTAAGAAACAAACGACGAGTGGGAGTTGTTTATTGTACGATAAACAACGACCGAGACTCGTTTATTTCTATATGAGATATCAACATTACGTACAGCCTCTTTTAGGGTGTTAAATTAGGAAAAAATACACACTTTACAATATTTACCCGTACTTAAATAATGATGGTTCCTTGAATAGAATCCGACAGCGGCCATGCTAGATAAATCCATTTTAGGATTTGAGTTTGGTCCCGCATATTCTCACAATTTTCTCGTCAATCATCTGTACCTTTTCTCCCAATACCGATTGTCATATCACTCTCACTTTCGGATTCTCAGCAACATTTATTGGGAACAACTCACTAGACACATACCTCTCAAAAATAAGGTCATATTTACAAATTTTACTTTTCAAGTTGCGAGTGCATGTTCGAATCTCAATAAATGACGTCATGATAGAACAATGTTTTATCGTGAAATAAATATCGCTTCCTTCTTTGTTCTTTGTGATTTATCGCGTAGCTATCTTATATCATCAAATGCCAATTTCTAATTGCTTTATCATGACGTGTCCGTGTCATGTAGCAATAACATACACAAATATCGTTGACTTCGACGTTGAATAGTGTCATGAAATCTGATTATCCTCTTGTGTGCAATATTTCTGGTTGATAAATCTAACATATTCTTACTTTAAGAATAGCGACTATACATTATTATATATCCCTTATCAGGTCTCTGTAACATTTGCAAAATGATACAAATATAAAAATACAACTGAACCTAAATGTAATGTTTTAATATCCTTACGTTGCTGAGTGCAGCATTTAACAACAAACAAACAAAACATAATATATTTAAGAATTATGTTAACAATTCCGATGCTAAAAATAATCTCACAATCTCCATACCTCTTTCTCTCTTTGAAAACATAATAACTTTTCTTTTAATAAACTGAAGGAATAATAATGGCAATACTATCATAATTATCATCATTATTTATGTTACTTATCCTCAAGTGAAGTAGTCCTCCACAATATACATTCAGCTTAGAAGCCCATGAACATATGAACTATGTAACATACATTCATGGAAATTAGATGAACAGTTGAAGTTAGCAAATGATATTATTCGGTCGAACGTCTATCAGCCATCTATTCTATTCATGAAGAACATTTCACGTGGGACCAACAGAGGGAATTATGACTATCGACTTGCTAATTATTTTTTATATTCATGCCAGCTCAAACGATCTATTGGCTTGATTTATTGTTATGGTATCCATAAAATAAGTAGGATCCGATTTTTTCCGTTTTTGTTGAAATAAAACTGAATAATATTTGCTGTTTACATATCAAAGTTTGCCAAATTGTTACAAAATGTTTGCCCACAGCAAGGCTACGTATCCCCAACATATTGTGCTAGGCACAGTATCACTGGACTGAGGGAGGGCGGTATTCTTCCTTGTGGGTCACCTGCTGGGCAATATGGGACGGGAAAACTACAGGGGGTGAGGGCAGTTAAGTTGATGGTGCAGACAGTTAAGAGAGATCATTTTACAAATGTGAAACCTCAGTCCACAAAGGAAGAGGCGAAAGCTGAAACTTGGTGAGGTTTACCGAACAAAGGCAGTTATTTCTAGTTTCTTACTGACTCTCGAAGATACATTTAATAAAACAATTAATGTGTGTGTGTGTGTGTGTGTGTGTGTGTGTGTGTGTGTGTGTGTGTGTGTGTGTGTGTGTGTGTGTGTGTGTGTGTGTGTGTGTGTGTGTGTGTGTGAGGTAGAAGAAGAATTGTACACCATAAAAATGGCTACGTATGTAGTTGGGGTAGATTTGTTGAATGCCCGGCCAGTATGACCTTTGAGTCACTACAGTTTCAGTCATTAAAATGCGTAAAACAGTATTTGAGTGAAAGAAAACACTATAAGTGAGTGAAACAAAAGACCTCAGTACAGGCACACCCAGTCCCCCAACCCCAAGTCTGCATGTTTCAATACTCATACCTGCCACATCCTCAACCACTTAACTTACTCACACAATCATCTGACAACATGTTCGCCAACCCTCGTATCACAACGCATGCACGCATGCACGAACGCACGCACACACGCACACACACACACACACACACACACACATACACACATACACACACACACACATCACATTCTTCTTTCCCCACCATAATGTCTACGTCAGCCATCATGGATCCATGCGCATGCTTTCATACATAATCCATCATCCCACCATTCCCCAACATCCATCGAACTATAACTATATCCGCCCTCATGTATCGGTATTCGTGCTTTCATACATACATACATACACCCCCCTACCATTCCCCTACATCCATCGCAGTATAACTATGACTATAACCGCCTTCGTGCATCCGCACTTATGTTCACATTGCATTGCATATGCATCGAATTACACGTTTAACATATCGTAAATATTTTACAACATGTACATATTATATATCAGCAAACAGAGATTATTATAACGCAATAGATTTCATCCGTTAAAACATCACAGAAAGAGGGGCAGCCTGGAATTTTACAATGGCATCTGAATGCACTAAGACGTTCAACTGGTCAGGAGGTGAGAGTTGCGGAAGATTACGGTAAACTTCAGTTACAGATCTCCATTACGAATATCTAAAGTATGAATAAAGATCACAGCTTGCTATGACGTGTACTTCATGCCTGCAGAATTAGCAATGTCCTTAGCTCTAAATTGTATGTCTAAATGCTTATGTAGACAAAGACCCAAATGTATATAGGCATGACCATATTATATTCTACACAAATATCACTACATTTAAAAACAAAGCTAGATTGAGTCTTTGAAGGGCATTAAGAACTGATACACACAAGGAAAACTATGTATGGATGTCAACGGAGGAACACTGCGTTTCGGAATATATACTTTCTCCTTCATCAGGTGCATATTATTAAATGCTATGAGGCAGAGAACATATATTTGTACCTGTAAGAACAACAAAAGTAAAAAGATAGCAAAGAAGGGAACGCAACAAGGGAAGCCAACAGATAACTGGCATGGCGCTGATTACCCCGCCTCCCGTTTGCCCATTGTCCATTTCCCATTACCAATCCTTCATAAGTTAAGTTTTGGCTTTAATTTGTCCATTGATAATCAACCATCAACGTCTATTATCTCCACCCTAAAAATATGTAGTTTACTGAGAAAGTGGTATCCAAATATAATGTGTGTTACTGTTGACCACTTTCTTAAAGGCATTGTTGGTTCAAAGCTTTCGGTCATAGAAGCCGTGCCATTTTTCTCTTGTCAGAGGAGTACACAAAGTATAGGTCATCTGGACTAACATTTTTGGTTCGGTGGCTGGGTTAGATCGCCAACTTTGTGTTCTGGCGATTGGGTGCCTCACTCACAGTGTGGGTTCAAATCCCGGACGGGACTCAACCAAGGAAAGTACGAGAATCTGTACTTTACTCAGAAAGTGTTATCCCAATTATAACATTTGTTGTCAAGAAAACACAATAAATGTATATTCGGCTTTGGATGGGTAATGATATCACAGACATATACGGATATTGATGATGACTTGGAGGAGCTTCGTAACGCACGTCTTCTCAATTCAGGGATTGGTAAATCCAAATATGTGTGTGCGCGTGCGTGCGTAAATGTTGAACATGTAATATATTTTTAAAGAAATAAAACAGTGACATAATAACTACAACTTTATGTGAGTGCGAGTAGCTTTTTTGGAATGAGATGAATAAGTCTTATAAAGTTGTAAGCTTCTTCACAACCGTGTAACTATGAATTGACTTTATTGGGTAATCAAAAAAGAGATAGGACCTAAAATAGCCAAATTTCATACGATTTCACTTGTCCGCCATCTTGGATGCAAAGGCGAAAACATTTCAGCGCGTTTGAAGCCACTGAGAAAGCCCCCTGCAGAGTTGGACGGACATTCTATGGTAGCGCGGCTGAGTTGACCAGAGGCTATCAGCAGTATTTCCTGTCGAGGTTATTTAGGTCAGTTGTTTGTGTGTGTGTGTGTGTGTGTGTGTGTGTGTGTGTGTGTGTGTGTGTGTGTGTGTGTGTGTGTGTGTGTGTGTGTGTGTGTGTGTGTTTGTGTGTGTGTGTGTGCGTGCGTGCGTGCGTGTTTATGTGTGTGTAAGGGGGGGGGGGGGGGTGGGGTGGGGGTGAGAGTGAGGGGATAGAGGGATTTAACAACAAGTAAGGTCATCTTGAGCGGGACGGTTTTCGTAGATGAATTAGCATATGAACTATGATTCTCTTTAAGTAGAAAATAAAGATCCACGATGTTCGACCTGGTAGAAGTGTGTAATCAAACCGCACAGCATTGGTCTTTGATTGACTGTGGCGTCAAAACAAACTCATTCATGTTCTTGATCTGAATGTTCATCTAAATTGTTATGGATAGTAACGGAGCCGTGATCCAGAGAACAGGGTGTCATTAGATAAAAATTATGTAATAATAGGATTACCAGAAAAACGGGGTATAACACCCAAGCCAATAAGCTTCGCTTAGGAACACCAGAGTAAGTAAGTACAAGATTGAAAGCTGCCCCATAAGTATATATGACAGGCTAGTCGGGTATTGGTACTTGTATATGTGAAAACAAAGTTATTAAAATGAATAGCAAAACTGATGAAAGTCACCAATAAACGTGTATAAGTGTTATATCGTCACTGCAAAAATAATGAGTGTTTGTCTTAAGTATTAACATTCAAATATGTGATATCTCTTTTAGCGATACTGTCTACGTTCTACCGGTGAGTAAGCGTTAGGCTTACTATCTCGTAGTATAAATGTCTAGTTTGGAATTTGAAACTAACCTGTTTACAGTAACAGGACACTATTTAGGTGTCATGTACAAATGAGAAAGTGGAATCCCGTCAATTAGGCGGACGAACCTTAAAACTATTGATAAACATTGAAATAAGCAATATCGGAAAAATGTATATGCATATAATATCTGGCAATATATACCAAGATCACCTTCTACAAAAATAAGTTTTAAAAGCCGGTTGATATTCGTTTGCGTATTTGACGATTATATAACTTTCGAAAGTATAAATCCTTTTCCTATACTCAGACGTTCCCGAGCCTTGCGCTTCCTAATTATTTTGATCAACATTATTACCGTTATCATTGTATTAGTTAAGGGGAAATGCGTGCTGATCAAGTACGTGCCATAAATTAAAGCGACATTGTACGACGTGTTTATGAATCATTGTCAAATAGTGGTGACATAGTGGAAACAATACGCGAAATCGCGCATGCACAGAAGAGAAAATTTGGACAAGGCATTAAGCAATCCGCATTCGCAGAACAATTGATTTCAGTACTTCCGCTAAGCGCTTCGAGTACAGCGTCAAACTCTGGCCTGTAATCTAACATGCGAGAACTGACCAATGAAATCTGAGAAGTAGGAATACCGGTAGACGCTGTTGCTTGATTGACAATGTCAATCAAGAAAGGGAGGAGCTTGATGATATCGTTCTCTCCCAGTAAATTCCTATGTCAAATAACGACGTTATTTGGACGGAAAAACGATGGTTTGAAAGCATCCAAATAAAGTCGTTTTTCCGTCCAATGACCATATTCGGAAAAAAACGACGTTTTCGTGTTTGCAGTGTAAGTATGTTTGACCACTCGGACCCCAGTGTCTAATCGTTGAAATGGTTAATTAAACCGCCTCGTGGTTTCTCTAATTGAAGTTCCGGCTCATAGTCGGGGCAGACGATTGTGTAACCGTGAGTAATACGTGTGCATGTCCGTGTGTGTATTTCACTTGTTCCTGTTCCATTTCATCTGTTTTCTTGTTTGTAATCTGGTATCATGTTGTATTACGACACGTATTGTATTGTATTGTATTGTATTGTATTGTATTGTATTGTATTGTTGTTTAACGCCGCACAATACTCCAGCTACATCAAGGCGGTCTGGAGATAATCGAGTCTGGACCAGACAATCCAGTGATTGACATGATGAGCCTCGAACCACGTAATTGGGATCGATGACATGTATCAACCAAGTCAGCGGGCCTGACCACCCAATCCCGTTAGTCGCCATTTACGACAAGCATAGTCGCCTTTTAGGGCAAGTATGGGTTGCTGAAGACCTATTCTACCCCGGAATCTTCATGGGTCTAATAATTGTATGATTTCAAATGCCAATGTGACCGCCTCAGTGGTCAAGTGGTAGAGCGTCCGCCCGGAGAGCGGAAGGTCAGGAGAGTCGTTCACCGGCCGCGTCATACCAAAAGACTGTAAAAGATTGTACTTGTTACCTTGCCTTGCGCTCGGCATACATGTATATGGGCTAAAAACAAGGACTGGTCGGCCCGGAGTCATTATACTGTTTCTGAGTGGGATATTCATGTTAAACTGCTGCATGGTATCTCAGTGGGCTAGCACTGTAAAATCTGACTTTATCCCCATTTCACCTCACCTCAAATGACAATTAATACTAACCATAGTATATCACACAATAGTCATGTATTGGTCGCATACATGTACATTCTCTTACGACTAACGGGATCGGGTGCATGGCCAGGCTCGCTGACTTGGTTGATGCATGTCATCGTATCCCAATTGCGTGGATTGATGCTCATGATTTCAGTCACCGTATTGTCTGGTCCAGACTCGATTATTTACAGACCTCCGTCATATAGCTGAAATAGTGAGTGCGGCGTTAAACAACAAACAAACGAATCCATGTATTTTCATTGCAGAAAACAAACTATGAAGTATACCATCCTATTGCTTCTGTTACTGTTGATGTCAGCGGATCATCTCCATGGACAGTGCAGGCCTGAGGAATGTAGGTAGAGATGAGTCCTGTAGATTGGGGGAAATAGTATCACTGATTCTTTATATACATTATGTATATACATTCTGTTTTGCTTCGTGCTGATTGGCTGGTTCGTTTCAATTGATCCACTGGTTGTTTCTCCACTTACTGAAATCGAAAAACCTCCATTTTTGTACATTTTCCCAGAAGAAAGACTGTGGTTAATATAAAGAATCCTAGGAATTCTGGATAATGTGCCCATCGTTCATAACGTTAAAAGTTACTCGTCAATGCTCGGAAATTACAAAACGAATCCTCATCCTGATCCTCATCATGCTCAGTAGTTGGTCGTTTTTGTTTGTTTGTTTGATGTTTAATAAAGCACGGGAAAAAATCCGTAATTCCTCGAAGATCGTATGCTATTCTGTTATTGGGCCAATCGATGAAATACTGAATACAGTGTACATTCACTTTTCAAGGTTTCCATATGAGTGAGTGAGTGAGATGGGTTTATCGCCGCTTTTAGCAGTATTCCAGTTATACCACGGCGTATTTGATCAACGTAGGAGGAATGCCCGAAGTGATGCAGGTCTCAGACGTTTACCACTTTGGTGAAACCCACGAGCACGGGTGTGGTGCTGACAAACCTTGAATCATAATCGGGGCGAACCGGGATTCGAACCCCCGAACATTAGATCCTGGCGTGCCCTATAGGAACAGCGATTTGCGGCGACTTAGACGACTTAGACACCCGTGCCCCAGTTTAAAGATGAACAGGACTGATTATTTTACGTACAGGTATTCTAGTTATTCTAGCTAGAACAAAATTGAAAGTATTTTTCGAAATGGTACCACATGTAAAAGCATTGTGGTAGTATGACCTCTCACAATTAGATTGATACAACAGTCTGAACGAGTTTTTAATAAATACCCACATTCCCTTTCAAACAAAGTTTATTTTAAAGAAAGATAGAAATAATACAGATATACATGTAAGTGTTGGGTACATTTTGATAAGTATTTAAATAACACTCAGGCACACTATTAGACACTAATAGTTGAAATGTGTGTTTACTATTCCAAATAATAATCATAATATCCACAATTATCAATACGTAAATATCTAAGACCTAAACAATCACACATTCGATTTCAACTTCGTCAAATATATTTAAATTTCCTTTCCTGCGAAACATGTTTGTCGTATTAATGACATGGCCTACGTTTGATAAATCAACTTATTTGATAGTGCTTCGTCTACCATACTGTGACAGATAGCAATAGTTACTGTTCCAATTCGATAGCCAGGTTTGTTTGTTGTTTAACGCCGCACTCAGCAATATTCCAGCTGTATAACGGCGGCCCGTAAATAATCAAGTCTGGACTGTACAATCCAGTGATTGACATCATGAGCATCGATCCACGCAGTTGGAATACGATTACATGCATCAACCAGGTCAGCGAACCTGACCACCCGATCCCGTTAGCCGCCCCTTACGACAAGCATAGTCGCCTTTTACGGCAAGCATGGGTTGCTGAAGACCTATCCTCATCCGGATCTTCACAGGTACTTTGGTTAGTGGGTATACACATGTATGCAGTTTAGCATAAATCCAAAACGTAGAAGGATGCAATAAATGAACCAATTGTTTGTAAACAATCTGTTTGTATCATCAGTGAAAGAAGGTTCTGTTGTATCGTTGTAGGTTTACACGACAACAGGGAATGGGTGAAAGTTCTAGAAACTGCCAAAGATGGGACCGTGGTTACTGGAAGAAAAGAGGCTTTACAGGAGTCGGTAAAATACGGCGCAAAGATAAAATTTGGCATTAACAATTACTTTGCCGAAGTTGACAACTGTCAGAACATAAATGGTGATGTTTGCTGCCAGGCACTAATGCATATCAGCAAATCTGGATGGAATGGATTTCAAAACAATGCCTATTGGTGGATGAGCAATATTTGCACGACAGGCAACTGGCACGTGATCAGATATTACGTCGGGAGCACCTTCCTGTCTCAGTCACGGTCCACGTCTGCCTTTAAGTGGTTCGTTTTGGAAACGGACTACCAACAACCTGTTTACTCTACCTTTGCAAATGGAACTGTTAAGTTTGGTAGTGTAGACATGTTTCTTTCAGCTGTTCTGCAAGGAAAGTCGATTTCTGTGTCTCAACAGCAGAATGTTGTATTTCCTGTGCAAAATATTGAGATCTTCAACACAGGATCTGATGGGAAAGCCATGGTAAGCGCTGAACATATCTGGAGCGTCAGTCAGAGAGTCGCAGGAAACCATCTGGAGTTTCAAGGCAATGCCTACTGGTGGTTCTTGATCCTCAACACAGCTGGTACTCGGGATATGTCCAGGTGGAATTTGGGCTCTCACACACCAAGAGGCCAGTCTCAAGTTAAGGTGGACACTGACTGGTTTGTGGATCCTTGTTGGGTTCCAGTTCATACCCATAGCGGTCTGGGCTCAGATTCATTGTTGACAAGGAACATCCTGAAACTTCGCATCGAAGCTGGCCACAATGTTCGTGTGAAGTTCGGTGATACGATCGTTGGAGCAGAGAGCATAAGGCTCACAGAGGAGCACGTGGCAGTCCAAAGTATATCTGCATTGGCTAGAGCTGACTCCAAAACGTTCGAAAGTGACTTGAACTGGGAGTTTAGAGTTCTGGGAACGACTGGAGCTGTTCGAACATATCGCCCCCTCGTCGGATCATCTACAGCCAGCCCACTAGGCTACACAATTGACAAACAGGAGATGACTTGGTACGTTGACACTAGGAAGTGGCGTTTATTGTTTCACTTGTTGACGGATGGCACAGTCGTTGAAGGGTCAGCCTTGGATGTCAGAAATGCTGTCGAAGACGGAGCGGACATCAGAGTAGCGTTCAAACTGCCCAACGATCCCGGATTCCGCTATCATAAAGCAGACAATCTTGCCTTGGGACCTACTCCAAATGTTGCAGCACAGATTGTTCGGGCACTGAGAGATAACCAGACATCCTCTGATGAGTTTGAGCTTGACCAGTCACCACAATGGTCCTTCAAGCTGATCACTACAACTGGGTTTGTGATTACTTCAAACTGGGTTGTTGGAGAACACGTCAACCAAGGTCGCACGAGTGAACGCGCTGAAATACAGTGGTTTGCCTAAACCCCCCCAAAGAAAAACCAACAAAAAAAAGCCCAAAGGCACACCAGAGCTCTTCAAAAAAGCTCTTCACTGCACTTTAACGTCGATATTGTTTATTCTTTCCTTCGACTCCAAGAACTGTCCAAGAACTATCCACATTAGAAATGTTACATGTAAATTTCTGAAATGTTCACATTTGGTGACTGTGTATTAGAATCAACTGTATATGGCTAGCCGTTTCTGGATGAATAAATATTTGCTTGGGCTCTATGTTGCGTCTCCATGGTATATAGTTATTGTTTAGTCTATTGCAGAAGAAGTAGTGAGGAGTGTCAGCTTTTCACGAGTTGGCTTAGTAAAAAGCTACAAAAAAATACCAACCATGATATACATTCATCTATAACAAACGTGATATTTGGGATAACACTCTCTTGGTAAAGTACAGATTCTCGTACTTTTTGGGGTTGAGTCCCGTCCGGGATTCGCACCTTTTTCGTCTCATATGCCAAGAACTCTTTTAACAAGTACTCGTCTGAAACATATGTGATTGCCCAATTGTCGTTTCAGAGTCATTAAACGTCCCTTGTTGAGAGATCACCACAGGTGACACCAAAGACCAAACTTGACGCTAAGGGGCCATATGTGCATTCAGCTGTTGCAATCCTCAGTAGCAAATGTTGCTGTGCTCTCTGATACTGATGTGCAATGATTCTGTCACGAAACATCAAAACACAGGTTTTCAAGCACCTCATGCACATCGTGCCCGTGACTATGTCTGTTCGTCATGATATTGAGGTTCTATAGTGGTTACTGGGATATTTAAATCTTTATTTGTTTAAGAATGTTTTGATATTATCAAAACTTGATCCTTAGCAAAGTTTGAGTAGTATATGAAATAAGCTTCTCATCAGCGGAGATACAGCCTAATCCTTTAGGCAAACTAGAGATAAAAATAACAACCAAAGCCTCCATAGACCAAACTTGACAAGCCCAAGGGGCAAAACGCATTGCCTTTAATGATTGTAAACCTTATCCTGTGTGTTTAATATATACTCTTCAAAAAAAGAAACTTGACATAGATGTAAAACCACTTTTTGCCAAATATCTAAAATAATTACATTAAATGAGAACCAAATAAGTCAAACAGAAACATGATGTGCCTATAATTCGCAAAAACACATGTAAAGCACATAAACGTAGCGTTTGGGGATCCATTTTACAGCTTCATCCAAACGCAACCGCCTGTAAAAAACGTGCAGCACAGGATCCTGCATTTAGGCATGCAGGCCCCCCTGCTGAATGGGTGTAAAATCCACATCAACGGCTATTCATATAGTCCTTATAACGGCAGTAGAGGCGGTGACAAAATGCCAAGACTGAATGCAGCTCAACGGAACAACGCCATTGGGAAATTACAAGCTGGAGCAACTCAGCAAGAAGTGGCCAGGCACTTTGGCGTATCCAGACAGACAATCTCCGCACTGGACCCGAGATTAACAACAATAACAGAGTTGACGACAGACCAAGGACAGGAAGACCAAGGGTGACAACCCAAGCACAAGATCGATGCATCCGGCTGCGACACCTCCGAGACCGAACTACCACAGCCACGTCTACAACCACACAGATCCCTGTGGTACGCAGAATATCAGATCAAACGGTACGCAACAGACTGAGGGAGGCTGGACCTTTTTGCACGAAGACCTGTTCAACGTGCCAACAGGTGCCAACAGAGGGTTAGATGGGCACGTGCAAGGTGGAGAAATGTACTGTTTACTGACGAGTCCCGTTTCCTACTCACATGTCACCAGATTTGTCCCCGATTGAGCATCTGTGGGACGAGTTGGATCGACGCGTTCGCAGAAGGAATCCACCGCCCCAAACGCTTCCGGCGCTTCTTGATGCACTTCAGCATGAATGGCAGCACATCAAACAGCGTGTTATTGACAACTTGATTGCATCTATGGGTCGTCGGTTTCAAGAGGTGATTGATGCACGTGGTGGGCACAACCGATACTGACAGTTACTGTACCCCTGTGACATTAACTGTATCGTGTACGTGTGTCTGTCTAGGTGACATGATTAATGTTTTGGACAATGTGTACATTGATCTTCAAACAGCGTTTCAATTATGGTTTCTGTGTCCTATTTTGAAACAATCGCATTATATTTCATTTTGAAAGTAAATGTCAAGTTTCTTTTTTTTAAAGAGTATATCTTTACAATTATTCATTGATCTTGAACGGTTATTTACTGATTTTCCAATAATATAGTTCTGTACGTACCGATTTTTTGGTTAACCTTCGCGTTTCAACTAAATATAGGTTTGAACACAGCAATTATTGGAGACATTCAAACGCTCATGCACGTGCCATGCGATATGACGTCATTGATGGGGGCCTATGGACGTGCAATGTGTTACTGCACGTGCATCCTGTGCAGCTGTACACAGCATGTGCAACTCAAAATTCGCTGTCACTTTGGAAAGCATGATCTGTGGTCATTCAAAAATTCACAACTTCTCAGGCGCAGACACAAGCATATCACAAGCAAATCATGCCAAGATTGACAGCTGCACAGCGTCATGAAGCCATTGGAATGATCCGAGCGGGAATGAGGCAACAACAGGTGGCAACACATTTCCAATGCCATCGTAACACGATATCGGCATTGGTGAGGTGTTATCAGAACACAAATGACGTTGCCGACCACCCACGTTCAGGACGTCCCCGAGTAACGACGCCAAGACAGGACAGATGGATTCGAGTTACACATCTCCGACACAGGTTCCAAACGGCAGTAACGACGTCCCAGACAATTCTTCGACTGCGCCGTATCCATCCCAACACTGTCAGGAATCGTTTACGTCAGTACGGGATTCGACCACGACGCCCTGCCATACGTCCCACCCTGACACACCGTCATCGAGTCAACCGTCTAAGATGGTGTCGAAATCATGTTCATGTTGGAGAAATGTTGTCTTTACAGATAAATCGAGGTTCAACATTTCCCACAGTGACGGGCGCCAACGTGTCGACCGGCGTTTGGGAGAACGTTATGCACGCAACTGTATTGTGGAGAGGAATCGTTTTGGAGGTGGCTCTGTGATGATTTGGGGTGGGATAAACAGCACGGCACCGAACCCCTTTGGTGATTGTTCAGGGCAATCTCACCGGTGTTGGCTACAGAGATAAGATTCTGAGGCCTGTGGTCATTCCTTTCCTGCAACGTCATGGCCCGAGATTGACATTTCAACAGGACAACGCTCGTCCTCACACGGCTAGGGTCGCAATGGATTTCCTTCACCATAACAATGTCATGTTACTGCCATGGCCTGCACATTCTCCAGATCTCTCCCCAATAGAGCATGTGTGGGATGAAATGGAGCGCCGTCTGCGTCGTCTTCCACATCCTCCAGATAACGTCCGTGACTTGGCACAGGATTTGAGAAGGATATGGCAGGCCATTCCCCAGGCCTTCCATGCCCATTTGGTGGACTCCATGCGTCGTCGATGCACTGCTGTGATTCACGCACAGGGTGGTCATACCCGTTATTGACTTTGTGACTTTGTCGTTTGAACCCCTACTCCATTTTGATCTTTGACGTCATCGTAACAGATGTTGTTCAGGTCCCGTTGACATTTTCTTATGGTCCGATCATTCAGCTGCTACAGCGTCTGCATCATTTTGTTCTTGCTGTGTTGTATTCCAATACAGAATATATTTTCTCCGTGCACAGTTTCTTTATGTGGCTAGTAAACAATTGGAAGACAACGCGATCTCTCATTATTATTTTTATTGTTGTTGTTATGATTAGTAGTATCACATGAAACGCCACACTCAACAATTTTCAAGCCTTTTTACTTGGGGAGGGGAGCACCAAAAAAGGACTGCATACATTGTACCAATATGAAGATTCGAACCCGGGTCTTCATCGTAAAGGCCAAACGCTTTAAGTGCAAGGCTACCTCATAGCCCTAATAAAAATTTGACCATGTATCGAGAAGTGATTGTAATAACGAATCAGTTGGTTGAGCTAATAGTACAATAATATTTCCTAAGCAAAATTAATCACCATTCTTAAAGAGAGAACTGGCTCTTGTATACACAGTAAAAAAAGTGTTGCACCCCCACATTAATACGTTTGATACATCACAACATTTAAAACGCCTGACTCTGGTTTTAATGGTAGGTATTCCTTGGGGATCTGATGTTAAATGTGTAATGTTTTCGGAGGGAAGATGATCACCAAAACGTAGCAATCAGCACGTGAATTGCATGGTGCATGACATTTGCAGATTGCAGTATCTTCTTAAGCTCAACATCGCCTATAAAAGATGTTCTCTGACAGCCGAGTTTATTGTAACCCACAATGCCGGGTAGACGATTGTCAGAAGCAGTCAAGTGGCAGATTATTGGCCTTCATGGAGCAGGTCTTTCGTTCAAGGAGATTGGCAGAAGAACCGGACATCACTACTCAACAATAAGCCGTTTGGTCAGAAAACACGCACAAACTAATGATGTAAGGAATCGCAGACCCTCTGGCAGACCACGTAAGACCACAGTTAGAGATGACAGAGCGTTGTTGAGGGTGGTAAGGCGTCATCCATTTGCTACAAGCACAACCTTGAAACGTCTTTGGCTTCCTCGTCAACAGTTCAGTACCCAGACCGTGAGAAATCGTCTTAAAGCTGCAGGGTTGAAGTCCAGAAGGGTTGTCATTTATCCCTTATGTATATGTTAATGTTATTTATTGGTTCCTTTAAGTTGATCGACATCGATGATATAGTGCCTTCTTCGTCCACGTTCGTATGGACAATGCGTGGTTTCAGATGCTACGACTAAACTCTAATACATAACATAGAGAATAGGGTCAAGTGCCCGCCAAAGACTCGCATAATACATTTTCTATTCCATATGTACAATATCTATTTTGCGAATCACAATCATATGATTTTTATTAGTGTGTAGCAGCATAGATATCAGCAGTAGCAGTAGTAGGAGGAGGGGAGCGGGATGACGAGGAGCAACAGCAGCAGTTATGCTAGTTCGACTTCGAATATAAGCATGTGATCATGCAGGGAGTTACCTCCCTTCCATCATGTCTGTTTCGTTTGTATCCACTCGAGAAAGTTTTCACATTTCTCCTGCGTCACTTGTTTGAGCCATACGTACATATGAAATAAAATATAAAATAAACATTATTCACCATCTACCAGGTTTATTCAAAATGAATACAATTATAGATCATAAACCACATGCAAATATCGGATTAACATGAAGACTGAATCTTTTTACAGAGAACAACCTGTTTATTAGCATATGATATTGCAGGGAGTTACCTCCCTTCCATCGTGTGTGTTTCGTTTGTATCCATTGGAGAAAGTTTGGACATTTCTCCTACGTCACTTGTTTCAGCCATACGTACATGTTGAAATATAAAATAAACATGATTCACCATCTATCAGGTTTATTCAAAATGAATACAAATATAAATTATATACCACATGCAAACATGGGATTAACATGAAGACTGAAACTTCTTTTTATATAGAATAACCTGTTTATTATTGTTTGGCAGGAGCTTCAGGACTTGTTCTTTCCTCTTCAAATATGTCAATGAGCGAACAAATATTTTCAGAAATCAGTGAAATGAGGAGTGAGAGAGGAGAAGTGCAGGAGGAAGCAGAAGTGGTGGTCATGGCTTCAGAAGAGAAGAGTGTGTGAGTGAGTGAGTGAGTATGGTTTTACGCCGCTTTTAGCAATATTCCAGCAATATCACGGCGGGGGACAACAGAAATGGGCTTCACACATTGTACCCATGTCGGGAATCGAACCCGGGTCTTCGGCGTGACGAGCCAACGCTTTAACCACTAGGCTACCCGACCGCCCCAGAAGAGAAGAAGTAAGGAGGAAGTAGATATGATGGTCATGGTATTGGGAGAGGATACAATGTAAGTGTGGAGGAAGTATATATGATGGCCATGGTTTTGGGAGAGGAGAAGTGTGGGAGGAAACAGAGGTGGTGGTCATGGTTGCCTGAGAAGAGAAGTGTTGAGGAAACAGGTGGTGGCCATGGGTGCGACAGGCTGAATGGAGAGGTAATAATATCAGTGGTAGTGCTGGTGGTGGTGACTGCCTAGGATTACCGCTAAAATGAATAAAATTAAGAAAACGGTCCGAAACTTGAGTAAATACTGGACAAATTGCATGGAAAGCAAAGCAAACACGACAGAGAAGTGGAACGTCATAAGAGTATGTCATTGTCACAATGAGCACACCTTAATATGTACTATGCAAGTCACCAAAACATAGCGTTAGTTCACAAACTAACTGTTCTTTTGCGAAAAATATGTTATCATAATAGAGATCGCTTGAATAGGAGATAACTATCATCAATCTGTATGAGGATCAGAAACTTTCCATAATAGGGTCTGATTACAAAGTACTGGGGTAAATATTCCATTCTTATATTACTGTATTATGTGCGAATCATTAAGACGTGAAACTCGTCTTCTATAGCATGGTTGCAGTATAAGCATGTAGTATTTTCTGTTTCGGAGTAAGTGTAATATTTTTATATAGATACCTTTATAAAGATATGTCTCTGGTGTGAGGGGCGGTCAGGTAGCCTTGTGGTTCAAAGCGTTCGATCGTCACGCCGAAGACCCGGGTTCGATTCCCGACATGGGTACAATGTGTGAAGCCCATTTCTGGTGTCCCCCGCCGTGATATTGCTGGAATATTGCTAAAAGCGGCGTAAAATCAATCTCACTCACTCACTCTGTGGTGTGATTTGAAGCTTGAATAGTATCTGAATAGTAAGTGGAGGAGTTCGACTCTCCGATATCGTTGTGCTCTCTTTTTGGGTCAATGTCTTTACATCTCTATTTAAACAGACGCAGAATAGATCTTTATTTACGACATAAAAGAAAATACATAAATATTTGTATGATTTGGTTGGTTGGTTGGTTTGTTGTTTAACGCCGCACTCAGCAATATTCCAGCTGCGGTCTGTAAATAATCGAGTTTGGACCAGACAATCCAGTGATTAATATCATGAGCATCGATCCACGCAATTAGGATCCATGAAATGCATCAACCAGGTCAGCGAGCCTTACCACCCGATCCCGTTAGCACTGAGCGTAGTTTTGAAAAGACAAGACCAGTGATGGCTCAAATGAACGGATGTCGCAGTCAAGAGAGCCGTTTCCTGAATGTAAACAAACGCACGTGTACATTCGAATCTATCAACGAACATGGCCTTACAAGTAACAACATCAATTAATATAACCCGATTCTCTTCTCCGTACACACTGCAGTGTGGAACCGACAATAAACAAAAGCGTATTCCCAAAATTAATTTAAATACCCGGGATTATATTGGTCGAAGTGCCCATATCCTGACACGCCTTTTGATTGGCTTGCGCCGTTTCGAGGCATAGCGGCCTTTGAGAGGACTAGGTTGTAGGTTACGGAAACATGCGAGTGGCTGACTGTGTTAATTTCTTTACGTTTTGGATATCTATATTGAACCAGAATGCATTTGAGTCTTCCTACTTATAACGTTTTGGCTTGTGACATTCTTTGCTATGTTTTGGATTACGTGCTCTTTTTTCCTGACATGGATGTTATTATTCAAAGTGAAAGTCACAGGGCAATGCACGTCTGATAACAAAGGTGAGAACTCCATTATTTCAAAGCCCACACACAGGGGTAAAAGCAATGGTGAAATATGAAACACCAGTATCTTTACAAGTTGATTTACCAATAATTTCATCTTTACTGATTTAACCGTTGCATATAAACATATTTAATTTTGTATACATTTCAGGTAATTTCGTACCCAAGTTATTTACTCTCTCGGTATCCTGTGTACCTGGTACTTGTAAGCATATACAGCTCGTTCAGTAGTATCTGATTCAGGTCCTTCCCCAATGTAGCTATTATCCAATTCGAATCTTTAATAATGAATTTATAAAATATTCAATGATCACATAAATTGTTTATCCTGGCATTAAAATCTCCCACAAGCGCAACGTGATCACTCCGTGCTAAATAGTTTATAACTGATTGTTCAATTTCGTAAAAAGTATCATTTGTTACATATTTAGAACCTTCCGGCGGTGTATAAACAGTCCCTAATAAAACGTCTTGTTCCTGGTCAAATAGTGCTTGACATAGTTTTATCCACAGAGGGTAATCACAACTATCTTCTAACTTTAACATATGATCTTTATATGTATATTTATAGCTACTCTATACCCCCTGATCGACTTAGGGCACCCGTCTTGTGTTTAAGATAAAGATCGAATCCTTCCATTTCTAGATGATCCAAATGATCAGTTTTTGTTTCTTGAAAGCCAAGTATGTCTTTCTTATCAATTAGGTTCGTCCATTCCCGTAAAGCAGAGCTGGCGGCTTCGGGGTTCGTTAACGGGACAATAGAGGCAATGTGTTGTTGCAAACGAAGGGGTCAGTTAAAAATGAACAGCGGCAAAGACATGAATCATGATTCAAGCATATATTTATTCCACATTACCGTAAGAGAACAAAAATATTTTGTTTAATGACATCGGCGATACAATTTTGTGTTAACGTGTCACAGAGATAATGGCGTATGTAATTTAAAATTCATCATTGATAACAGAAATAATGGATAATTATACTTAATAACATTTAAGTAACTGTACAATTATTTCAATTTCTTTACACAAATTTCAATGCAAATGATCTCGCATCAGCATATTCTTGGACGGAGATATGCCCCCTGGTCAGTTTGAACTTCAGATCATCGATTCGCCTCTGCAGATCATCGTATTCCTTCTTCTTAGGAGGCCGACTCTGTCCTCCAGCATACTGCAGCATCTTTATCTCATTTGTCTTCTGTTCGGATGTCAGGAATCTGATCATCTCGTACAGGTTGGGATGGGCCTTGACGGTGATCTTCTTTATACGACCATACCCGCCCTTCAGATGATTGTTAGTCCTTTGGCCTTCGGTGTTGTGGTGGTTCCAACAGGACATGTCTCCGTCTGTCCAGTGGTTGGAGACATAGTACGCAATCCTCTGGCACCTGGGGTCGTCTGGCATGTCGGCAGTTGTACGTAACCTTACATCTCCAACCTAAATAACACAAACTGTTAGCTAATAATTTCAATATGAACAAATCCGTATTAAAACGAAGAACACAGAAAAAATACTACTCGTGCAACATTAAGGTTCTTAAAATAATCAATCTTAGAATTTCTTGGATAACTTACTTGAGCCAAGGGAACCAAGTGCAACACGGCACATCTTCTGACAAATCTGGTATTGTCATAGTTTGTGTTGTCGGTGTAAACCTTCTTGAGTCCAACTGGCTGGGGTTGCCTTCATACGCTGTGTGAAATAGAAGAAACATCCCTTCCATGCGGCATCTGGGAAGACTGGAAGGGCTGCCTTCTTGGACTCTGCTTCAAAATCCATCTAGAATATGTGGATGTAAAAAATTCCAGCAATTCAACTTCAAATCGAACCCTTTTTTTATTTAAACATATTTATTCACAAGGAGTGAATGGGATTGGGGGACAAGTTCTTCCAACTTAGATTGCCCTCTCCCTAGTATTTACAAAATTTCACAATTTCAAATTCAATATTTATGCACACAACACTATAGAAGAGACATAAAAAAATGTTGAGAGAGAGAGAGAGAGAGAAGGGGAGAAATGCATTGTTGAATGAACAGTCCTTTGCACAAATCTTTTAGTTGTACATATACAATGTTGTACTGCCTTCAATATAGCTTCATTTTCTGATATGCATTGGCGTATAGGTGTACATGAACAGATATGTTATGAACAATATTGTTAAGGCTGTTAAACATAATTTCAGGCAGATGACTAGACAATGTACATTCCATGAGATAATGATATGCATTCTCACATCTATTTGAACATATACAGTTCGGGTGATCTTTTATACCAATTCTATATAAATCATAATTCAAATGACTGCACATGTATCTCAGTTTTGTGTGTTAGATATTATATTTTCTTTTTCCATATGCGAAGTACGCAGGTGATGTGGGGTGGTGCTTTTGTAAAGAATGTTTAAAACAAGAAATCATAGAATTTCGATCTGATAAAGGAATAGAGTTCCACAATAGAATAGACGATGGGTAAAAAGGATTCACACGAATGACTTAGTCTTGTTAGAGGAATACTGATGTTTTCAGAGTTTCTGAGACTGTATGAGTTTTTTGCAGCAACGGTTTTTGGTAGAATATCTGTTAGATAGGAAGGGGCCATGTTATGATTAATTTTGAAGAAAAGACAAAGTTTATGTTTCTTTCTGCGCCCAACTAAGGGTTCCCAACCGGTTTCGTAATATAATGAATGCCTGGAGGCATATTTAGGTATACCAGTTACAATGCGTGCACCTTCTACTTGTAATTGTTCTAATTTCTCACTTTGTCCTTCGTTGCAACCATCCCATACCTCACATGCGTATTCAAAGTGTGGTCTTATGAACATTATACATATATTGTTAATAGTATTTCTGTGAAGTAGATGTTTGAGTTTTCTCATTGAGTAAATCATCTTGGAAGTTGTTATTATTAAGGTATCTATATGACAAGGCCATTTGCCACTGGCTTCAAGTATAACACCCATGTGCTTATGACTATTTACAGAGCTGATGTCTTTTCCGTTGAAATACAGTTTTAGACCTCCAACATGTCCAATGTTGTCTTTGCGAGAGCATAGAACAGATTTAGTCTTTTCGGGATTGTAAGTTATCAGCCCATTCACTTAAGATTTCTAAATTTGTGCTTAAGGAACGTTCCAGTACACTGTTATCACTGGATGACATGCCAATGGATACATGACATGTATCGTCGGCAAACAGTCTTGTCATACAGGCTTATTTATCAGCAATGTCATTTACATAAACAATAAATAGTAAAGGACCAAGCACGGACCCCTGTGGCACGCCGGCCTTCATGTATCTTGGTTTGGATATTTCCCTATTCACAAATACGCTTTGGCTACGATTACTTATGTAACTGGTAAGCCATTTTAATAATTGGCCTTTTATACCATACCTCTCTATTTTATACACAAGCCCGCTGTGCCATACCCGATCAAAGGCTTTTGATACATCACAGAATACAATGCAATAGTTTTCTTTCTTATCTAACGCTGTACAAATTTGATGATAAAGTTCTATTACTTGATGGACAGTTGAGTGACCAGCCTGAAACCTAGATTGGTACTTATACAACAATTTGTTCTCATTAAAGTAATTATATAAATGTTTGAACACAACTCTCTCAAACAATTTTCCTAAACAGCTTATGAGTGATATCGGTCTATAACTAGAAACGATAGTGTGATCCCCTTTCTTAAATAATGGCATAACGTTTGTTTTTTCCACACTGATGGAAATAGACTTGATTGTAGTGACATATTGAACAGTAAACACAATGCTCCGCTTATAGAACATACAGTTTTCTTTAATAATTTATGACAAATTTTGTCCGGTCCGGAGGCTTTGTTCAGAGGCAAACATTGTATTATATCTTCAATTTCCTTTTTAGATTTGACTATGGTGTTCATCTCTGTCTCTGTACGAAATGTGAAGCCCGGCATAGTTGTTCTTGTACCATAGACATTAGATATAGATTGAAAATATTGATTCAGTTTCTCTGCCTTTTCGATATCAGTAAAAATTGTCGGGTGTTCGTCCGTATCATACTGTTTAAGAGCGGCTATGCTTTTAGCTAAGCCAGAGTTCTACACAACATAACATAAAACTTTCCAGTATGTTTAATTTAAGAAATAACATATTAGTGATCATGGGAATCTGTTGTTCATCTAATTACTTATGATAATTTTAAAACGTCGCCTAGAATCGTCTAGAATGTTTTGGCCGTGATATTGCTGGAATATTGCTAAAAGCGGCGTAAAAAACATACTCACTCACTTAGAATGTTTTCGAAAATACGCAAACACAAACGCCGAAGAGCACGTTCGGGCCCTTGGATAGTGTTTACAAAATCACGTTTCAAGTGCTACAAATGTGCGATTTTAGGGTGTGTAAGAAACAAATTACTGCACTCGTGCCTGTCAGATACCCCGAGCGATAAAGATAAATAATCTTACCACACGTTGTTCCAAAGCGTATTTAACTCGCTTTCGCTCGTTAGATACCTTTTGAAACAACGCGTTGTAAGATAAATGGTGTCTGACAGACACTCGTGTACTAATCTCTATTTATCATCCAAACTGGTTCCCACGGGAGATATCGCTTGGGTGAGATCAAGCGATATCTACACAGCAGATATAGAGGCAATGAAATTACTTTTTACACTAAAGACACTGCATATTACTGTCTTTAAACTGAAAAAAATGGAAGAATGATTTTGGATGATGAATAAAATCTCACCCTTTTTCCTTTTGATATCAAATATATCAATACTCGCTGATATATTTGATATCAAAAGATACACGATGGGATTCTCTATATATACGTTGTTGTGATTTTATGCACATTTTATAAGGGGCGGGGCTACTGGCGACGAATGTTGACAACTATTACTGTCTTGGCGTTTTTATGCTCGAGAATAACAGACAGCTGACAGATATTAACCTAGAAATGTGCATAAAATATCTCACAAAACTGATTCGTCCAACGGGACCACAAAAAATCTTAAATATCGGTAATTTAGCCTGATCGTTATTGTCATCGTTTATATATGAAATACCGTCGTACCGTGGCGTATTTCATTGAGAATTAGATGTTGCGATCATTATCAAACGGGAAGATGGAAAAATATACCACATTGGGTTTGTTTTTTAAAAATGTCTCAGACATTGGTGATCCGAGTATGCTTGAAATGGGTAACCTATTTATACATGGAAATCCAGCATTAGATCCATGTCAAAACTTTAATATTCTCCATACATTCTGTCCCCGAAGGGTCTCTGATTCTGTTATGCGTATCTGTGTTCACCAGAAAACGTTATTGTGCACATGTTTATTGTACAGACCCATATTTGCATTAATCACTACTGTTATACATTCCGTACCTTTGATACTGCTTAATATTTCAATCGATTAGAAATTACGACCTGAAAGCCTCGGAGACTTGTGTCAATAAAATTAGGCAATAATCCTACGGTTTACACACGGCTGGATGCATCCCCAGTGCAACGCACGAAACTGCGCGTTTTCCGTTATGGGCTACCGATGTCAGAGGTAGCAGAGAGTACAACATACCCTTGCAGAAACAGACTATTGAGATATAGCGCACGCACCCTATGTCAACATGTCAGACATGAAACATGTCGAAACATGAAGTGATACAGATACCAGTGTACCGATCAGTTGTTACCTCAAGCTGTGGTAATACCATTATGACAAGGGCGTTTATAGATTGGAAAATAATCTGGGAGTATAGCGATATCAACTTTTCAGTCACAATGCCACGCGGAAATATTTTTTAAAAATCTCAGGAAAATAGGAGGTGTAATCGGCAACCACAGCCTGAATAGGTGGTAATGTTCTCGGCCGTGATGTAATGTCATGGCGTGACTGTCAGCTACCCTTACCCCACCATACCAACATATATACTTGGTGTTATTCTTCCTAGCGCTTGGCATTAAGGAAGATAAAACAAGGACTGGCTGACTCGGAGTAAATATAAGGTGTCTGATTCGGGTATTCATGTGAAACGGCAGAATGATGTCGTAGTGGGGTAGTACTATGAAACTGGACCAGTATAAGCAGACACACACACACACACACACACACACACTGTTACTCCATCCACCATTAACATAAACTGTGCAAACAAATCAAAATCAAACGAAGACACATATTACATTCTTCATATTTATTGTACCAAATATCATACAAATAAAACATAAACGATTCTGTGATTGCATTTATCGGACATACTGATACAATGTGCACACCATACATTCTACTTCCACTCAACCCTTTGTTACATGTGTTTGTATTACACTCATACATTTATGGTAACAGGCATATTTTATATCCAAGAGTTCAAGCGTAGGGTTCATGGTTGAACAGACCAATGCAATTTTACTTAATAGCATGTGCCAGGTCAGCAAAGACTCAACACAGGTCAGCTAGAATAAAAGAAACTGCCACCCTTGTTAAAGGCTAGAGTAAGGTATATTGGGTAAATTTATCTGGGCATGTGCACATGGTTTTAATTATTGGTAATTGGTAAAATTGAAAAATAATAAGAATGAATATTGATAGTGCGCCATGTCAACTCACGTATGCATGCTCATAGCGCTACAAAAACGTAAAAGAAATTATTGGAGTGGACTGAATATTAATGAAGTAGACATATTTAAAAAATATAAGTAGCTTCATCTAAAGACATATGTTTTTAGGACTGCATTGAAACAGGCTTGGTGTTCAGATGGTAACAGGGAAATGATTCAGGCAATAATAGTTATTTAGTCACAAATAGGTCGTATTGACAAATATATTGGTTAACTTCATACGTCTGCACCAGTGCACTGTATTGTAACAGTACAACATGAGTTAGGACTTACATGAGAAATATTATTAGATACCTTTTTACAGAACAACAAAAGCACGTTTTGTTTCGATTAGACATCACACAGCGATAGACACCTGGGTCAAGGAATTGGTAGGACGTCTAATGCACATCTCAACATTTAAATATATTTTGAAATAGTTACCACATGATATATAGCGTAAAAGATGCTTGATATAATCGTTTGCAGCTGTACAAACACTGCCTCCTATCCTGTATATAGATACATGTCAACCATACTCCGTACATCACTTGCTTGATAATGGTGTTAGAACCTTCACCGAAACGTCGCTTCAATTTTAATAAAGAAGTTGTTCATCCATATATTTTATCCTAATTAATATATGCCTTACATGCACCATAATATGACACCACCTTCCACTTGCAGGAAGATTATAAAAATAATCCTAAAAATTAGAAAAGCCTTGTGTTTATAATAATCTACACCACCAAATATACTGGGTAACACTAAATACGGATGTATAGACTTACCAAGGGAAACCACAATAGAGGTACCAAACTATGAAATATCTACACACTATAAATTACAAACAAGACACAAGACACAATCCCTCTGCTGGTTTTCTGTGTTAGGCCTCTGTGTAGGGGTTGACAATTTTGTGTAAAAAAAAAACAATTCTCATTTTAAAGAATAAGTATATCCTGTGGACAACAAGACAATGTACACCTGAGGATGTCCAATATAGTATCCAATATACAATAGAGACTTTTATTTAAAAAAAGTGGTTAATGTTTTAAATCATAATGTATATAGTTTGAATAATTGAAAGCTAAAATCAAGAGACAAAGTAAAGCTGCAATACAAATCTGAGTCTTATTCACATCAGTAGCATATGGCATTGTCTAGATATAATAACACTGTTATTAGCTAGGAGAAAGTTTAGATACAATATATATGTGCATGTCTTATGTTTCACTTGATAATAACGAATGTACCCAAATTAGATATACACGTTCAACCTGATTGCACATATGAATATGAACACATCTGTTCTCCTGCCATTGATCCCGCTGATGAACACTTTATTATATACTTCAGAGTTTTCTGAAGTTGAGAAAAGTGATATTTTCATTGCAGTGAGCATAACACTTCATATTTCACTGATGTGAACATAACACTTTGACGGAACTATTGTCACACAAGAGTTACTTCCCCTTTGATTGTCTCCCTTTGTCGCAAGTGACGAAAACTGTTGCCGCTCTTTTTACGTTAGTTCCACATTGACAAGGCAAAATAATGACGGATGGTAATTTATTAATATCACTTCCAGCCGTTTATTCTTCATTCGAAAATGTTTCGTTATGATCTGTAAATCTCTCATTTAACTCGTCAATCGAGACTGTTTGTTTTGCAAAGCGCAATTTTTGTTACTTGACCAGCGCGTATTCTTTCGCTTTTCTCATCGGTCTCCTAGTATTCAAGAATAGTTTTGTTGAAGTTGATTTTGTATATAATCATATCGAAATGTATGATAAAGAATAACCGTGACCCTAAATATTTTTTGACACTTTTGTTTATATTTTTTAAGATTTTGTAAACACGAAACTACTTTTTAAGTCGCAAATACAAGGGGTGGTGAACCGTCCCTGTGTGTCAGGTAGGGAGAATTTACGTTTCAAGGTTTTACATTTGTAATGAAGTAGTATAACTGCAAAAAAGTATATAATATACAAGTGACGGGGTAAAGGACCCGTGAAAATATCTGCTCTCGATGATAGAAACATGATATTTTATCTCTATAAACAAATTCATATCCAAATAAGATAATAGGAAGGAGACAAACATTGTCAGTTCATGTTCATAAGTCGCCAGTCATCTATATACATATTCATGCCTATAAAATATGAGAACAAAACATATGTGTGCATATATTCATTTTCAAAACGTCTTCCGCAAACACAATCTGTTTGCGCTTAAGGGTCTTGGTTAGCCAACGCCAGAACCATGCTCTAAGACTGCATGAAGATTGCATAAGACTTTCTTCACAAAGCTCACATTCAATTTGTGTTAAAGTCACCGACAACAGTACATTTGATCTGTCAATACCGACCATTGTGTGACACAACAGAAGAAACAATTCCATTCTTTCGCAACATAAGTGTAAGCATTAATGAAATATTAATGTTCTCCAAGCCTGCGGTATCTCCTAGCACTTCACATACTGATGACTGTTAAGTGCATAATCAGAAACGTGTTTTCTTATTTTGAAGCTGTGTGATGTATGGTTTAGTTTGTATTGTCCTGATCGTCATCTGGGGATTTGCTAGAGTGTCTCCAAGTAATCCAAAAAATGCATTGAGGATCATATGGGTGCGTTTCTCAGTGAAACAATCTTTTCGAGCATACAGGACAATGGCTATTGTCTGGGAAATTCTCCTGTTGAGAATGTCAAAATATAGTTCTGTGTTTGGGCCAAACAATGCTTTCACCCGAACGGTGGCACCAAAGTCCCCACGCATATCGTTTCCTTTCCCCATATTCCTCATTTCATCACTCCCAAATGTGACAAAGGATGTCATGACATTGTCGTAGTCATCCTTTGGAAGGAAAAGCTTTAGATCTCCGAAAGGAAATATTCCATTCTCTATGCATTCCTCAAGCCTAGTACCATTCTCTCTGAGAAATGTAACAACTGTCAGTCTGTCAACATCTCTTACTTCACAGGACAGTGGTGTAAAATTAACACCTCTTCCAACAGATGTAGTTAGCTTTGGGCTAAAGATTCTTTGGTCAACATATGTTGTCATGGCAAATTTCTGACCATTTGCTCTGCTTGACCAGAGGAGTTGAACGAGTCCTACAAGACACTTGAAGCGTGACAACCCTTCTTTGTCAGAGAAAGAATTCAACTTCTGGTACAGATCAGTTGGTACAATCCTCTGTACACTTATACTGTCCATTTGTGGCGTGGATGACACTGTCCTGTCTGCAAAGGATATGTGTGGAACTGTGTCAAGTGTTTTCATCCAAAACTGTTTAATATGTTGATACCTTGGTTGAAGGATTGTCCTTATTTCTAGACCCATGGGGACGTCGGGATCACTTTGTACATCGCTTAGAGACTGACCCCTTGAGAATGCTTGCCCTATATTCATGAAGTCGTTGATCATTATTGTGATTCCCTGGTAGTCAAAGGCGATTCTGTGGAAGACAATGATGAGATGAGGAGGATTTCCTTTCACAAAGACAAATCGTATTGGCCCTTGGCGATCAAGATAGAAACGCTCCTCTGCGAGATGTGTAACATCAGAACGATTTGTCATAAAACCTATTCTAAAGTCAATATCATCATCCGGGCCCAGTGTTGACTTTCTTACTTCTTCATTCACAACATGAAAAGTTGATCTGCACATTGGGTGTCTTCTGACGTTTTCCTGGAGGATTTTCTTCAGAGACGTTGGTTCAGAAACATCAGGCAGTTCCAGTTCCACAATCATTAAATGGGATATATGGTTTGGATCTCTCAAATAGTTGTCAAAAACAAACTGTTCTCCTGGGATCAGAATGGTATCAGATTCGGATGAATATTCTATTTGAAGAGGTTGCTCATGTTTCAGGTCACAATTCCCTTTGATCATCCATTCATCATAAATGTACCGGGAAATTTGAGTCACTGAAGCGTTTTCTACATTCAGTTTCGTTGCTGACAACTGAACATGTGTGTCATCCATGATTTTTCCAGTAATTTGCATGAAATTCATTGAGTCAACACCCTGATCTCTGGTTCCCTGCTCTACATCAACTGAAGATTCATCAAGCATAGCTACATCAATGACCACAGCCTTCACATATTTCACAAGTTTGGCCAGGGCATTTTCCTCAGACATTTTCTTCAATTCGTGAACGTCAAATGATTCCGCATTACTTGGTGATGCTGAAGACATAGCCGCCTTAAATGGAGACAAAACTGATTTAAATCGAGACTCCAGGTCCACATTGGTCTCCCTGTGGAGGTTTTGTCCAAATTTCACCAACTGGAGACCACACATTATTATCTGTGGTCTATTCATCATGAGGACATGCGTGAGACAGTCTGGTATACTTCTCTTGTGTATCAGAATATATCCAAATGATTCCATCTGTTTGATGTGCCTTTCTTGCAGCATGCCCATATTTAGAGGACCCCAGTTTACAGTCTGACCACTCTGGCAATTTTGCCTCCTGACATGAGCTAGGGCATCCATGAATCCATTCCCTGCGCCATAGTTTGTCTGTCCAGCATTTCCAAATACTGATACTACTGATGAAAACAGTACAAAGTAGTCCAGTTGAAGATGCTCTGTCAGGAGATGCAGGTTCCATGATCCTGCAACCTTTGGGGAAGAAGCTATCTTGAACTTGTCTCTCGTCATTTCCAGAAGGATTCCATCCTTCAGAACAGCAGCTCCAAAGAATACCCCTTTCAAAGTATAGGCAGGGAACCGGGTTCCCAGCTTCTTCAAAGCTGATCCAATTGCTTTGATATCTTGAACATCTGCCTGCTCTGATGTAACAGTGCATCCATAGATCTTGGACACATGCTTCATTTCATCCTGTTTGGTTGGATCTGGCTTACGTCTGCTGATAATAGTAATGCACCCAGCACCTTTGGAAGCCAGATACAAGACACATTCCCATCCTAGTCCTGTCATTCCACCTACAACAAGGTACATTCCCCGTCTGTCAAACAAGAGAATCTCGGGTATCTTCAACTGTGTTGTGGTGACGCCATTGTTCTCTTGAATATTGAACTCCCATGTTTCTAGGATTTCAGCAATGTTGATCGGAGCAACCTGGTGTTTCAGTGGTATGTCTTTGCAATCCCTGAAACAAAAGCCTATCTTCCTGACATTTTGTGTATTTTTCTTTATCCATGTGTACAACTTCGGAATATGTTCATCCATCTGATTGAAAGCAAGAGCCTCCTGAGTTCTGACAAGTGCTATTTTTAATCTGGGCTTTACAGACTGAAGGAGATTTGTCACTTTGAGGGATATCAGTTTCTCAAAGGATATAAGCTTTTCAATGCAGCCCCATTCAAGCACAATCTGTTGTGCTAGTTCTTCTGTAATTTGTGTAGTTGATATGACTACATGGTGTCCTTGATGGCTTGGTATTTCTTCTGGAGTCAGTAATGACAGTTTCCTTGTTTGTTTTGATAACAATATAATTTCCATCACTTCTGCATATTTTCTTGTCTGTTGTGTGTACAGTATAATGACATCTTTTGTGTTGCACTCACCACACAATCGCCAAAGACAGTACAGCTTCAACAGATACCCTGTCTGAAAATTACATAAGTATCTGACGTTCAATGTGAACTTCACTGGGGCATAGCATTGATATCTCACCTGGTGTGGATAGCAAGCCATGTACATCTTTCGTCTGCTATTGCTGTGTGGAAAGCCAGTTGATTCAAATGTGACAACAGGACTTCCCTTGCTGCTTCCCATGTGGCCTCCTTTGTCAAGAGATTGCAGAACTTGTTCAGACAGGAATTTAGAGTGAACTGCTACAGACTGTGCAGTAAACAAAATGTCATCTTTCCCCCTTTCTGGCATGTTTCGTGATATTGTGAAGAAAGGTTGTGATATTTCACCATCAGAAGTTGAATAAAGAACAGTGTCCAGACTGGCCATCTTTCGTTCCAGTCTAAAATCAGGCGTTGAGTTTGGTTCCTTTTGAAACTTCTGTCCATATATGCTTCCATGAAGGCTTTCAAATTCAGCATGACCTTTGACATTCAAGACTTGCGATATTTCAGACATTATGATATTTGCATCATATTGGTCCATGTTTCCAATATTTAGATCTAGTGATGTTACCTTCAGCCTTGGGAATTCCCTTCGAACACATCTGATAAATGCCCGAATACCTTCGTGAATGCACGCAAGTGCATGGGATCTTCTGTCTGGACTCTGATAGTCCAATGCTGTTGCCATTGTGACAATGACCAAGGGTGATTTGATGGCTTGTTGTGACATGTAAAGTATCAGAGATCTTAAAGGCATGATCTTCTCCTCCAATTCTGTCTCCACTTTTAATCCATTGTCAACAACCCCAGGTTTGGCTTGAAACATGACTAATATTCCAGATGACTCTAGAAGGTCTGGAACAGAGCTATTATCATGTAAAGTGGAAATATCATGAACAGTCCATGGAAAGATTGTAGTCCTTGACATAGATTTCTCATCACTGAACATGACAAGGTTCGCTATAGTGTCAGATACAGCTTCATCATCAGGTTCCACTTCTTCTGATCCAATTGTGTATGCAACACTCCTGACATCAAATGTATCTGTACCCATGGCTTTCAATGTGAACTTCCCAATGTGTGCAATGACATACCCTTCAGTTGTCAGCAGTGACAGTGTATAGCAAACATACCATACACTTTCATACAATACTTTCAAATGCACAAGCATTTTTCTCTCAGTCTTTCGCTTGACTACCAAATGTTCCAAGGAAAATGGAAGCATATCCTTGATGACATGTGTGACAGTTGCAGGTGTTTGTAGCATACCATCTAGTACTGCAGGGTGAAGAATTGTATGCTGCACTTCTGTCTGGAGCTGAGACCCAACTTCAAGTACAGTTATGCTTTCCTTTTCAGCTGTTTGGCTCCCTGAAATAATTGACATCATTTCTCCGTAGCTGAAACCACCGTTTTCTAAATGTTGATACACCTCCTTTCCAGTAATGATGTGCTTACATCTTTCCTTGATTGGCCCAAGGTCCACTCTCTCAGGAGCGTAATCCACAGGTGTTTGTCTTATCATTGCTTCCGCATGGACTGTACTTCCTTTCTTTAAAACAAATCTACTCAAAACGCTAGTGTCAGCTTCATTGTGGGATTGTTTTATATCAAGGTTTGTCACTGTTCCTGATTTCAGATTGACTGGGCTTCTGAAGGACACAGAAACACTGATTGCACATCGGTGGTACATGTCAATCATTCTTGCTAAAGCAAGTGCTGCCTCAGCATACACAGCACCTGGTACAATGATTGTTCCTTTCACTTTGTGTTCAAAAACACTCTTGAACCTCTGAGGATCAATGATTAAGCTTGCTGATCCAGACTCTATGCTACCTTTGAGAAACAAGTGATCCCCTTGACTTTCTTTCCTACCCTTTAGCATTTGTTGTTTACTTTCTGACACCAGTAACAGGGCTTTGGAATTGAAGACATAAGATGGGTAGCTTGTTGTATGCATCTTATCAGGAAAGAAAGTGTCCCACTTGACACTCACCCCATAGCCATACAACACGAGGAGTGACTGTAGAATGTCACTGTAACTTGCATCTTGATGGAGAGAAGGAATGGATGTGACAGAGAGTGTGGAATCTTTAAACATGTCCCGTAGATGGGATTTTAGTACTGGTCGAGGACCTATTTCAACAAAAATGTTCATTTTGGATGTTTGTGTTGACTTTTTGATTGCATCAAAAAATCTAACAGGACTCCTTACATTTGAGCCCCAATAGATATTTGAGCCAACTGCAGCTTCATCCATATCTGGATCAACTGTCGACACAAATGTACTTGTCATCTTTGATGTATTGATATTGGATAGTATTTCATCAAGCTGAACTCTTGCTGAATCCATATGGGGACTATGGAATGCATTTGTAACAGGAAGCTCATGAAACAGGGTGTTACTATCTGAAATATGCCCCAAATCCTCTTTGACTGACAAAATTGACCTCTCATCCCCGCTGATAGTACATGAGACTGGGCTGTAGTATAGAGCTACATCTACCTGACCCTGATACTTCCCACAGGCTGCCTTTACTTGTGCAGTGTCAACATTCCGGACAAGCATCATCTTTCCACCTGTTGTTTCAGCCAGGATCCGAGTCCTGTGGTAGATGACCCTCACAGCTTCATCCAGGGACAGGATTCCAGCAATGTGTGCTGCAGCCACCTCCCCCACTGACTGACCTACAACAGCTGCAGGCTTCACCCCCCATGATTCCCAGAGATTGGCCAGTGAGACCTGACAAGCAAAGATGGCTATTGGCCCGAACTGAGGATCTTTTACATCATCACATTCCTGGAACCGCTTCAACAAGGACCAGTCAACAAATCTAGAGAGGGATTTGTCAATTTCCAAAATCATTTTGCTAAACTGATCACTGTTGAGGATGAGATCATTGCACATTCCTTCCCATGCTGTTCCCATACCACAGAAAACAAATACTATGTTTCCCTTTTCTTGAGGCGATAGCTTGTTTTTGTTTTGTAACTCTTCCTGTATTTCAGATTTCAGAGTAGAATGACTGTTTGCAAAGAAAGCTTTTCTGAATGCAAAATGTTCTCTGGCAATACATGAAGTGTAAGCTACATCATTGAAAATAGAACTGTTACCACTTTCAATGAATTGTGTCATTGATTTGTTCAATGTTTTCTCATTTGAGCCAGAGAAACAAACTGGTAAGGAAATGTCTCTATTAACTGATGTTTCCATTGTGAATGATTTTAAAACAGCATGACTATTGCTACCTCCAAAACCAAATGAGTTAATACATGCAACCTTTTTATGACGTTTCCAGTCTGTATTTTCTGTTGGTACTACAAAATTAAACCTGTCAAAGTCAATTGCTTCACTGGGCTTGTCAAAGTGTAGGGATGGCACGATTGTGTTGTGTTTCATCATCAGCAGGACCTTGATGAGTCCGGCAACACCTGCTGCTGCCTCTAGATGGCCAATGTTGGTCTTCACAGAACCGATGTGACGCTGGCGAGGATACTTTTCAAAGAAGGTCCCCAGTGCTGTAGCTTCTACAGGGTCGCCTCTTTTGGTTCCAGTACCTGGGTAGATAATGTTCTCTATGGTCAGCTGTAGACCTGTAGGTTTTTATATCCGTTTTTAATACATACCCCAATAATATCCGATATATGTAATGCTAAATGCAAAAGTAAATATGGCATTTATGTTTGTTAATACATCCAGATCTCTCAATGTTTGTGAGAGTAATTAAGAAATTGATAAATGGTCAAACATTTTAAGTCATGTTAACATTTAGTTTGCTGATGATTTATGAGCAATATTATCATGAATTGAAAAATACTTTACAGTATTATCAGTTCTTTGTGGAACACATTCCTTTGTCTGAAGATTGTCCAAATAATTTTCATTTTTCGGGTATACTATACTATATCCGTGACCAAATGGCTTGGGAAATGATTAAACTACTGACTATCTTAATTCTTTTTATTACTATTTCTTACCTTTACGTTAATAAATATTTTTAAAAACCTACCATGAGCTTCAATATAGTCTACTTGAGTCGGGTCGATCCCGTGTCGAGTGTAGATGTCTTTGAGCAGTTCCTGCTGTTGTTTCCCTGAAGGTGCTGTGATGGGCGTAACCTGGCGGCCATCTTGATTCAATCCCGTCACAATAGTTCCCCAAATGTTGTCACCATCATGTAAAGCCTGAAATATATAAGATGGATGTTTATGTTTCCCAATGTCAAATGATATTCTGGCTGCACGGTTATATCATAAGATTATTCAATTCATACTTTTTAGGCACACTTTACTCTGCAATTGACTTACTTGACTTAATAGTTTCACGATGACAATTCCACATCCCTCTCCTCTGGTGTAACCATCGGCATTTGCTGAGAAGGCGTGGCACTGTCCAGTGGGCGACAACATCTGAGCTTTGCTTAACTTGATAAAATATGCTGGGTGAATTAAAAGGTTCACCCCTCCACAGATTGCAATAGAACAGTCACCTGAAAGTTATTAATACAAACAAAAGTTTGGAAGTTAATAATATCAAAGTATATGTTGAAGTACAGCTGATAGGGTGGGGAATAATTGAGGAGCTTTATAATAGGTCGGTATTTTAATATTCTTGATTGAGAGATTCAAAGATAAATGAATAAAGCTCCTTATATTCAGACCCATTCACCCGATGATGTATATATATATGATCTTTATGAAGATGAGATTGGTTGTCACACTTGCTCTGAAACTATTTAAATCCTACAAAAGCCGTATAACCGTGTACAAAGCAGATTCCATTATTAGTTCGTGCATTGTATATTTTATTTTAATGCTCGGCTGATCTGCTATATGTGTAAAGGGGAAGTATTCTGTTAAATGGCAGTCACTGCACACTCACCTGCTCTGAGTGCCAGTCCTGCCTGGTGTATGGCCACGATGGATGAAGAACATGCTGTGTCTATGGTCATGGATGGTCCCGTCAGATTGTATACGTAGGATACCCTGTTGGATATTATAGAACTTGCCTGTCCAGTGACTGTGTGGTTGGTAACGTCTGGTGATTTGTTGGAGATCAAATCACCATAATCCACGGTCATGGAACCTTTCATTAAAAACTTCATTTGTTTAGAATCGACATAGTTTACATGGTGATTCATGGTCACTATGGCATCAATACAAATATGACTGTTTAGATGAAGTCATGAAACATAATTAATGACAACTTTATTATAATGTCTTAATAGCTCACATTTAATTGTTGTTGGGAGATGATAAAAAAAAGTTGTAATCCATAGAAATCCATACCTTCATGCTGATAATGATATCAATCTGGTCCAGATTTGATTATTTACAGGCCACTGTGATATTGCTTATATCTTGCTGAGTATGGCGTTTAACAGCAAACATATACAGTCTAAATTCTAAATAATAACTCCTTTTATATGAACACACCTATGTAGACTCCAACTTTCTGTCCCGCTATTTGTTGTCTGGTGATGCCGGCGTCCTCCAGCGCCATGTACGTGCACTCCAACACCTGGCGCTGCTGGGGGTCCATCTGGGCAGCCTCGGTTTCGTTGATCTTAAATAGCTTGTTGTCGAAGTGATCAAAGCTGGAGGATAATATTTCAGTATTTTAAGGCTTGTATGCTCGTAAGGGATCCTATGAGTGTGACAGTTAAATACAAACTCATGTAAAATGAAACTCGTTCTATTCTGTTTATGAAACAAGGAAAAGGCTAAAGTATTTTTCTACAGTAATTTTGCAAATGGATTGATATATAGCTTTCATACTCACTTCTTTAATAGCCCCGCTTTCGTAGCATAGCTCTTCCCTACAGCATTTACATCAGAGTCAAAGAAGGCGTCCATGTTCCATCTCTCAGGGGGAATGTCCACCACATGGTTCTCTCCCTTTGAAAGGATATCCCAGTATTCCTCAAGGCAGGTGGCTCCAGGAAACCGGCACCCAATGCCAATAATGGCTATTCCGTCAGCCATTGCTCAGAATTGAAGTACCTGCCAATATATGGAATTCATATTGTTTTTGTATTGTACTGTACAATTCTTAAAAACAAATAAGCATATAGTTACAATCACCGATAAAAGGTTCCAGACAGGCAAGTATCGCATTAATCAGAGCATCCAGTAGATTTCCCGTCTTCCCGAGGCAAGGGAGTTTGCTGACAATAAAAGTTCAGTTTCCACTCTTGCCGAACTAGGCTGGAATTATGGAGTTAAATTTTGGCTGGACTAACGAGACTGCGTAACAAAATCAAAATCCGGTTCGTAAATTCAGCGTCAACAGATATTTTCCACATCATTACATGTTTTTAATCAAGGTGCTGACGTGAATTGATGCACTTCGACAAGTAAGACCCTTTTATTACAATACAGATCCTAATTGTCGATCAGATCGTCTTCACCGGACGCAGCAATTTTGTTTGAAACAAATGCAAGTGATATCAGGGTCGGAATATTGGTCAATACTAGGAATATAGAAGGGACATAATTCGTAATAGCCACTGGTGGCACGACCATCGAACGCTGAAATTCCGGCCTTTTTTGGCAAGAGTGGAAACTGGACTTTTGCAGTCAGTTACCTCCCTTGCCTCGGGAAGATGTAGATTTCCGTGATTATTGCATATTTAATCTGAGAGAGTGCAACTATATGCATTAATATTGAATAACTTCGCCCCTGTTCTTTTATTAAAATATCCGAAACGGTTAGAACAGTGCATTCAATGAAGCGAATGGCTGATCTAATATGTGGTTATCCATGGTATTATTTGTCCATACTATTATGATAATACCCTGGACCCATTCGCCTCCAGAGCTTCGGTTCAGAAGTGAATTCGCTCTTGCTTATGACAGCTGTTTTGAGCATCGTTCTGTTCAAATCCTGCTCTAATCGAAGCTATTGTTGCAGGGTATTTATTCAATTATGATGGAGATATAATACACTATATAATGTAGCCAATTGTTGGCCAGTTGTAAAAAGAAAGATTTTGTTTTACCATACACAAGTTTCTAAATTCAGCAATAATTATAAGTCATTCGAAGAGTTTAAGTTTATTGAACTGCTTCAAAATCTTACGGAAATATCAGAATTAAACATGAAACAAAACAAAGTTTATGTAACAGAAGTCATCAGAACCAATAAAAATGTTGTTTATCCAAATGAAATACAATATAAAATTCAATATTATTCGCCTCATGCGGCTAACTCTCTTGATGATAGGTTGGTCAATTGTTTCTACATGTTCCGCTGCAAATCATACCTATGGCTTGACCACCATCCGATGTAGAGTGATTTCAGTTTGACAATTCATCCCTGTAATCACATTTGAGTGCAACCTTGCGGATGTTACGTTGCCGCGGTTTGTTTGGCTTGATAAATCATGTCACGGTTGAAACTTAAAACCATACAATATGAATGAAACATGCTAGTCAAAGTTGTCAGATAATGTTTCCAAACTCCATTTGCATATCTGAATCGATCTGACAAGTTAAAACATCACTATGGGGTATGGCTATCACGGTTGTCTGCTAATGATTATATATACAGCAAAACCTCATTGTATTTTAAAATGTATGACTAAAAACAGAACCTACTCCGAAAATGAAGGTTGTTTACTTGGAATTTTCAGAGCACATACATACAAAATAATATGTCGCAAATAATTTATTGTAATCAAACTTAAATTCACTGTTAATGATATCACATTGACAAATCCATTTCAGGATTAACATTTATAGATAAGTCAAAAGCAGTGTCCTATGTTACATTTGTGGACACGTATCCCACATTTGATACTGCGAATGATCCTGTTGAAGCTAATTCACTTCTATTTAGGGTAGACACTGAACTTGTGCTCCTAGATGCACTTCCAGGTGCACACTCATCTTCAACCTTATATATATTCTTGTCTCCTTGTTCACTTAAATTGTGAGGACTTGGGTGGTCATCTTTAGGCATAGGCCCTACTAAAGATAATATAACTGGCATAAGCAAAACTGCGTTTCCCATACCAAAGACTATAACAAATATCATGATTTTAAAAAAGGATTGAAACACATAGGATTGTGATCTGACCAATGTAAGTATGCCAATAAATGTTGAGAATCCTCCATTAAAGATGGGCCCAGCTGCATGTATGATTGCATGCTTAACTCTTTCATCTCGTGTTTTCCCCTTGGCCAACATGTAAGCTGTCGACACATGGACTGTGAAATCTATAGAGAAGCCGACACTCATTATCAAATGTATCATAGTGATGGAACTAAGACTCAATCCCCACAGTGGCATGAAACCAAAGATTCCAAGCAGAATTGTCAAAATATTGATGCAAACTAGGCCCACGATTAGTGGATGGGGGAGGAAAAGTGCAGTGAGAATGACCATGACTGCGACTGCAATCCCTAACGTCTGTAAAACAGTAGGCAGTACTGAGACAAACTGTTCAAAGAAAATGAACGTTGGGTGGTAAGGAAATACTGGTAATGGTGATTCAGCTGCCAGATGTCGCATACGGATCATTAGGTTGGCCTGATCCATCGAGTCAGGGACATTCGTTGAGATCATGTGACACCTTAGGGCAGTGATAGTGTTGGCAGAGTCACTAAACACTACATCGTTCTTAGCATATGAATTGGCATTAATGAATGACTTGAAATTGGCGACAAAATCAGACGCTGATGACCTGTTAACATATGGAGAGTTCACATAATCGAGAAGTCCACAGATCTGTGTTGCATTGTTCATGTTGTCATCATTGCCTATCTTTTGAAATAGCATTTGAAAGTTTTCTGTCACATTCTCATCGTAATAATTTGTGTTTTTTGTCATCACAAATGAAACCGGAATTCGTGTTCCATAAAACTTATAATTGTTTATACTGTAACTAGAGTAGTAGGACGTTGGCGGTACAAGGTTTTCTAGAAAGAGTCCTTGTTCTAGTTTGGTTACTCCCCACAAAGAAACTCCTACATATGTTAAGAACATTAATATTGTGAGTACTTTTCCACCAATGGTTAAAAGGTATTTATTCAAAATAAGTGGTGGCAGTCTTTCAAGCAAAGAGTCTTGTCTGTCTCTAGGCGGTTTTCCTGAACAAGAGCAGCGAAACATGCATGCTTTCTCTTTAAGTTCTTCTACTGGGAGCACGGGTTGACATGTCACACAATGGCGAGAGTTTTCAACACGGTGTCCATGTACAGCAAGGCATCCAGCCAGGAACGTCACTTGAGCAATGTATGAAAAGATGATGGCTGTACCTGTCAATATGAAAGTTTGGAATAAAAGTAGGTATTTTCATATCCATGGATGTTACAAGGTATTTGATACCTTGACATTTCGTTCAAGAATCAACACTGTGAGCATATGCAAAGATGATGAACAATGTCATCCTTAATATTTTAGCAAACCATTCTGTCATCATATTTAGTAGCACCAATAATACTTGTGCACAGAAGATAGTTTTGATATTAATGTTGATTTGGAAATATGTCCCTACCCGTATAGAGACAGAAGTTCTTCACACTTAGAAACACTGATGAATACCCAACCAGGAAGGCGACAAGATCAGTGAGGGACGTGATTGTCATCCCTATACCAGCCAATCGGAAAGTGTGACCCAGCCGTTTCGGTATATCCCAGTCATCACCATATTGGTTTGTGTCAGCCCAAGCTGATACCATCAGAAACATGTCATCAACACCAACAGCTGAAAGTAGATTAAAATTTCATTAACCTGGGTACAACATATAAACAAATTAAATATTGTTTCTTTTTAGTTTTCTTTTGGATAATCATGTCATGTAATTCAAACATAAAGACATACTCACACAGAACAAGAAAGGGCATTATCCCAACAATGTTGACAAATTTGACACCACAGAGACTCATGAGTCCAAACGATCCAAGGATTCCCAACCCAGCAGCCATGACACCAGCTCTTGTCACGTGACTTTTTGAGGACACACAATCTCCGCCGGAGACGAAACTGGCATACGTTATAAGCAATGTGAAGGACAGTGAAAACCAAAAGACATCCCCATTGGTATTCTCATTGAGCTCATCCCCCAGCGACTGGGATGTCGCAAAGGACACACCAATTGGGAAGAATGTTGCAGACAATGATGACATGTTCGAAATAAAGGCGTCTTCCCACAGGAGAGCATATTCCTGCATCGTGTCATTGTCCTGTCGCAGATGGAAGGTGAGTTTCATCACAGACGCTGACTGGAGAACCTCGCCTGAGACATTCACACCCGACACAAAGAAGGAGATGTCAACGTCGTTCCATAGCGGGTAGGTGACGTTCCTTTGCTCAAGAGAGGACAGGAAGTCATCTTGTAAGAGGAAGCCACCACTAATGACACACATGTCTGATGCGCGCGCACATACATCTGAGTAGTGGAGTGTCCTGCCTTCAAAATCCACTTCAAACTGTTTAATCGTATCTACCAAGTTCCTCATGTCGCTAGTGCTGGTATTGGAAAAGATGTTTCCTTCTGAGATTGCGATGATCTCCCCGTATCTGTCCTCGACGTTCAGACTGTAGGTGTTGTAGTTTGTTCCTGTCCTGTCTGGGAAGCTCGCCTTCATTTTGTCTCTGTCCTGAGCAGCCTGGCTGTTGATCGGGGTGTACAGGTGCTCCACGTCAGACTCATATTCCATCTTCAGGATCCCGAGGCCAAGAAGACCAAAGACCAATAGGGGTAGCACTATAAAAACAACCTCATGGCGACCAACAAACTGCCCATAGCTGTTGAAACGTTCACCATACCATCTTTGTAATCTATTGTAGAATATTGCTGATGCGTTATAGCAACCCATGATCCTCTTGCTACCCTTTACCCCTGTAAAGTGAGTAATGATAGATATAAGGCCTATGCAATGAATCATAATATACATTGAGTTTATAAAACATAAATATGGTTGCAGTCACGTGTGGGAGTGATGAGACAATGACGCGTTTGCTCTACTACAAGGTATAAAACAAAGTTAAAATGTTAACCAACCTCAGCTTTCACTCCTTAAGGAAATATAGTACGTCTCCACGTGAGTCATTCTTCTGCCAGGGAGCATCAGTGGTACAATCGACCGCTGTTCACCCGAGATGAAACATGTTATTGCGAGCGCTTTTCTTTCAAATTTAAAAAAAGACAACTAAAAATGTATTGTAAAATGAAAGTAAAACGTCTTGAAATAACTATCAAGCACGTCGCAGAAGTGCCATAAACCGATCATTTTGCTTCCGATGTGACCGTTATCTTTATCCTACAGGAATTCAGTGTCTTACATAGAATGTTTTACCTGAGTGTGCTATATATTGCAGCTATCATATATTAGGAATATAAATTGTATCATGCTAACCTTTTCGTATCGTAAATATCATGTACTAGGAATAACATTGTATAATGTATGGTAAATATCATATATTATTAATACAATTTGTTTTTTGCTCACCTTTCGGTGAGGGTGGCGGTGATGGCTTGTTTTGTCTGGGGATGGTGGCAGGAGTTGTACCTAGCTGGCTTCCGTTTGCCCATTGCTATGTGCATTCTTCACCTATCAGTGCTAATTACCCCCGGCCTCCCGTTTACCTATGGTCCATTGCCTATTACTTATCTATGATAACTTAAGTACTGGCTTCCATACTATCAGGGCTAATTACTGTAAAGTGTTGGCTTCTGTTGTCTATTGGTAATTACCTATCAGTGCCAATCATCTGTTGGCTTCCCATGTTAGTTTCTACCCTTTGCTATTTTCCACCTTTTGTTATCTTATTAATTTTCTTGTCCTTACATGAACATATACATGTTCTCCTCCTCATGGCGTTCATTCACCTGATATAGTCCGAAACGTTGTGTTCTTCATAATAAAGAAGTTAACATCCATAAATTCTCTTGCTCAGTCAGAAATAGTATGTAATTAAGTGTATGCAAACACGTATGCGTGTTGACAACGTAGGGTACGGTAATAGTGGTAGTGGTAATTGGTAACAGGCTAGGCACCCAATTGCTCGTCGTAAGAGGCCACTAAATTGAGAGAATCCGTGCATATTCCAGGTTGAAATGGGTCCCCAGCACCCCGTAGTGGTCGCTAGAGGCGACTTAATCGATCATGAGGTCAGGCTCGACGAATTGGTTGACTTGGTTGTCAACGTGCCCCGACTGCGTGAGTCATTGCGTGTAATATCAAATACTAGATTGTCCCGTCCACACTCGATTATTTGAGTCCGCCTTCAAGAAACTGGAATATTGTTGTGTGCGGCGTTCAGTAACAACGCACGCACGCAAAAAACTGAGTATCAAACGGTCGTGGTGATATTAATTCTGGCATTTAGATACGCCCTTCTTTACACGTTGTATTTCATGTTGCTGGTTTAAATTAATACCAGTCGCGATAACAGGCGACTCTGAAGTACAACTTTCCTTTGGGGTAAAGGACAAGTCTAAATAGATAAAGCTAATGTCAAATCGCTTTGAGAGGAAAAGCTCATATGTCATGTTGTGTCGTAGCACACAATCCTATCAGAGGAGATACTGGACGTAATAAGGAGCAGGATGGGAGCCTTGTGAAGTATTCTATATTTCTTCCAATTGTGCATTTCCTTGAAGGTGATGATCAAGTGGTACGGGTAACACGTAATATAGTGTTGTATTTAGGGTATATATATATTTTCTATTCATGACAATTGTCCATCTTATGTCAATGACATATCCTATAAGTAAAATATTTAAGAATTATTACCACTTTATTTTTCATGAATCTCGATCGTTTACTTTATCGCTGTGCTCTTATGATATTTATAGAAATAGAATCGGTATAAAAATGAAAAATGAAGGATGGACTTAACCATACATACAGTGCAGGCGAAATACATTTGAATTGTTACTAATGCCAGTCATGATGTTGAAAACGTATATATGTCCAGAAATGTGTCAAGTAATGTTTTTCGCATTATACACAAAATATAACCGGATTCTTTCCGATAAACCCTCAGTTAATTTTGTTACTGGGTGCAGTTTCGTGTTTCTTGGATCGAACTTTCACTTATGGCTGCCCTGAAACCAATATAGATGTACAATCATTTTCAGCTAATGGCGTTGTTCAAGAGCGATTGTTTGCTGATTGAAACTACGAAGGAGGTAGTTCTATGAATATACAACTTCTTTATTACAATGAATGCAACATTTCGGTGCAGATACTGACACCGTTATCAAGCAAGTAGTGAATAGAAATGTGAAGTAGGAAGATTTTATACAACATGACAATTGATGTTTATACAAGGTTGAATGGTGATCAATTGATGTTTACACAAACGTAAATGTTGAAGTATAAAGCCTATTGATGTACAAGTTAGTGAAAATAAATGCAATAAACTGGTACTGGGTGTGAATGTGGTAGAGCTCCACTTCGTGCATACATACATGTCAGGGGCACTTAAGTATTGGTGTTGAAGTATCACTCTAGATAGAAATAGGCTACCTCACCGATGTTATCTAATGTATAAGTATCTTGATGGTTCTGGCAGTCACAAGGGCTACACATATCAAACATATTCTATTTCAATTTTGGTTTAGTTCTGTATGGATTAGCCAGGATGTTGGGAATATTAACATTTGCCAGTGCCAGTGCCAGTGGCACCAGCCACAAACACATGCAAATGCAAGTCAAGTGTTCGCCTGAAAAAACATGGGAACATAAGTCGACAATTCGAAATAGGGAATTGCATTATTTTTATCACTGATGGGTCAAATTTGGAAATGTCCCATTATCCCATGATACGATCTGCTTTGACATGGAGTTTTCATACCTTCTTATCTACTGGCACTTATTTTGTTAAAGAAACTTGTGTTAGTGGGCGGGTGTTACCAGTAGAGCAGGACAACTTTACCCTTTCCGCCAACACCTGGTCTCATCACTGAGATTCGGAATCGGAATTTCTGTTCGGTATGGCAAAGTCAAAACAAGGTAATTTGTCCAAGAAGTTCAACTTAAACTCCAGGTATATCGATGATCTGATATCGTTCAATAACAATCAAATAGCCAATTCCCTTCCACTGAACTAGAAATAAAGGAGACCAGTGAGACCGCCTCATCTGTTTCATATTTAGATTTATGCATAAAGATTCAGAGTGACAAAACACTCCACACTGTATGATACGAGGGACGACTTTCCGTTCATGTCGAGCAATATTCCAGCTGCTGCAGCCTTTGGTGTTCAACTTTTGAGATACAATCGAGCATGCTCTTTCTACCAAGATTTCAAAAAGCGTCATACGACTCTTGCTCAGAAGTTGTTTGATCAAGGTTACAACATTGAAGGCCTCAATAAAGTTTTAATGGTAGGCATGTGGAGGACATTTCCAAATTTGATTCACCAGTGAGAAAAATGATATCCGATGCAATTCCCTATTTTGACTTGTAACATATGTTCCCATATTTTCGGGTGAACAGTTGACTTGCCTTTGCATTTGTTTGTGACGGCAGGATACGCTCAGCTTTTCGCGGTCATTACTATTTGATAGTGATTCATACACACATGCTCATGATATAGTCGGAATTGTACAATCGACTCTGCTTTATGCAAATATTTCTAATGGATATACAAAGGGTTGTGTCGCTTTATTTAGTGAATGATCCGTATAATTATTATCACTATATTGCTATTTACGTTCATTTGACTATTTCGGCAGTTTTTCGAGATTATTCCCTCGCGTTTCATAGAAAATATCCCCATTTAAAAAAATCACCATTCTCGGGAGTTATGTGTATGTTTTGAAATCATTATTGTATATTGTATATTGACACCAATCAATATCATTCCGAAACGTCACCAATAAAACTTGATTCATTTGGTATGTTACAGAAATGTGTGAACACAAAGGGGGATGTGATTTTACCGCCATGTTGGATATTGTTTACAAAATCACCTCAGTCATATGCCGGTAATGAATTAGATTAGTCAGCACATCACACTTAGTTTGCATACATACAACTCATACATGTAACAATTAAATGACAAATTGTCTATATCACTAATACAAATGGTATGGATGGAATCAAGCGACAGTTATCAGGGTGTATAAGAAGGCTGTGTTTTGAAAACCGAGCTCGTTTGAAAATTCGTCCTATTGCTGCCTACACTGACTCAAGTTGTTGAGAAATTGCACTGGAGCATAATCGAGGCAATAATTTTCTTAGATACATTTTTAATATTTGGTAACTTCAGCAGAAATTGTTTGCATTCCGCAAGGATCCATCACCAACGCAAAATGACGCATAACGATGACCATTTACCTGCTTTCCGACGCAGCATATATGTTACAGTAGAAAACATTAAATCAAATAACTCTACGTAGATTTGTTTCAGGTTGATTTTGATCACTTACATGTCTCATGATGTTAAAATGATCCTTTTAATCAACGAAACGTCTTTGCTAAACATCCTGCGTCCTCCTGTCAGTGTACACAAAACTTTTGTTGCGAACCTATCTTGCTTTGTCCTTACGATGAAGGCTGTTTGAATGAGTACACAACTATTAATTCAATATAAAAATATGATATATCTTGATGTATTATGAGAATATCTATGTATTACATATTTGTTATTGTTAATTATCATGGCACATATGTCCGGTTTTTACAGTGATTTAGTCTTATTAGAATAAACGAACACACTCATTTTAGGTCAGCACAATATTTAAAAAATAATAATGTTATGTTGAAAAAGTGTAAAGTCTATGTCTCTATCAATCGATTTTTGCACACTATGAACGAAAATTACATGCTTAGAACTAAAACAAACCATAATGTCAAAGAGCACGTTTCTCTTATTCATTCCATTTGGTAATAAATTGTGGAGCAAAGGCGATCCAACTACTCTCACACAATCGGATGAAAGTGGGAATTACATTTTAGACAGGGCCATTAATACATCGCTATTTTTTATCATCTCTTATTTTTGGGATAACATACAGTAAAGTACAGATTCTAGTACTTTTTTGGGTTGAGTCGCATCCGGGATTCGAACCCACATTCACAGAGTGAGGCACCTAATATGCCAGCACACAAAGTCAGAGGAAATACAGTTTAGCATAGTGGAGTCACAGCCATGTTCGCACAACTATCCCTTCACAGTTGAACATATAAAACTGTAAGGCAGACAGAGCACAATGTGTTACACGGCAATCAGGCTGACAAGAGCGGTGCAAAAGCATTTATCTCTACCGCAGTGGCTAGGCTTGACAGAAAAGAAAGCGACTGTTTACTTGGCTATTTTATCGCTTTCTATTGAGGTCATGTTTGTGTCGTGACCTTTGTGTGTGCTAGAGTTGAGGTTGACAAAGGAAATCGATCGACAGTGTATGACGATGCGACCTGTGAGTGAAATAACCAGGATATTGAAGGTACGCCCCAGCACACAAACGCGATGTCATTTTCTAATAATAATTTAATGCAATGACAATTCAAGAACATCCTCCCTCCGACTCATCCTTGTGAACAAAACGAAAACATGCACATCCAAACTATGAAATCGATCCGTGTATAGACTGACAAGTGAAAGTCTACAGCAGTCAATATATTTACCTTAGTATCTAGTTGACACCTATCTGTATATTTTATATTTTTAATGATTGGCCAACTGATCAATGATGACTAACACTTGTAATCGCCACGGTTTACATAACAACTTCGGAAATCTTCCCCTTCGCGTTTTGACGAGCTGTATTTTATGTACATGTATTACGACGCGCTGTCACTGGGATTGACGTATAGATGTTGCTCCTAAGAGACCCTTTTTCATCTAATGGTGACATTATTTGAATTTATTTGTTTTTACCAAACTACAGAAGATGTTCCTGAAGAGTAAGATAAGCATACATACGCCAATGCCACTTCTCCATTTGATAATGATTTTATTTCGAGTTACAGTTGGTTGTTGACATTGAGTCATTGTTACTGAATGAAATTATGTAATACATCCTCCGAGATTTTAAATAGTGATATGAAAAATTATAGGAATTTAATAACAAGCTCCGACGTTCATACAGTTTTGCCCCCACTGTATTATGGTTAATACTCCAATGAACTTACACAAAGTGAAACTAATTTCTTAAATAATGAAAAGACGTTCCATGAATGGAACACCAGCGATGAATTGGAAAAAGGTTTGGACACCAATGTACGTTTGTATAATCTCTTCCAAGGCGATTGATGCAAGTAAAGGGCATCTTGTTTACGTTGGGTCTCTTTCACTGTTTTGATTTTTTAACGAAAAAACACGGCTGTGTCACCGATCTGTACATTATAAAATGTTATGGTGAACGTGTTGCACGCTGAAGAATTCTGCTAATATTATCTTTTACCATATGAGAATGTCAAGCTAAACAATGTGCGGATGTGTGTTGACAATTGACCCAACTGACCTGCGTTTCTCACCGTACTCTCACATATACACTCTTCAAAAAAAGAAACGCACAGGTAGTATGAAGTTCACTGAACCTGACTACACAAAAATCCGGTATATGAATTGGATATATGTTATTGGAAAATGTTGGTGGCCTGATAATCGACAATCGGTGCGTCAAAACGCAGCCATTGTCGATTTGCAATATCTTGAGGAAAACTGTCATTGAGGAAAACAGTAAAGCAAAATGCACGTGCAAGTTATGGCATTCGTGACTCGTTGTAGTGGCTATACAAAGACAAGCATAAGCCAATAATCCTTCATTTATCAATAATTTTCAAGTTCGAAAATGCCGATACTCAGCGCTGCCGATCGGAAAAATCGCCATAGGGCGTATCCAAAGAGGGGAATCGCAGTCGTCTATTTCACACCACTTCAACGTCCACCAAAGCACCATTTGCTGCCATTGGGAGGGTTACACACAGTTCAGTTCCACTGCAGACCGTCCGAGAACCGGCCGACCAAGAGTTACCACCCCTACACAGGATCGCTACATTCAACTGTTCCACCTACGCCATCGCAATGCCACAGCTACGGAGACTGCAGGACGTATCCCTGGTTTGAGGGGGATATCGGACCAGACTGTAAGGAATCATCTTCACGAGGTTGGAATCCGACCCAGGAGACCAGTTATCGTCCCGGTTTTGCAACAGATCCATCGACAGGGACGCTTGCGTTGGTGCCATACCTTACAGCATACAGGAATTTGAGAAACCGGAGATGGTTTAGCGATGAATCACGATTTCTTCTTCACCGGCGAGATGGAAGACAACGTGTTTATCGTCGTCGAAATGAGCGTTTTGCCCCACATTGTGGACATGAATTCGAAAGATTCGGTGGCGGTGGTGTCATGGTGTTGGGGCCATATCCTACACCACGAGATCTGACGTGGTTGTGGTTCAGGGAAATTTGACAGCAAATCGCTACATGAATCAAATTCTTCAACCTCACCTTCTTCCAGTCATTGACCCCAAGAGGGTTTCAACAGGACAACGCTCCACCGCACACGGCTCATGTCGCGGTAGACTACCTGCATAATGCCGACATCAACGTCTTGCCCTGGCCGTCGAGATCTCCAGATCTCAAACCAATCGAACACCTCTGGGATGAACTCGATTGACGTGTACGTCAAAGTCAGAACACGCCGCAGACACTCCCACAACTGGTCAACGCGTTACAAGCAGAATGGAGCAGAATTCCGCAGGACAGAATTCATACACTTAACCAGACAACGCCGAGGAGATACAGAGCCGTGTGGTAAATGGTAAACTTCTGAGACCTGTATCACTTCGGGCTTTCCTCCCACATTAAGCTGATACGCTGCGATATAACTAATACTGTTAAAAGCGGCGTTATACCAAAATCACTCACTCACACTCGCCCAAAGTTGTTTGATCATGGTAATAAGGCCTCAGTATAGCTGTGTATGATGGAAACACCAAAATGTTGTATGGTGGGCATGTGGAGGACATTTGCCAAATTTGACGCATCAGTAACAAATATTATGCCTGACATTTTGACTTGTAACCCGCGTTGTTGTTTTTCAGAACACTTTGCATGTGTTTGTGACGGGTGCCACTGGTGGGGCAGGATAAGATCACATTTTCGCGAACACCCGGTATGATCACTATTTACTAGTGATTCTTAAACACATGCTCATGACGTAGTCGGAATCGTTCAATAGACTGATTTTAGCAGAGATTTCTTTTGATTATGGAAATGTTCTTTCATTACATTCGATCTTGAAAAGACTTATGCACTCTGGCTACAACACAATGAAATGGACTTCCAAAACAGCGGAAATATAGTCGATCGACAGACATTTTTGTTTCAGTGTTGGAGGCCCCGTGGCCCAGAGTACAATCTTACACACATTGCCAATGGTGTGTGGTATAGAAATTTAAAATGTACATTAATCATGAACTTTTCAATTTAATCGCCTTTAAAAACTCTCTTGATGACACTAATGGATATCGCCAGGAGTATGTCATAAATGGACATCAAGCAACAAAACATGATTCTGCCCTGATGAAAATATACGATATTATATCCATATCATGATTGTACAATTGTGGAATTTCCATTTATATTATCAATTTCTTTTAATGAAAATGGCTAAACCTTTCAAAGCTTTTCTATATCTTGTTGACATCAAATCTATAAACTTTTGTTTTGATGGATAACTATGATAGTATATCGGTAACAACATACTTCTGCTTGACCTGTAGTGGGGACACACCAGCAAGAAGGATAACGTGTTGGGTTCATACGCACCAGCCTACACCATTACTTTATGCAGCGACAGAAATACTTAACACACAATGAATATCGCCCCACTTCCCCAAGCACAGCATAGGTTGATGTGTGTTTACAAAGTAGAATTAATCACTTTGTACTTTTTCAACACTGTGCCCGACAGTGTATACACTGATCACACTGCCATAACATGCGATAGGAACTATTTTTGTATCAAAAATAGAAACAAATACATTTAATGAAATATTCGGGTGTTTCCTGACAAAATTATTTATAAGAAAACATGCTTTCTTAGCCTGTATAGCTAACGTCTCACAAGCTTTTGACCATACCAAACGTGAACAAAATACAAGACCAAGATATTTATAAGATATTATACTCATATTTTCATTGCCATAAACCATTTTCTACACTTTTGACATAACCGTCATTTCTAAATACAATTGTTTCAGATTTTTAAATTTACCTCCATATTCAACTTTTGACAAAAACGTTCAATGCTAACAGCTTTTTTGGAGGTCAACAACTGAATCTGACACCAAAACAACATCATCAGCAAACAACAAGATTTTGATGACGTCAATCATATCATTTACAAAGATAACATTCGTTTCACTTTCCATCATTTCAGCAGCCGACTGGTTAATGATAAATATGAAAAGTGCAGGACTTCGCGTACAACCTTGTCTAACACCACATGACATTGAAAATATATCTGCTTTCGAATTTCCTAAGCGTACACAAGCACAAACATTTCTGTAATGATTTACCATGAACACCCTGTTCTGTAATAACATGATTGTATATAACAACTTATTCCTATCAATCGTATCAAAGGTGTTACGGAAATCAATATAAGCTGCATAAAAACGATGTTTAGGCTTACGTAAATATTTTTGAGCAAGTGATAGCAAGACAAAGAAATTATCTACCTTTCTGAACCCAGCTTGAGATTTGGCTATCACTTCATTTAATTCTAACCGATATCCTAATCTAGGCTCAACTATTGATGTAAATGTTTTTCCCTTGATATTAATTAAAGATAGTCCTCTGTAATTGTATAGGTCACTCATATTTTCTTTTTTAATGTAGAAACATTCCCACATTCCAATCATCCGGGCATACACACTGATCCAAAATAGAATTAAACAGTAAGGGAGTATTTCATTAAAGTTTCGAAACAAATCAGGAGGCAAACCATCCATACCCGGAGATTTTCCAGACTTTAAAGAATTTACAGCTACTTTAATTTCTTCTTTTGTAATTTCCCCTGACAATAATTCAGTTTTTGCACTTAACACAAGTGATCTTTTAAACATTTCGCTACTCTTTGTTTATTAAATTCACAGTATTCAAACTTAGGATTTGATAACTTCTCAAAATATTTATACCAGCTGTTAGGGGAGATAGTGTTGTCACTTCATTTTTATTGAGTAATGAATTTATATTTCACCAAAATAATTTGCAATCACATAAAAGCATAATTTATCTTTTTACTTTCAAATCTATGAACTATTTTCTGCTTAGGTGCACATATTCTTCGGAAATCTCCTTTAGCCTGCAGATAATCATTCACGTTTTCAAAACTTTTATGGGTACGCAACTTGTTTTAAATCTGGTTGCACCTGACATTTGTGATCAAACCTTTCGGGTTGTGATTTAGACTTTGCTAATTTGGACATGCTAATTTTAGTCTATATATGAATAACACATTTATGAATAATCAGCCTCGATAATAATAATCATAATCATAATCATTCTGTACCTCAGGAATGGATTTTGAAGTCACTGGAATGTATTTCTAATGATATCGGCATGTCCTTTGGACTCGAAACATTTTTCAACTGAAACGTTGCAATTGTAGAAGAGGGAGGATCAGTCAGTTTACTTGGAGGAGGAGTTATTGACAATCTCGCGGAAGGTCACGCCTATACGTACAGTAAACTACGTCTATAACGAACACGCTTATAACGAACAGACCGATATAACGAACTTATTTTTCAGTCCCGGCCATGGGTTGTATATTTGCTGTATATATGCTGTATAACGAACTACGGTTATAACGAACTAAAATTAGTAGTCCCTTTGAGTTCGTTATAACCGTAGTTTACTGTACTTGGGAATGGAGGTTAGGGACAAACTCAAGAATGCCCATATCAAGGAGAAACTTCGGGCAGAGTACAAATGTAGACTTAAGAAAATTTGGTGTGCAGCGCTGAACGCTCGCAATAAAGTTGAAGCCATAAATACTTGTGCTGTACGCGTCTTTTCGTAGTCTTGTGTTGTTGATTGAACAAAACAAGAATTCAGGTATTGACATCGTCATAGGAAAGGTTATGTCAGACAGCAGTACCCACCGCTCTCTCTCTTCCCTCAGTAGCTAAAATTATCCAATCATAATGGAAGGCGTGGTTTGATAAACGTGGCGGCTTTTCATGATATAATTGTGTTGTGCACTTTTGCACAGATTTTCTTGTCTCATTATCCTCCTGTGAAGCATGTCAAGACTCGTGATAAAAACTAGGCAGTCCACAGTTTTCTTAAACGAGCCAAGTATATAGGATATAATCTTAATGTTAGTGTTGATTTTGTTTATGGTTCTTTACTGCTGGACCAAAAATATGTAGAGGGCGTCATGGAAAACCATAAATACAAAATTCTTTGGAAAAGGCCCTTATACAGCCTCAGACCTATTCAAACCACAAACCTGATTTTGTCGTTTTTGATGAATCCAATGAAATCATTTATATCATTGAATTTTCTGTCCCTTTTTACAATAATGTGATTGACAAGATTCAGGGAAAACTTGGCAAAAATGCGGACCTCGCTGTCGCCTCCACACTGGATGCCTTAGGTTTGGTACATCCCTATCTGTTGACAGACATTGGGAGAGTACACGAGTTTCCTGCCAGTAATACAGTCCTCCTGACAATGATATTTCCACACCACATAGGGGCATGCTCAAAGCGTTGATATTATCCCGGTCACTGGATCAGTGTGTACTCGATTTAATGCTCAGGTCCCCAGGGAGTAGGCAACCCAAGCTGTCTGTGAGACACTAGAAGGTTAACAGACACATTACCATCTCATCCTACCGGATACCCATTCACGGCTAGGTGAACAGAGGCATATTCAACAATGTCACTTCCCTAAGGAACACTTCCTTACTGTTTCAGTGTGAGGCAGGACCTAGAAACTCAAAGGAGTCAAGCGTTTACTCTCCGCGACTATCGTTGTTTAGCTTCACCTGATTTGTGACCAATATGCTGTACACAGGACCAAGTGCCACAACGTACATAATCTGCCAAAACAGATTTCACTGGGCGTAAAAGTCAAACGAGGGGTAAGCATGTTCTGCTCTACCGGCAGCATCCGCCAATCAAACAACTTGCAACCTAATTAGCTAAATAGCTAAACCCTGTGTTCGCAGAGAATATTTTACACGAAGGTGGGAATATATTACACTGGAGTGGAAATACTTTCCGATTTTTGCTTCTGTATATTTTGAGTTTTCATTTTTTTCTGTGATTTTCATTTCAAGGAACAATTTTGCGTGATTCATTTTTTGGTTTTCGAGAGGTTTTATCAATATTCAGTGTTTTCTTGTTCATTTCTTTGAGTTTTAATATACACAATTAATGGTTAAATGTGTAATTAAATTTGTAATACACCTCTAATGATGTGATAAAGCAAAGTGTAGACACGTGTAGAATTCCAACGAAAATGTGTAACACACGGAGACAGAAAAACACATTGACATTGCGAAAATATTTCAATGTCACTTTTGGCGCAATCCATGGCACTTCAATCATTATCGTCGTCAATACCAATGAGTTTTAGTCTAATTTCGTCATGGTATATATCTATATCCATATGAAAGTTTAAGTACAGCTATTGACACCCTCAGTGGTACTTATAAAATGTATGGATAACAAATTAATAATGATAAAACAAAAGCAATATGGATAGGCTCAACGACAAGCTGTAATATTAAATTATGTCAGGATCTGAAACTAGACTGGCACAGTGGGGACTTTGAAATATAGGGAATAAAGCTTAATTCTAACTTAAATAATCTGTAGGGTATCAACACAAAAAGAGATTTGAAATTATTAATCAAATTCTAGGGAATTGAAGGAAGATAAATCTAACATTGATCGATAAAATTACTGTTTTTAAAACCTTGGCCCTGTCAACATTAGTACATATATTTTCTTCTCTTCTAAAACCTCCAAGTGATTTACAGATTTATCTAGAACGATGAAAGGGTTAAAATAAAACAAACAACATTAATTAGAAAATATGATGAAGGTGGATTGAGAATGATAGAGGTAAGGTCTTTTATAAATTCTCTAAATCTGTCAGTTCTAAAAAACATCTTCAAAACAAAAACTATAACACCCCAGCATCTTTCCACTAAAAAACATGTTCCTACTTCTGGCCAATATTGAAATAGATACAGAAAATGTACAAAAGATGTACAATTACTTGATTGTCAATGCAAATTTATTCATCGCATCATCTACACAAAGAAAAAACCGTTAAGAATGAAAATTCTTGATTATGATCTATGCTCATTTTGTGAAACTAATACTGATTCCTTACTTCATGCACATTGGAATTGAAAGCATGTTAAAGACTTTTGTGCTAAAGTGGAATGTTTTCAAAATGCAAAATTTGCAAAACAATTTACATTTACAAAATGCTCTGTTTTACTTGGGTACAACTCAATAACATACTGGCATGCAAAAAATATAAACATATTTCAAGTATTAAGAAAAACAAACTGTCATTTCATCGATACTTTGACAGAAAATGGCAGAAATTGGCTAATGAACTGTCTAATTAATATGTCTCTCTATTTTGGGCATGAACAATTCCCACTAATGTGACCCAAATAGACATGGCAAACGTAGCCTGCTAATTGACCTGTTGACATGATATTGTACACCTGAATCCTGACTAGCCAACTGTAATTTGCTATCTGCTGTATACGTATGTAACCTACACCTAATAAGTATAACCTTACGTATCATGTTACGTTATGTGAAAATATGTAACATCATATACTGAATTGAACAACAAATATTTAAAAAACAACAATAAATTTTGTCATGGTAGAAGGGCGATATAACACAAGCTAACTAATAGTGGACTAGACTCGGGTTAATTGTCAGTCCCAACAAATTTGATGCAAGTTACCACTTTGCAAGTTCAAATATTATTATGTACTAGCATGTTAATTTTGCATTTAAATATTACCCCTTTACCTGATTACACAGTGACAATGAAAATGGCGGGAAATGGGCATCAGATCGTGAAACAATCTCCCTCAAACATTGGAAACCTCGAGATATGCGTTCGGCTCCAACTTCAATTTAGCGTTGTCATTTCAACAGGTACATACATACAAAAAGCTCTACATTGCAAACAAAGTAGGTGAACCATCGTTATGTCGAAGTCGAAATATCCGTAGCTTGGGGTAAGCGTAGTAACGAAATGAGACCACAGCGCCGATCTGGATCGTGCAGGGGTTTGGTCGAATTAAAGTAATTTTAATAAGGCACACTTTGCAAAAAATGTCCCGCTTGAGTTATGGCTTTATGTGTCCCCTTAAAAGTAATAGTCACGTTAGAAATTGCGGTAGGCAGTAAAAAGTAAAACGAGCAGAGGAATCAAGACCGAAATTCGGATTGCGTATACACATTCAGAAATCAGTATGCAAATGTTAATATGAACATTAGACTTAAAAACAATGATTACGTTCTTAATGCATCAATTCTTCTCTACAATGTCAAGAGAATAACTCACCTACACCATGTGCGTGGGTGCCTCTGTCATGAGATTTGTCAGTTGAGCAAAATTCATGAATGCAGCTGAAGTGTGTATGCATGTTATATATCTATGTAAATATATACATGTACATTTTGTCACGTGACATACCTTATACACGCAATGTACATATGTCAGAAGCCACGTGTTCTAGAGACACACCCACTTTGATAACATTCCAAGAAGTAAGCGCGCGAGAAGAAAACGGATTGGATAACGTAAGACAAACTTCAAACTAACTTCCTTGTGCTGTATCTGAAAAAAGTCAGCAATATTACCATCTCGAAGGGTCGAGGGTGAACCTGTTGACACGTATCTTTTAAATTGTCAAATGAAACTAAATGCTTCATTTAATTCCCATTTTAATACAGATCATTGTAAATATTTGCACGTGCAAAGTCCACAAGATTCATAGATGGACAAGAGAGAGTTTTACTGAGGCCTTGAATGTTGTAACCCTTGATAAAACATCTTTTGAGCAAGAATTGTATGGTACTCTTTGAATCTTAGAATGAGCATTTTCGATTCCACCTCAAACGTTGTGGAATGTAGCTCCTAAAGCTGCTGAAATATTGCTCGACATTAAGGGAAAGCTGATTACTGGAAAGTCCCTCATCCCTCGTGTCATACAATATTTTGGAGAGTATTTTGTCATTCTGAATGTTTATGCATAGATCATTAACTGGCATTGCAGATGTTGGTATATAAAATACTAAACCGGATAACAACTTCTGGTTTATTGCATATAGCGACGATCCGATACAGATTCTGACACTATGGTCAAGCTCGAGTGACCACAACAAAGTGAAGAGAGGTATACACATGATATGTTGTGATAAGCATCAGATAAACATTAACAAGATGCAATAGATAACAAGTAGCAGACAACAAATTCGACGAAGCCAGGCAAACACATTTACAAATGGCACAGAGATTATGAAGACAGATAAAGAATAAAACGTTGTAACATGGTGATGGGATTCAGCAGAGATTATTTTGCTTGGTGACATCGTCATAAGCAGATGGGTGTCTTGTGTTGATCACAGATTTGTTACTACGGATATCTATGGCTTCTGAGAGTTTCTTTTTATGAAGTCCTGATATTTGGTAGAGAAGATTTGGACTTTGTCAAGCTGCATTTGATGGCTAGGAAACCTTCGCTGGTGGTCTGAGAAAGCTGATATATTGTCTGCTTTGGCTGTAAAAGTTTTATGTTCTTTGATACGGGTTTCAATGATTAATATTTTCGGAAGTAGTGTTTTCTATACAGTTTAATAAATAAATGCTTCAAGCTTATATCGTATCTTTACAAAACGTATTCTCATGCGAGGTATTTTATTGTGTTGCAGATACATTGCATCAATTCCTATCTCTTTGTTTGGGAAGATATCTTATTGTGAACCATTTTTTCTATTTTTATTCGCTCAATCCACATTGGCTGGAATGAATTTCTCAATTAGAGGATATTTTTTATCCTACCATCGGCAATGGTGCATATAGGTGTTTCAAGTTTACCTTTTCAGTGAATAATTGCTTTATAGTTATCACCAATCCTACAGTCCAACCTATGGTATTAATAATTCTTAATAATATTAATAGACTGTCCCAGTCCAATGTCCAACACTTACATAGCTTCAGTCTACTACCTTCGTTTGATCCAACGCTGATGAAGTATATTGTGAATGATGCAAGTAGATTGTAACTAGACACTACAAACGTTTGTAAATATTGTTTTGCATGTTTCAGTAACGCTTATACCGACTATTTTCAGTGTTAGCTTAAGACAAGGTTGTTTACCTAGTTCACCACTATTCTCTCAATATTATTCAAATCAACTGAAATGACCGCTTCTTCAATATTAATTAACAGCAGGAGACTTGGAATTAGACGAGTTTCAATGTAATCAAGTCATATATCAGTCTAGTGATTTTCTCCTGTAAATTATTCAGGCAAGAAGACTTGGCTTTACGCAGCACTTATTATCATTGGTAATACAAATTTAACTCCTTGGGCTATCGCAGCTGGTGCAAATTTCACAGAGACGTGTAACAAAGCAATTGGCCTCCAGTTTTTAAGATGTGTTTGTTTGGTTGGTTGTCGTTAACGCCGCACTCGCAGCTAAAAAAATACATATCCATAGTCATCCATACGATGTCTCTGCTAAAAGCAAGTCCGACATTGTACAAGTCATGCCAACGAGCTTTTAAGACTCCGCTATAAACTCGAGTCCTGGATTTTTGCTTTCAGGAGTCTTAATGGAAACAAGAATTATTCATATTTAAGCTCAACTTTATTTTCATTGATGTTTCCGCATCAAGATTTATGTTTTCGGTATATTAAAATAGCCCACTCCGATTATAGTTAGCTGCATCTTGACTGGCATATACGTTTTTGGAAGAAACTTGTTTCTGTAAGTGTATCAGGTAGATTGTGTCCCTATTTCGTACATCCAGTTCCGTTACTGATTTATTAATACAATTTCTAGATGTTAATGTTATGAAATATTTCGTTTTTTCTTCACCCTTTTCAGGCTATTTTGCTTGAGATCTTAATAACATCGTTACCTTTTACTGCACTGAATGCTTGACATTAAAACTCACCCATATAATTTTCAACACTAAAGCGCCTTTTACACCAAATGGAATCTGTTTCGGCAGATGATCGAAAATGGTCTATTTCTGGCGTTGACGTTGTATATTCAAAATCGTTATTTATGACAATATTTTCCTTTCCTCCTTTCCTGTAAGGTCTTCAAGATGCCCCAACATTGGCAATAATCTTGAATTTAGACATTTTTTTTCTCTATATTTATTAACACTTGAGCACAATAATATTGTCCCCCTTATCATCAGTTAAAAGGTTTCCCAGAACAACTGAGTGCTAAAAGTATATTAGTTTTTACACTCCTTGCAAGTATTTTGCTAAATAAATGTGCGTATTGTTTAAAATGTAACACAATACTCTTTATATAATCTGACGACATACATGTATGATGATAAAACATGTCAATAGGTGGCAATGTATGTTTCTTTCTGAGTCTATAAAACATAAGAAATTGTGAGAAAATGTAAAATGTATTTACAATGATTCTTTAGTCTAGGCATTTTGAACATGTTGCGTCTATCATGTTATGACTTATTTATTTTCTTGTGATAGAGAAACATATCTTAAAATGACACTCATGGTGTTTTGGGGGTAAATGTTTATAGATGTTCATGAGTAACATTCTTCATAAATTAAGATTTGTTTAACAGTAAAAATTATTAACGCTTCGAGAGAAATTTTACTTGATCATCAATAAGTTTGTGGATAAATATATATACGAATATATATATATATACAAACCTATTATGATAACTTAGTTCTTCTGGAGTAACTCAGTGTTGAAATTTCATTATCTTTTGCAAACAGATTCGTTTGTTACGTATCCAAACTCTAGATTTGATTTATTTCGAACTCAGATGTAATGACATTAAAGAAAAGAGTTATCACCTGATTAACTTACATGTATGCCGACTACGATTACTATAAGAAGACGGACTATTTTAGGGCTCAGTTACAAGGGTAACATTATTGTAATAAATCCCTATTACCGTAATTCACTGGTTTATTGATATTTGTTAATCTCGGAATCAGTATTGCAATACTACATATTTATATTTAGCATTTATATATTCACTCGTCTAAAATATTAGTGTG